>NW_027507903.1:586406510-586936115 GCF_037356315.1 Lithobates pipiens
ATATAGAGGGGTGTGTGTGTGTGTGTGTATACGGGGAGCGGTGTATATAGAGGTGTGTGTGTGTGTGTGTGTGTGTGTGTATATACGGGGAGCGGTGTATATAGAGGTGTGTGTGTGTATACGGGGAGCGGTGTATATAGAGGTGTGTGTGTGTGTGTGTGTGTGTGTGTGTATACGGGGAGCGGTGTATATAGAGGTGTGTGTGTGTGTGTGTGTATACGGGGAGCGGTGTATATAGAGGTGTGTGTGTGTGTGTGTGTGTATACGGGGAGCGGTGTATATAGAGGTGTGTGTGTGTATACGGGGAGCGGTGTATATAGAGGTGTGTGTGTGTATACGGGGAGCGGTGTATATAGAGGTGTGTGTGTGTGTGTGTATACGGGGAGCGGTGTATATAGAGGTGTGTGTGTGTGTATATACGGGGAGCGGTGTATATAGAGGTGTGTGTGTGTGTATACGGGGAGCGGTGTATATAGAGGTGTGTGTGTGTGTGTGTATATACGGGGAGCGGTGTATATAGAGGTGTGTGTGTGTGTGTGTATACGGGGAGCGGTGTATATAGGTGTGTGTGTGTGTGTGTGTGTGTATACGGGGAGCGGTGTATAGAGGTGTGTGTGTGTGTGTGTGTGTATACGGGGAGCGGTGTATATAGAGGTGTGTGTGTGTGTGTGTGTATATACGGGGAGCGGTGTATATAGAGGTGTGTGTGTATACGGGGAGCGGTGTATATAGAGGTGTGTGTGTGTGTGTATATACGGGGAGCGGTGTATATAGAGGTGTGTGTGTGTGTGTGTGTATATACAGGTGTGTGTGTGTGTATACGGGGAGCGGTGTATATAGAGGTGTGTGTGTGTGTGTGTATACGGGGAGCGGTGTATATAGAGGTGTGTGTGTGTGTGTGTATACGGGGAGCGGTGTATATAGAGGTGTGTGTGTGTGTGTGTGTGTGTGTGTATATAGAGGTGTGTGTGTGTGTGTATACGGGGAGCGGTGTATATAGAGGTGTGTGTGTATACGGGGAGCGGTGTATATAGAGGTGTGTGTGTGTGTATACGGGGAGCGGTGTATATAGGAGGTGTGTGTGTATACGGGGAGCGGTGTATATAGAGGTGTGTGTGTGTGTATACGGGGAGCGGTGTATATAGAGGTGTGTGTGTATACGGGGAGCGGTGTATATAGAGGTGTGTGTGTATACGGGGAGCGGTGTATATAGAGGTGTGTGTATACGGGGAGCGGTGTATATATAGAGGTGTGTGTATACGGGGAGCGGTGTATATATAGAGGTGTGTGTGTGTGTGTATACGGGGAGCGGTGTATATAGAGGTGTGTGTGTGTATAAGGAGAGCGGTGTATATAGAGGTGTGTGTGTGTATATAAGGAGAGCGGTGTATATAGAGGTGTGTGTGTGTATATAAGGAGAGCGGTGTATATAGAGGTGTGTGTGTGTATATAAGGAGAGCGGTGTATATAGAGGTGTGTGTGTGTATATATATAAGGAGAGCGGTGTATATAGAGGTGTGTGTGTGTATATATAAGGAGAGCGGTGTATATAGAGGTGTGTGTGTGTATATAAGGAGAGCGGTGTATATAGAGGTGTGTGTGTGTGTATATAAGGAGAGCGGTGTATATAGAGGTGTGTGTGTATAAGGAGAGCGGTGTATATAGAGGTGTGTGTGTGTGTGTGTGTGTGTGTGTGTATATATATAAGGAGAGCGGTGTATATAGAGGTGTGTGTGTGTGTATATAAGGGGAGCGGTGTATATAGAGGTGTGTGTGTGTGTATATATAAGGGGAGAGGTGTATATAGAGGTGTGTGTGTATATAAGGGGAGCGGTGTATATAGAGGTGTGTGTGTGTGTATATAAGGGGAGCGGTGTATATAGAGGTGTGTGTGTGTGTATATATAAGGGGAGAGGTGTATATAGAGGTGTGTATATATATAAGGAGAGCGGTGTATATAGAGGTGTGTGTGTGTGTATATAAGGGGAGCGGTGTATATAGAGGTGTGTGTGTGTGTGTATATATAAGGGGAGCGGTGTATATAGAGGTGTGTTTGTGTGTATAAGGAGAGCGGTGTATATAGAGGTGTGTGTGTGTATATAAGGAGAGCGGTGTATATAGAGGTGTGTGTGTGTATATAAGGAGAGCGGTGTATATAGAGGTGTGTGTGTGTATATAAGGAGAGCGGTGTATATAGAGGTGTGTGTGTGTATATATAAGGAGAGCGGTGTATATAGAGGTGTGTGTGTGTATATATAAGGAGAGCGGTGTATATAGAGGTGTGTGTGTGTATATATAAGGAGAGCGGTGTATATAGAGGTGTGTGTGTGTATATATAAGGAGAGCGGTGTATATAGAGGTGTGTGTGTGTGTATATAAGGAGAGCGGTGTATATAGAGGTGTGTGTGTGTGTGTATATAAGGAGAGCGGTGTATATAGAGGTGTGTGTGTATAAGGAGAGCGGTGTATATAGAGGTGTGTGTGTGTGTGTGTGTGTATATATATAAGGAGAGCGGTGTATATAGAGGTGTGTGTGTGTGTATATAAGGGGAGCGGTGTATATAGAGGTGTGTGTGTGTATATATAAGGGGAGAGGTGTATATAGAGGTGTGTGTGTATATAAGGGGAGCGGTGTATATAGAGGTGTGTGTGTGTATATATATAAGGAGAGCGGTGTATATAGAGGTGTGTGTGTGTGTATATAAGGGGAGCGGTGTATATAGAGGTGTGTGTGTGTGTATATATAAGGGGAGAGGTGTATATAGAGGTGTGTGTGTATATAAGGGGAGCGGTGTATATAGAGGTGTGTGTGTATATATATATAAGGGGAGCGGTGTATATAGAGGTGTGTGTGTGTGTATATAAGGGGAGCGGTGTATATAGAGGTGTGTGTATATATAGGTGTGTGTATATAAGGGGAGCGGTGTATATAGAGGTGTGTGTGTGTGTTTATACGGGGAGTGGTGTATATAGGAGGTGTGTGTTTATATACAGGGAGCGGTGTATATAGGAGGTGTGTGTGTATATACAGGGAGCGGTGTATATAGGAGGTGTGTGTGGGTATATACGGGGAGCGGTGTATATAGGATGTGTGTGTGTATACAGGGAGCGGTGTATATAGAAGGTGTGTGTGGGTATATACGGGGAGCGGTGTATATAGAGGTGTGTGTGTGTGTATACGGGGAGCGGTGTATATAGAGGTGTCTATACAAGGAGCGGTATATATAGAGGTGTGTATACAGGGAGCGGTGTATATAGAGGTGTGTATACAGGGAGCGGCATATATAGAGGTGTGTATACAGGGAGCTGTGTATATAGAGGTGTGTATACAGGGAGCGGTGTATATAGGAGGTGTGTATACAGGGAGCGGTGTATATAGGAGGTGTGTATACAGGGAGCGGTGTATATAGGAGGTGTGTATACAGGGAGCGGTATATATAGGTGTGTGTATACAAGGAGTGGTGTATATAGAGGTGTGTATACAGGGAGCGGTGTGTATACTCGGAGCTGTATATATAGAGGTGTGTGTATACAGGTAGGAGGTGTCAGTATATGGGATATACACACAATGCAGTTGGTCACCTGGTAGGGCGGGGGGGGCTCCCCGGGCAGGCTGGCCCCATCAGAATCATTGAGCAGGGACAGGTCATCAGCGGACTGGGATGACAGGCAGTTCCCCATCCCCCACCGCCGGGGATCCAGCTGTCGCCCCCGGACTCCCCTCCAGCTCGGGCTGTTTACTCTTCCTTCTTCCCGGAAGTCGAGACGCTAAAAAACTACAACTCCCAGCATCCCCGGCGTCTTCTCATCACATGACGTCTCCCTGCGAGAGAGCAGTGCGGTGTGTGTGTCACGTGGTGCCAGATGTCTCATTCAGTTACATTGTAGCCTGCTGGAGAGAAACACTTCCGGAAGTAAATCCCTGTGTCGCTCTGGTTGTTTCTAATACAATCATTGTTCATATTAAACTGATATTAAATAAAGTATTCACATTATTTTTAAATAAAAAAATTAAAGTTGAAGATTAATGAAAATGTAAGTGAAATATACATTTATTCTAATTGTCTCCTGCAACCTGCCTCCAAGCCGCAAACTACTATAATATTAGGACATGGAGACTGCTTGGACTGGTGGGGGGGGGGATTCACACCTTCTTTTTTTTTTTTACTGCCAATTTTTTTTTATTATTATTCAGCAGGAAGCCCATCATTGACAGCTGATGACTTATTGGTTGTTAAGGACACCATGGCCGGCTTCCCGGCCCCGCTCCTTAAGAAAAGCTTTTGCTGCACCCTGATTGGGCACTGTGCAGGGTGGTTGTATCAGTTTCATTCTATTCTGTATTGTCCCGTAATGAAGGTGCCCAGGACCCGGGACAGACCTGAAAAATGCAGGACTGTCCAGGGCAATCCGGAACACGTGTCACCCCAGTCCCCCCCCCTTTGTATACCAGCAGCTGCAGGGTGGGGAATCTCCAACCAGCACCCTCCTGGCCCAGCAATTATAGCTAGCTTCTAACTCCCTGTTCAGATAGAGCCCAGGTTCATCCCTACTGTAGCGATGTATGCAGCAATGTAATGAGCAGGACTCATAATGCTGGGCTTTTGCTGCAGTACTAACCTTCTTGTTTGGAACTTTACCCCATGGTTCTTCTTCTCCACCACTAGATGTCGCCATTCCTGAAGGCCAGCATCATCCAAACCACTCCTAATGAGCCCATAGGGGCAGGGGTCCAGCCCGAGGGAAATTCTGGGACTAGAGAGCTGGGAGACCCAAGGAAGGAGCCTGGGATTAGAGAGCCGGGAAACCCAAGGAAGGAGTCCGGTACTAGAGAGCTGAAGACCCAAGGAGGAAGCCTGGGACTAGAGAGCTGGGAGACTTAAGGCGGGAGCCTGGGACAAGAGAGCTGGGAGACCCAAGGAGGGAGTCTGGGGCTAAAGAGCTGGGAGCCCCAACGAGGGAGCCAGGGACTAGAGAGCTGGGAGACCCAAGGAGGAAGCCTGGGACTAGAGAGCTGGGAGACTTAAGGTGGGAGCCTGGGACAAGAGAGTTGGGAGACCCAAGGAGGGAGTCTGAGGCTAGAGAGTTGGGAGTCCTGACAAGGGAGCCTGGGATTAGAGAGCTGGGAGACCCAAGGAGGAAGCCTGGGACTAGAGAGCTGGGAGACTTAAGGCGGGAGCCTGGGACAAGAGAGTTGGGAGACCCAAGGAGGGAGTCTAGGGCTAGAGAGTTGGGAGTCCTGACAAGGGAGCCCAGGACTAGAGAGCAGGGAGACCCAAGGAGGAAGCCTGGGACTAGAGAGCTAGGAAACTTAAGGCGGGAGCCTGAGACAAGAGAGCTGGGAGACCCAAGGGGGGAGTCTGGGGCTAGAGAGCTGGGAGACCCGATGAGGGAGCCTGGGTTTAGAGAGCTGGGAGACTCAAGGAGGGAGCCTGGGACTAGAAAGCTGGGAGACCCAAGGAGGGAGCCCAGGACTAGAGAGATGAGAGACCTAAGGAGGGAGCCTGGGACTTGCGAGCTGGGAGACCCAAGGAGGAAGCCCAGGACAAGAGAGCTGGGAGACCAAATAAGGGAGCCCAGGACTAGAGAGCCTGGAGACCCAATAAGGGAGCGCAGGGCTAGAGAGCTGGGAAACCCAAGGAAGGAGCCCGGGACAAGAGAGCTGGGAGAACAAGCAGGGAGTCTGGGGCTAGAGAGCTGTGAGCCCTGACGAGGGAGCCTGGGACTAGAGAGCTGGGAGACCCAAGGAGGGAGCCCAAGACTAGAGACCCGGGAGACCCAATAAGGGAGTCTGGGATTAGAGAGCCTGGAGACCTAATAAAGGAGCGCAGGGCTAGAGAGCTAGGAGAACTAAGGGGGTCACAGAGCCCTTAATATGCCCACCAGAAACCTGAGAATGTGTCCATAAGAGGGAGAGATGGAGAACAACACCTTAGGGGAGCAGAAGAATGTCTCTCATTACTATCTGGATGTAAAGTCTTTGGAGCGTAAGGTTCAGCCCAAAGACACTGGCTGCTGGAGAATACCACTGATGGGTTCTGTATTCTACATCGACACTACCTTAGCAGGTATGCCGGAGCAACACATAGCCTGAGTTAGAGTATGGGAATTAGGAAAGCATTATGTCTCTCTGAAAGTTGGATATTGTATTGTCTTTTGCACTTTTCAAGTAAAGTTTTGTAATCCTTGTTCCCGCCTTGTCTGAAGTTACTGAAAGGGTTGTAATGCAAGTGTAGCGCTGGCTCCTGACGAGCAGGCACTATGGTTTTTTCAAAGTTAACCTTTCTGAAACCACAGTTTGGTTTTGGGGCTAATTTACTAAATTTATGGTTTCAGTGAACTTATTCCTAACCCTCTACCCTAACCTGTGAGGCTCTGTTTCTGCTTCAAATAAATAACCCAAAAGAAGATTCAGTGTCAGTTTCCACAGTTCTTTGGGCCATCTACCATGGGAAACCCTAGACGGAGAAGCACTCAAGAAGGTAACGGTAAGCCCAACAAAACCAGCAGCTCTTTCGGGGGTCAGTGCTACACAAGTAACTGGCACCATTCCACAGTTCAGGTCACTAGGTACTTGGGGTATGAGAACATCAGTATGGAAGTTATAAAGTGTGTGGTAAACTAGGGTAACGAGAGTCTAACAAGCAGACTGTAAGTAGCATGTGCCTGTGGTGGGTGGAATAGCCTCTAGCAGTGCAGGAGATGTTGTCGGCACTCCTTCCACCAGCAGTCTGTTTCTCAGAGCAATTGGAGATGATTCACGCAGCAAGGGTTCCCATCCTGTACAGAGGTACGGCGTTCAAGAGTTAAAGTGATTGTTAAGCCACTTGTGTTGGTGCAACAATCTACTCTGTCATAGTAAATTATGTGCCCCAGTGTATGTCTTTTGTAAAAAATACGCTGCTATTTACCTTATTATATAGCACCACTCACGTGACCGACCGCCTCTTTCCTCTCTTGATCTGACAGCAAAGTGGGGGGGGGCTGAGAATCCCCCACTGACGTCAACCAGGAGGAGAGGAAAGGAGGAGAGAGGTGACCAGTCAAGTGAGAGCTGAGCAGCACTATAATATAAGGTATATAGCAGCGTATTTTTTACAAAACATATACACTGGGGCAAATCATTTACTATAACAGGGGATTGTACGACCAATACTAAGTTATGATAGCAGCAGGAGGGGAGGGCTGGGAGCGGATTGGAGCTGACAGGCAGGGTGGGGGTGGGGCAGAGGAGGACAGAGGAGAGCTGAGGATGACAGAGGCACGTAAACTGACTATGGTGTCAGGGCTCAGCAGCCATGATAAACAGTAGTGAGGGGGGGGGGGCAAAACCAGGCAGGATCACCCAGATATTTCAGGTGATAGAAGGGGTCAAATTACACAGCTCAGGCTCTGTGCTGTATAACAGGCTTTAAAGGAACAGGATCTATTTTTTTTCTTTTTCGGGTTACAAACGCTTTAAGGTAAGTCACAACTTTTTGAGATGGGAACTATTAGCAAAAGTATGTAGGCATAGGACATGCCTTCTGCCACACCCCTTTAAAGGAAAATTATACAAAAAAATTATTAGTTAAACCCACAAGTGCTTTTTTTTTTTTTAACCACTACTAATATTTTATACTAGCTTTTGAAATTTACAAATGCAGTAATTTAGAAATTGGATGAAAAGTGGGAAACACTTTTTGAAAGATAAAATATGTTTTTATATTCAACTATATAGATCAGACCAAAATGAGGGACAAATGAGGAGGAAAGAGGGACGGAGAAACTTTGTTCCAAATCATAGACAGTCCCTCAAAAGCAGGGACAGTTGGAAGCTATGGAAAACGCTGGACAGGTGGATGTGGACAGGGCTCAGCGTGTCACTCCTAAATGCAAGTTATGTAGAACATTGTCACAAAGACCGAAGAGACAGCTAAAGGGCAGTGCAAGTGTACACAGTGTATGTTCATCTCTAACTGTAGAGGTCCACCTTGAGGTTGAGTATTCTTCCACAACAGCCTCAGCCTTGTTTCAGGGCATTGATGAATAAAGTTACCCCATGTGTAGAAAAGGGATCCAGATACAGGTGCCTAGTGTAGCCAAGAAGAACCCACCTCGGTGTAGGCCTCTCATGTGACCCTTGCTTGGTGTCCACGTATACCTGCCCGCAACCCTACCTGGCCTCACCCCTATTTTTGTTTTGCTTGTTTTTATCCAGTCGCCTTTCAGGACATTGATGTAGAGATGGAGCTCCTCCCAACAGGGCAGAAAACACATTGCAAAACAGTTTCCTCTGTCTGGAAGAGGCATGTTGCCAGAGGAACCGTCTTTTTTTGGGTGGGGGGGCATGTTTCTTTAAGGGCTGTCAGGCCTACTAGGTTTCCCCTATCTCAGATGCCTCTTTACACCACTTCGTGTCTCTCCTGCGTGCCCAGCGAAGGTCTCAAATAGTGTTGCTTCATCCCTTTAATGGTGAGATTGCCACACAATTGATAGTGAGTGTGGCATTTTAGTGGGGTATGAGCATTCCTTCTTCCTGCTGGATTGACCATGCTTGACTGGAAGACACCGGCTTCCCCACCTCTCTACATTTTTGCCCCTCCTTTGCAGCTGCTCCCACTTTATATAGTCTCCTTCCCATAGCTCCCAACTGCATACCTCCCAACTTTTTGAGATAGGAATGAGGGACACCTATCGGCAAAAGCATGCAGGCATAGGACACACCCCTTGTCACTCCCCCTTAAAGGAGAATTGTAAAAAAAAAAAAAAAATTGGTTAAACCCACAAGTCCTTTTTTTACCACTTCTATTCCTTTATATTGGCTTTTGGAATTTACAAATGCAGCAATTTAGAAATCAGATGAAAGGTTTACCACTAGGAAACACTTTTTCATAGACAAAAAGTGATTTTTTTTATACATCTATATAGATCAGACCAAAATGAGGGACAAATGAGGAGGAATGAGGGGCAGAGGGACATTGCCCCAAATCAGGGACAGTCCCTCGAAATCAGAGACAGTTGGAAGCTATGCAACTGTCCCTGATTTCAAGAGACTGTCCCTGATTTGGAACAAAATCCCTCTGTCCCCTTTTCCTCCTCATTTTGGTCTTATATATAGCTGTATATAAAATGCACTATTTATTGTTTAAAAAATTGTTTCCCACTGCAAAACCTTTCATCCAATTTCTAAAATTGTTTAACTAATCATTTTTTTTTTGTAAAGAAACAAGTTAGAGGAAACCCCTGCAAATTAATGGAATTTCTTGGGGACCCCAGAGCACCAGAGATAGTGCTCCCATTGGAAGATTTTCCCTCTATTACTTTTCTGGGGATAACCCAACATTTGGGATTTCCTTTTACTTTCACTTTCAATGATAAAAGTAAACAGGACAAACAGCGAGAGTGAATCTCCCTAATGGGGACACCGACAGCAATAAAAACCGACAAGCATTCTAATCCATCTTCTCTCTATCCAACACTAAAAAAAAAAGTTGCCCTTAGTTGTACTTTTACAGCAGGAAATATAGCAAAAAAGACAATATTACCTTAAAATCAATGATAATAAAAAAAAAAAATACACAAGCTAATGATCTCATAGTTTAGCCACTCGATACTTTTCAAATGTACAAAAATAGAACTGAAACATTTAGCAGTGGTATTACTACCTCTAGAAAATGTCACAGCTCCAGCTCAGGGCTACTGGTTGTGAGGGAGCTGACATCCAAAATCATCCTAACAACCACTGTTAACCAAAGATTGACAGATAAACGTAAACAAAGAGATGGGGAGAGTGTTAAAAAAAACGGTGTGGGGATTCCCCAACCAATCACACCAGGCTCTTCAAGTCTGGTATGAATTTTAATGGGGACCCAACAAAAAAAGTGAGGCCCCCTCCAAATTCTACAACAGATTTCAAGGGGTACCCATGTAGAACTACCCCAGAAGGAGCTGCTGGTTAGATTTGGGCTTACCGTTACCTTCGGTTCTACTCGCTTCACGTCTAGGGGTGTCCTGTGGTAGATGGCCCAGTAACTTGAGAGACCGACAACAGATCCAGTTGAATGGATTTTATTTGCAAAAACGTAGACAATGAACGGTCTCTTAAATTGGGATCGGAGGGTTGGAAAAGAAGTTCAGGTACTCTTAATGTCAAAGTCAAATTGTTGAAGAACTTGCTTCCTTTGACTGCATCCTGAGAATAGCCATTCGCAACTGGTTGTTCACTCAAGTTGGACAGTCCTTTTCTCACAAGGCCTAGCAGCCAACAATGTGCTTACTCAGGAACAAGTCTCTGCCACAGGCGTTGTTGTAGAACATACAAGATAATGTCTCTGCCACAGATGTTGTTGTAGAACACGTAGGTAAACTAAATTTGAAGAACACTCATAGGATACCTGGATCTTTCAGCCAGCTTGGCGATATCCACAAGAACGGATTCTCTTGGGTACTTCAGCCCTTCCAGACTCTTACTAAGAAACCAACCCGTAAGTGGTCTTCTTCTGAAGAGTCCTCCCCTGGAATGCTTGAAGTCACTGGATCTCTCCCAGACAGCACCCAACCACCTCAGAATCCTCCTTTAGTTTCCTTGCCTCGGGCTAGCCAGCCCCCAAAACATCAAGATCGGGTGGATCCGCACCCCAGGCCATAGCCTTCCTGGGGGCTGGTCAGGAGAACCAGGACCATGAAGTCAGTACATCATTCTGGACCGGAACCCCCTAACTACATGACGTCCGCATTTTAAATACCCTCTCCCAGAAAGCACAGCAAGAGCGCCACTCCCACTGGGCGGGCTCCAAGAGAGAGTAACCTAAGCACCTAACCAGACCATAGTTCCATGCCTGCCAGAAGAGACAGTGCCTCCTGTGGCCAGGCTGAACATCTCACAGTCCAATCAGACTGATGCTGAAGTCCAAATTTAGACAATTGTACCCAAACCAAACTGCAGTTTAGGTATAATCTTAACTTTGAAAAATGTATAGCGCGTGCTCTTTAGGAGCCGCCGCTACACCCACATAAAAAAATAATAATTGTGAAGTTTTGCATAAATCCATGCCAGACTTTTATCCGGACATGTAAGCCAAATAAAAGGGGGGGGGGGGGGGGGAGCGTGCAACCATTCCCTCTCATTCCTACTAGAACCATACCAAACCACAAGCCTTCAACATGGGGTGATAACCCCTTTGGCAATGTACCTTATTCACACTGATGAAGATAAGGGCCTCGTCTCCACAATCCTGGCCCAGTGGTTGTGGGGTTCTGTGGGTGGGGGCTTATCAGGATCCGGAAGCCCCCTATAGCAGTTGTTAGTTGTGGTGGAGGCATTTGTTTTCTTTTTCTGGCTATGAACATTCTCGGGAAGATAAAATACCCATTGATCTTGCACTGCCGTTGTCGCTTCCTTTGAGCTGATCTGAAAACTGAAACATTTTTTTATCACATAGTTCCCAACTTTTCCTAATTTTGAGGGATTGTCCCTGATTTGAAACATTGTCCCCCTGTCCATCCTCATTTGTCCCTTGTTCTATATAGTTGTATATAAAATGCATTATTTATCTTTCAAAAAGTGTTTCACGTGTTAAACCTTTTAGGCCTCTTTCACACGGCCAATCCGTTCAGGTTAGCCTTTCAGTTTTTCAGGCGGACCTGAACGTATGCTCCATAGAGGTCTATGGAGTGTCAGATGTTAGCGGTGACACGTCCGCTGACATCCGACCCGCTGCGATCCGAAAAAGTGTGACAGAGGAAAAACCTACTTTTCTATCCATCTTCAGATCGGGTGACGATGGACTCTGCGGTCCGTCGTCGCCTGATCTCCCATAGGGGAGAGCGGCGCTCTGACAGGTCCGTCCCTGCACAGTGTGCAGAGACGGACCTGTCATCTTCCTGCTCAACTGGGATCAACAGAGTAATCATCACTGATCCACCCCGTGTGAAAGAGTCCTTATCCAGTTTCTGAATTGCTGCATTTGTAAATTTCAAAAGCCATTATAAAGCAATAATATTGGTAGAAATATGCCTACCTACTTTTTTAACAGGTGTCCCTCGTTCCCATCTCAAAAAGTTGGTATGTTTTTAGTTTTCCCAGCAAACTTCTAAGAGCTACAAAATAACTCCCCTTTATGTAATGGAGATGAAGAGAGTGGAGGAGTTAGTAGTCCTAACATACTTCTTGTTCTAAGGTAACAACACTGCTCTTCTATAGATACAGTGCAGCGAATGAGTGTTACAAGACAACAAACAGGGGGTGCCGCTCAGGGATCCAGCTGGCTCCTCTCCTGTAGTACACTGCTGGGAGTGCTTTCAAGGACAGAGCTCATCCCAGCTTAGAGTTGCCACCTCACCCCTTTAAACCCAAACACGTATGAATTACATAGGTTCTGAGGCTAAATGCAGATAAGGCACTAAGTGAGTTTAATCAGCCACAGAACCTGTGTAATTAATATGTGTTCGGGTTTAACCACCTGACCACTGGGCACTTAAACCCCCTTAAACCAGACCAATTTTCAGCTTTCGGTGCTCTCACATTTTGAATGACAATTACTCAGTCATGCAACACTGTACCCATATGAAATTTTTGTCCTTTTTTTCACACAAATAGAGCTTTCTTTTGGTGGTATTTAACCACTTGAGACCCGCGCTATAGCGAAATGACGGCTACAGCGCGGACCTCCTTTGCCGGGACTTATTTTTTTTTTTTTTGCATCTTTTTTTGTTTGTTTAGCAAAAAATAAAACTCCCAGCTGTAATTAAATACCACCAAAAGAAAGCTCTATTTGTGGGAAAAAAATGATAAAAATTTCATTTGGGTACGGTGTTGTATGACCGAGCAATTGTCATTCAAAGTGCATCAGTGCTGAAAGCTGAAAATTGGTCTGGGCAGGAGGGGGGTTTAAGTGCCCAGTAAGCAAGTGGTTAATCACAGCTGGGTTTTTTATTTTTTGTGCTATAAAAGAAAAAATACAGAAAATTCTGTAAAAAAATTATTTTTTCTTTGTTTCTGTTATAAAATTGAGCAGATTAGTAATTTTTCTTCATACATTTTGGCCAAATTTATACTACTACATATATTTGGTAAAAATAAGTACACATTGGTGGATATTATTTGGTCTGTGTGAAAGTTATAGAGTCCACAAGCTATGGTTCCAATACCTGAAAATTGATCACACCTGAAGTACTGATGGCCTATCTCATTTCTTGAGACCCTAACATGCCAGAAAAGTACAAATATCCCCAAATGACCCCTTTTTGGAAAGAAGACATTCCAAGGTATTTAGTAAGAGGTTTTTTTTAAGTTGTCATTTTTTCCCACAATTCTTTTCAAAATCGAGATTTTTTTTCCTTTTTTTTTTTTTTTTAACAAAATTGTCATATTATCAGGTTATTTCTCACACACAGCATATGCATACCCCAAATTACACCCCAAAACACATTCTGCTATTACTCCTGAGTATGGAGATACCACATGTGTGAGACTTTTACACAGTGTGGCAACATACAGAGGCCTAACATGCAGGGAGCGCCATCAGGCGTTCTGGAGCACCCAGGACAATTCTGACATTTCTCTCCTACATGTAAAAATCATCATTTATTTGCTAGAAAATTACATAGAACCCCAAAACATTATATATATATGTTTTATTTTAGCAAAGACCCTAGAGAATACATTGGTGATCGTTGCAACTTTTTATCTCGCACGGTATTTGCGCAGCAATTTTTCAAACACTTTTTTTTGGAAAAAAATACAGTTTTGTGCTTTAAAGAAAATAAAACAGTAAAGTTAGCCCAATGTTTTTGCATAATGTGAAAGATGATGTTACGCCAAGTAAATAGATACCTAACATGTCACCCTTCAAAATTGCACACGCTCGTGGAATGGCGCCAAACGTCGCTAGTTAAAAATCCCCATAGGCAACTCTTTACATTTTTTTACGGTTACATGTTTTGAGTTACAGAGGCGGTCTAGGGACGTTCACAGCGATACCTCACATGTGTGGTTTGAACACCGTTTTCATATGTGGGCGGGACTTACATATGCGTTCGCTTCTTCATGCGAGCACATGGGGAAAGGGGCGCTTTAAATATATATTTTTTTTTATTGTTCATTTTACTTTATTGTCCATTTATACAATATTTCTAACACATAGTATGTACATACCAAAAATGACACCCCAAAATAGATTCTCCTACTCCTCCTGAGTACGGCGATAACACATGTGTAGGACTTCCACAGCCTGGCCACATACAGAGGCTGAGTACAGCTGAGCATGGCTGAGAATGGCTGGGTATCACTGAGTATTGCAGGGTATCACCGAATATGGCTGGGTATTGCAGGGTATCACAGAGTATGGCTGAGCATGGCCGAGTATGGCTGAGTATTGCAGAGTGTCACCGGGTATGGCTGGGCATTGCAGGGTATCACCGAGTATGGCTGGATATTGCAGAGTATGGCTGGGTATTGCAGAGTATCACACAGTATGGCTGGGTATTGCAGAGTATGGCTGGGTATTGCAGGGTATCACCGAGTATGGCTGGGTATCACAGAGTATGGCTGGGTATGGCAGCTTATGGCAGAGTATTGGCAGGGTATTGCAGATTATTGCTGTGTATTGCAGAGTATTGGCATGGCATTTCTGGGTATTGCAGAGTATTGGCAGGGCATTGCAGAGTATTAGCTGGGAATTGCAGAGTATTGGCAGGGCATTGCTGGGTATTGCAGAGTATTGGCAGGAAATTGCAGGGTTAATTGTCGGTGAGCAGCGCTGTGGGCTGGATCTGCAGTGCCCACAGCGCTGCTGACACCGATCTCTCCCCTCTCACTGTACCGATCGGTACAGAGAGGGGAGGGAGGAACCGGCATGACGTCATAACATGACGCCGGTTTGTTTACAAGTGATTGTGCTATCATTTGACGATCACGTGGTAAACAGTCGTGATGAGTGGCCATTTGCCGTGATCCGTGATGCACCGGGTCCTGTGGACCCGGCGGTCATGGATGCTCTCGAATGCCCAAACACATGTGTTGTGTTTTTTTCTTTACATTTTTTTTCACCAGGTGAATGGGTAGGGGTACATGGTACCCCAATACTCATTCACATAGGGTGGGGGGCTGGTATCAAAATACATATTGGCCTAAATTGATGAATACATTTGATTTTTTACAATTTTTATTGGACATGTTTTATAGCTAAGTAAAAAATATTATTATTTTTTTTTCAAAATTGTCGGTCTTTTTTGTTAAAGCGGAGGTCCACCCTAAAGTGGACCTCCGCTCATCGGAACCCTCCCCCCCTCCGGCGCCACAATTGGCACCTTTCAGGGGGGAGGGGGTGCAGATACCTGTACAGTACAGGTATTCTGCACCCACTTCCGGGATAGCTCTCTGCGGAAAGGGGCGTAGATTACGCCCCTTTCCGCAAGTGCCCGCCCCTTTCCGCAAGTGCCCCGCTGCCTGCTGGGAAACACACAGATCCCAGAGGCAGCGGGGACCATCCTTATTGCGCAGCGTGATTCGCGCATGCGCAGTAGGGAACCGGGAAATGAAGCCGAAAGGCTCCATTTCCTGATTCCCATACCCAAGATGGCGGCGGCAGCACCCGACAAGACGATCTAGAGATCGGCTTCGGGTGCCTACATCGCGGGCGCGCTGGACAGGTAAGTGTCACTATTTTAAAAGTCAGCAGCTGCAGTATTTGTAGCTGCTGGCTTTTAAAAAAAAAAAAAAAAAACGCGGAGTCCCGGCGGACTCCCGCTTTAATAGCGCAAAAACTAAAAACCATAGAGTTGATCAAATACCACCAAAAGAAAGCTCTATTTGTGAGAAGAAAAAGGACATCTTTTTATTTGTGTACAGCGTCGCACGACTGCGCAGTTGTCAGTTGAAGTAACGCAGAGCCGTATCGCAATAAATGGCCTGGTCATGAAGGGGGTAAACCTTCCGGGGCTAAAGAGGTTAAATACGATTACTTTTGGGGGGCGTGGCCTGGCTGGCGATGGAGTAGGACGCGTGTGAGCTGAGCTCCGTACCATCTAACATCCTACAAGTCCATCCTTGAAGCCCGCAGATTTCCCTGTGTTTGCCCACTATACCAGTCGGTGTCCGGTTAGTGTGCGAGTATGTCCCCATCAAAAAGAAGCGCTGCGGCGGCCGCGGCACTAGACAAATTCCGAAGGCAAGAACGGGACCACGAGGACCAACATGGCGGCCCGGCCGCCCCGCCTGTGGAGCCTGCCGCGGCGGAGACGGCGAGAGTGCTGGACGCGATCTCCTCCTGCCAATCTGTCCTCACGTGCAAGATTGAGGAAGTTAAAGTGGACATCTCCCTGGTCCGCCAGGACCTCTCCAAATTGCGCGACAGGGTCACGGAAACGGAGACCAGAATTAGCCAAGCCGAAGATGTCCTGTTCCCGCTGCAGAACGCACAGGAGGATATCCACAGGAGATTGCAGGCACTGGCCCAGAAGCAGGACGACCTAGAGAATAGGGCCCGCTGGTCCAATCTGAGGTTCGTGGGTCTGCCGGAGGGCTCGGAGGGGACTGACCCGGCTACATTCTTGGAGAACCTTCTTATTAAATCCTACGGCAGGGAGGCCTTTTCTACCTCTTTTGTGGTGGAGCGGGCGCACAGGATGCCGGCGCGCCCGCCGCCTGAAGGTGCCCCTCCGCGTACCTTTATAGCCAAGCTGTTGAACTACCGGGACAGGGACACTATCCTGAGACTTACCCGTGAGAGAGGAAACATCCCTTTCCAGAATGGCCATATTTCCGTTTTCCCGGATTTCTCAGCAGAGGTTCAGCGGCAGCGGTCACGTTTTGTGGATATTAAACGACGCCTCCGAGCCCATCACATTAAATATTCCATGCTTTTTCCAGCCAGACTCCGTGTTGCGGGGGAGGACCGGGCACATTTTTTTGAGGACCCGGCGGCGGCGGTGGCCTGGTTGGATCAACAGGATGCGGCCCGTAACCGGCCGCCGCGGGATTGATTGCCTCCCGGCCCTGTGCATTCATTGTTTGCCCGCACCCGGCCTTCTTTGCCTCTGGGCGCTGTTGTTATGGCGGACTTGCGGACTGGGCCCTACCGCAGCGGCTGCATTGCTGACTCTTCTGGACCCCTGAGTTTCCCTAAGTTTACTGTGTATTGAATACTCTGCTCCCTCCGTGGATCTTGAATGGACACATCTATGTCATCCCTTTGTCCGGAGACTTCTTCACTCTGCAGAGGACGTGTAACGGCTGGCAACCATTTTATTGCGGTGACCGTACTCCCTTTACTGGTGTCTGTTGCCTCGTGGGGCCCCTGATGTAACGGTACTCCCCTACCCCGGTATCGGCCTTGGTTCCCCCCTCCATTTTTTCCTTTTATTCTTCCTCTTCTCCCCCTGTGTACCTGGTCCTCAGCCAACCCCCCCCCATTTTCTTTTTGTCCCCCCTCCTCGGTTCCCTCTCCCTCATGCTCTGTTCCACTCTCTCTCCCCTCTCGAGGCCTCTCACACTTTTCTCTTCCTCTTCTCTCCGTCACTCTTCTTTCTCTCTTCCCCCTCTGTTCCTCTCTGAACCGACCTTCCCCACCTCTATCTCCCCCGTGGCCGGGTTCCTACTACGATGGGGATTGTTGTACCGGGAGGCCTGGCGGATTTTCTCTGCTGGCACCTAGACCCGGGACTGGGTCTTTGGCGGGCACTGAACTTTCTCGTGAGTTCCCACAGTACGGGACATGCTGGTATACTTAATGACTTTTACGATTTGCATATGTATTGATGTGACTATTTTGGGCACTGTATGATTATGGTGCTGCGGGCTCGGCTCACTCATATGCCTGGCTGCTGGTTGTTGTACCAGTGGGCGGTGTGTGTGTGCCGCGCTCCATCGCTGGAATTGCACCCAGCGGACTTTTCGCTCTCATAATTTACCAGAGTTAAATCTGGTTGGGTTTCGTTTAGGGATGTATGCTCCGGCTTGGTTGGGGGGGCTGAGAGCAGGGAGGGGGGGGTTGGGATGTTTCACAGTTAATTTCAGGTTTAGTTGCAGGTTTTACTCGGGTGCTATTGTTCTCACACTACACATGGCCAAAGGACTTGCTCCGGTACCAGTTATACTTTGTATGATTCTTTCTGTGATGTATGACTATGCTGTGCTGGGGGGGGTCACTGTCTTGGGGATCGCCCGCCTTCCTCCTTCTCCTAAGTTTATAGCTTATTGTCTCAGGGTGAGTTAAAATTCCTGTCCTGGAACGTCCGGGGGTTGCGGGATAAATTGAAACGTACAGCGGTGTTTGACTGTCTCAAATCATATAGGGCTAATGTTATTGTGCTGGTGGAAACGCATATTACCGGACAATTGCAGTTGGCGTTGAAACGCCCCTGGATTGGCTGGGCGTATCATGCCACCTACACCCCCTATTCCCGTGGGGTCACTGTCCTGGTGACTAAATCTACCCAATTTGAGCTAATATCTATGCGGACGGATCCCCAGGGCAGGTACCTGTTCTTGCATTGTGTTCTTTGTGGGGTCCAATATCTTTTGCTGGCGTTCTATGTTCCTCCGCCATATAACTCTACAGTTATCACTGAGGGCCTATCCTATATGGCCATGTACCCCTCCACCCCCGCCATTTGGCTAGGGGATTTTAACATGGTACAAAATAGGGACTTAGACAGGGTGCGTATTGTTGGGGATGCCTGTGGCCATGGCGAGACCAGATTGGGTCGCACATTGCGAGAGTTTTCACTTGTGGACCCATGGCGTCACAGGTATCCCGAGAAACGGGAGTACTCGTGTTTCTCTGCAACCCATTCCTCTATGTCCCGCATCGATTATATTTTGACGGCTAAGAGCCTACTGCCCGGACTGGCGGACGCAGGGTACTGCGCCCGTTCGCTTTCGGACCACGCTCCCTGTTGGGCAACTTTCAAGCTGGCACGCCAGGCAGGTCCGAAGCAGTGGAGACTCCACCCCTTTTGGCTGTCGGCGTTGAGCGACTGCGAGGACATAGAGGAGGAATGGCGATTTTACTTTGACACTAACAGAGACTCGGCCCGCACGGACCACGTTTGGGAGGCCTTTAAATTGCATGCTCGCTCCACCCTCTCGCGGCGTATAGGCCGGCTGAAAAAGGCTTCTCTGACGCAGATGAAGCAGGCTACGGAGGCATTGGATGCGGTTACAGCCGACTTCTGTGCTGACCCCACCCAGGCCAAGGCACAGCTGCTTAGACAACACACCCGAGCGGTTGAACATTTACAATTTGAACAGGCTAAGCGGAAGCTCTTTTTCACCAGACAACGGGTATTTGAGCAGGGTGAACGTGCAGGGAAGCTTCTGGCATATCTGGCACACCAGGACTCCAGACCCCCGGGGGTGGTCTCCTTGACCAATCACCGGGGAGTTAAGGTGTCCGATCCACAGATGGTGGCGGAGATGTTTCGGGAGTTCTATATGACGACTTATACCTCTCAGGTAAATACACCAAGAATAGAGACTAGGACTTATTTGGAGGGAATATCTCTTCCCAGACTGTCCCCGACGCAGGTTGCAGATCTTGATGCCCCTCTGACTTGTGATGAGGTCGCATTGGCGATTTCATCACTGGCCTCAGCAAAAGCCCCCAGACAGGACGGTATCCCTCTAGATTTTTACGCCCAGTATTCTAATGTGTTAGTTCCAGAATTGTTGAAACTGTTCAAATATATGCTCGACTCGGGAACCCTCCCCGAGACGCTGCGTCAGGCCACCATCATTGTGCTGCCCAAGCCTGGCAAGGATCCACACCTTCCTGAATCTTACCGCCCCATTTCCCTGCTCCAGACTGATATCAAAATCTTAGCAAAAATCTTAGCCATCAGACTGAACAAGGTTATACTGTCCCTTGTACACCCAGACCAGACAGGCTTCATGCCGGGAAAGAACACGGCTATGAACATTCGCCGGGTATTTATGAATGTGCAAGCTAGGCATAGCTCGGTGGGGTCGAGGGTGGTGGTGTCCTTAGACGCGGCCAAAGCCTTCGACTCCATTGAGTGGGGTTATCTGTGGGAGTGCTTGGAGCGATTCGGTTTTGGCCCTGTTTTTGTGAAGTGGGTCACCCTGCTCTACTATCAACCGACGGCCAGGGTCGCGGTGAATGGTTGGGTGTCGGATCCCTTTCCGGTCGGGCGGGGCACACGTCAGGGATGCCCGCTGTCCCCCCTTTTGTATGCCCTCGCGGCGGAACCCCTGGCGGCCAGGCTCCGGCATCATCCGGGGATAGCGGGCCTCCGCAGTGGTACCCTTGTAGAATCCGTATGTATGTACGCGGATGATACCCTATTGTATTTGGAGGATGAGGGTCCATCGCTACGGAGTGCTCTGGAGGTGTTGGGGGAGTTCGGCAGCTATTCGGGTCTGGCCATAAATTGGTCCAAGTCCCAGATCTTACCATTGGACGTGTCGGTGCCGGACCGCTGTGCGGCCTCCCTTCCCCTCTCCAGGGTCTCCGAAATCAGATACTTGGGGGTACGTATTACCAGGGAGCCGCGAGATTATCTACTACTTAATGTTGAGCCCTTGTTTTTATTTCTTAAGTCACGTACTCAGGCCTGGTCCCGTCTCCCTCTTGGGGTGACGGGCAGGGTTAATCTGACAAAAATGATTTTGCTCCCCAAAATTCTATACGCGCTCTGGCACTCCCCGGTTTTGATCCCTCTTCGATTTTTCAAAACGATAGACACTATTTTGGGTACTTTTATATGGGGATCCTCTAGACATAAGCTGGCGTGGACTACTCTTAAAAACCCAACGGGATCGGGGGGGGGTGGCCCTTCCGTATTTTAGGGCATACTACTTGGCGGCGCAACTGTCACATTTTTATCACCTGCACAGGTCGGATGGGGCAAGATACCAGACGCTGGTGGGTGGTGGGGAGGGCGTGCACACTCATACTCCCCTTCAGCTGCTCTTCCGGGCTGGGAGGGCAGGGGGTGTCCCGACCCCCCTACTGTCCTACCACAGGCGGATTTGGAGACTGGCGTTGGGACTTGTTGGCGCTGACTTTTGCCACTCGCACACCCCACTGTGGTGTAACCCTGCGCTGAACGAACTATTAACTGTCCCTGGAGCCGCCCTTTGGGCCTCCAGGGGCATTGTCTTTCTACACCAGGTTATAACCCCTCTGGGCGTTCGCGACTTCTCAACGTTACGTGCGGAGTTTGACTTGCCTCATTCTATGCATTTCCGATACCTACAACTGCGGCATGCACTTCGAACCCAATTTGCTGAGGGCCCTCCCAACGTCCAGACTTTGTCTCTGGTTGAGCTGTTACTGAGTGACAACTCGGCCCAATTGATCTCCACACTTTACAGTTTATTGAGGATGAGGGAAATAAACCAGATTTCGGAGAGGGCTAGGATTAGATGGGAGGGTGACATGGGCCCACTGGACGGGTTGGATTGGGAGGAAGTGTTAGAAAACGTTAAGCTGGTGTCATTGAGTATCCCAGACCGCCTTACACAGCTATATATAATTCACAGATCGTACCTGACCCCTATCAGGCTGGTGAAGTTCCAACCTGGCTCTGATCCGGGGTGCCCCATGTGCTTCAGTTCTTCTGGATCTTTCTACCACTTAGTGTGGTTATGTCCTAAGATTCAAGTTTTCTGGATGCAAATAATTTCCTTCCTACATGACCACATGGGGTCACCTTTGCAATTGGACCCGAAAGTGTGCATATTAGGAATGTTCCCTGATGTCACGATTGATGTGTACCTTACCACGTTCCTACAGTCCACACTGTTTACCGCAAGAAAGCTGATAGCAAAGTTGTGGATGCGTTCAGCTCCCCCTGTGCTACGGGACTGGATCGTAGCAATTAATGATAAACTGCCTTATATAAAATTAGTGTACAGCCACCGTGGATGCCCTGCCAAATATAACAAGGTGTGGGATAGATGGTTAAATGCTGTGGAAACTTGTGTAGACTGATGTAGATACGCTTGGTGCTCGGGTCACGGGGCGGTTGGGGGTGGGTTGGATGGGAGGTCCGTATGGCAACATATTCTGTTATCTAGGATGACTCTCCTCATTGTGCTAGGGGTATGTCCAACATGGCATTGTTATACTGTGTGAGCTGTGTGGTTGCGCCCACTACCATTTTTTATTGTAACCTTTTTATATGATTAATAAATTGGCAGTTAGCTCTATTTTGCCCTCTACCATCTACTGTATATAAAGTTGCTTTATAAAGCACTTTATATCTGAACCTTAATGCAATACCTGAGAAAAGAAGTGCCTTAGAAAAGACGTACTCCACATACAGCATTTCTAAAGAATCAAAGCTTTCTGGAGTGCTGTTTCTGCTTTGGCTTTTCAGGTCACGTGAAGCTTTCCTGCTGCTCACAGTTGACAATGGCTTGGCTGGTGGAGAGGGGGATGTATGATGATCCCTGGCGCTCTGCTGCATAAGCTTTGTTTAATCCCTCCTGTGCACAGGCACGGTTCTGGGACTCGCTGAGCTGTTTGGAGGCAGATTGGTTTCTGTCAAAGATTGCCAGTGCTGTGATAAATGTTTATTGATGATCCAAGAACCGTATTTATTCTGTGCATTCAACTCAAACAAAGAGGTTGCCAATGCAATTTTATTGAAATACAGAGGGATCTTTTTATTAAAAAATTCATATAACTATTCGTCCAGTGAAACTTCTTTACATTAGTTCTGTGCGTTCAGTAACCAGCTGTTGTGGGAATGGGGGAAAATCAAATGTTTTATGGGTATTTTCTCTGCTGGTCAAATGTTCTTAGGGAAAATTCATACATTGCATTGTAAAACACCTGTCACTGCACTGACACACAGGAAACAACTGTTTTCTGTGTGTCCCATTCACACTGCAGCACAGCCTGGAGCTATGCTGCAGTAAGCTTGCAGCACACTGTGTACGGAACTGTGTAGCAATGTACAGCAGCGTAGCACATCGCACTGCTGCACAGTGCCATGAATTAAGTGTACTTTTGTACACTTCAAATAAGGTTTGTACAAAAAAAGTGCAGCACCCTCTACATGGGTAGGTGCTAGGGTTGCCACCTGTCCAGGATTCACCCGGACAGTTCGGGTTTGGAATCATGCGTCCAGGTTTCAGACTGTCTGAAACCCGGACACATTATTTAGACTGGACTATGGTTTCCCAGCAGGGTTTCTGGCTGCAGTTTTCACTGCTGAGAGTGTCTGTTACATTGTCTTTCACACTGCCCAAAGCCACCACTAACAAACCATACCCTCCACCCCCCACCAACACATACAGACGGGAGAAGAGAGAGGGCTTGATCTGCACCTCTTCCCCGGCGCTGTGCCTCAGAAAAGGAAAGTTGAGGCTAGAAATTTGAAGTCCAGCAGCCTCAGATCCATCTGAATGAGAGGTGCAGACTGCCAAGGGGTGAGTGAGCTCACCATCCATCCCTGTCTCTGAATGAAGTCTCCCCCCTTCCCTCTCCTTCCTCAGAGAGAGTACACTAAGTCAAATCAGGGTTCTCAGAGCACCCCTTACATCAGAGTTACCCTTTACACCAGTGTTTCCCCTTACAGCAGAGTCCTCTCTGTACATCAGAGTACTCAGTGTTCCCCCATAAATCAGGGTTCACAGAGTATCCCTTATGTCAGAGTCCCCAGAGTTCAGAGGTAAAAGGGGAACTCTGTGGACTCTGATGTAAAAGAGGACTTTTGTTATTAACTTATATACATATGATTAGAAATGTTATTTAGTAGCAAAATATATGTATAGCTTATACTATAAAAAATAAATTTCTGTGCGCCACAAAACTGCTCGGGTTTGACTTGAAGAAAAGGTGGCAACCCTAGTAGGTGCTAAAAGTGTAGTGTGGTAGGTTCTGTCAGTACAGGTAGATTTAAGCAGGCCTATGCTGCAAGTTAGGCCTGTTTGTTCTTGATCTGGGGGCAGGGAGAGGTTAGTGTAGCAGTGGATGTGACCACCTGTACTTTAGTTCTGAGGCGCCTCCCCTATTTCCAGGGAGAATGTTCTGGAAGAAGGGCAGGGCCTAGAACTGGAGTGGCAGGCAGCTCATGTGAGGAGCCCTGACCAATCCCCAACTGGAATTGGCAGAGGGCGGGTGTAAGAGAACTGCTCTGGCGCACACACGTGGGCAACAGCAGTGTAAGAGAACTGCTCTGGCGCACGTGCGCGCTCACTGGCAACAGCGGACTTCCAGGGCGCTGATGCGCATGTGCAACGGACTACGTGCAGGGGCGTGTCCTTAATGCCAATTGGTGCCTAATAGCCTATTTAAAGTGTGCTCTGACTCACATATAGTGCTGACTGGTCTTCAGCTGTGTTCTGATCCTTGATTCCTGTTATACCCTGCCTGATACCTGTTGCTGAATCCGGCTTTCCCTGACTCTGCCTCTGGACTCTGATTCATTCCTGATTACCGGTTCTTGATCTTGGCTTCCATATGACCTTGCTTCTGCGTATGCCTTTGTATCTCGCTGCCCATCTGTTACCGAACTCGGCTATTCTTGAGACTCTTCACCTGGCTCAAACACTGCCTGTTGTCCTGCCTCTGCCACCGAGCCTACTACTCCATCTGCAAGTTCTGCAAGCAACACCTACAGGCACTCGTGTTCCTCCTGGCCCTAGCCTCCATCTGTCCCACCTTAAGTGGGGCTTGGGCTAGAGATACAAGGGAGGCCGACCTCGTCATATCAGACTCCTACCAGGTACGTGACAGCGGGCCTCCTATATAAGCTGAGGTAACAGGCCACTGGGGGGGAGAAGTCGGCCAGGAGAAGTGGAGAATGGAGTACTAGACAGCAGCAGGGGGGCACCCCCATCTGGGGGAGGGTAAGCCGATCGCGGGAGGAGGCCTGGGAGAGCTGTGAGGGAGCTTCACCCTTACACGGTCATGGGTGAAGTCCTCATCTTTTCACTGTCATTGATGAAGAGTTCCTGGAGCAGAGGGGCAGGAGAAGCTGCGGGAATGTACGGTCCAGCTAATTTCTCCATCATAGACTCGGGGCAGAGAAAGGTCAGTGAGTGGACCACAGTGAAGTGCTGGATGTGGAGACATGCCAGGAAGTCTGGGAGGGAACCTCATCCTTACACGGTCATGGATGAGGTCCTTATCTTACACGGTCAATGATGAGGAGTCCTGGAACAGAGGAGAGAGGGGAATAGTGTCAAATAGTGGAACAGAGAGACTGTGGGGAATAGTGTCAAATCGATGTGCAGGCTTTGCAGGTCAGACTAGCTGGGAACAGTAGTCCACCATTCAACACATGTTACTAAATTACTAGGCCTCCAGGGAGAGGTACTGCAGACCTCTGGCCTAGTAGCAGCAACCAATCAGAGTCAGCATTAGAGACTATTTAGAGTGGGTTCTTTTGCATATAGAAAACAAGAAACATAATGTGCTACAGTATAAGATTGTGCAGGAGGGAAGGATTCATAGTTCATAGTTAGTTAGGTTGAATAAAGACACCAGTCCATCCAGTTCAACCTGAGTGAGTGTCTAAAATTGTCCCTATCCCTGTACATTGCACACTCACGTCGGTCCCTACCCTCAAGGAGCCCACAATCCAAGGTCCCCATTCATATACTAGGGCCAATTTTGGACAGAAGCCAATTGACCTACCTGCATGTCTTTGGATTCCTGGGAGCAATAGTCTGGAGGAGTTATGCTGAGGAGGTGCAATAATCTGTATGCTGATGCAGGGAAGAGACTGCAGATGTTGTACATGTGCATCATTTCTTCAAGGCTCAAACGAAGTTCTAATTTATGAATATGATGGCAAAGTAATTTGATCTATGGGCATCCCTTATATCCTTTCCTCCAACCAAGTTATAGTCCCCCAATAAACAAAAACAAAACAAAGCAAAAGACTTTTCATTGTCTACCAGTGTGACGTATGGATGTCTGGCAGCAGTGTGACTGGGCCCAGTCAGGATGTGGCACAGAAGTTGACTGACAGCATGTCAGGGCAAAATGCAGAGGTCTTGATAAACAAAGGCCCGCACTGAAAATATTGACTCTTTGCATAAACGTAATGTAATTGTCAATAAAAGCCTTCGACACTCATGAAATGCTTGTAATTATACGTCAGTATACCACAGCAACATCTGACAAAAAGATCTAAAAACACTGAAGCAGCAGCCTGTGAAAATTAATATTTGTGCAATTCCCAAAACTTTTGGCCACGGCTGTACTTACTTGCTCTGTGCAACAATATTGCAATAAAAAAAAAAAGGTTGCTTTCCTCCTCTTTCGGCAGTCCCCTGCCGGTGCTGTCAGCTTCTCCTTCCCCTGGGTGCCCCCTCTAACAAGCCGAGTGCTAAGGAGCACTCAGTGCTCCAGAGCTCAGCTGCGTGTATGCATCCACAGACTTACACAGCACTGGTAAACCACACCCCCTTCTCCCTCTTTACAAAAGTTTGATTGACGGCATCTGGAGCCTATGGCTTTGCTGCCCTCAGCTTATCCTGGGAAAGCAGGAAATGGGGGGAGCTGTGCTAGAGCCAAGATATCGCTAGAGTAGTGACAGGAGGCAGGTAAGTGTTTAAGCAGGTTAGAACAGGAAGTGGGCCATTTAAAAAACAAATGTTTACCTTAATGCAGAGAATGCTAGGGGAAAAAATGTTTAGACTTTAGTACCACTTTTAAAGCGGAGTTCCAGCCTGGGTGAAATAAAATTTAAAGTCAGCAGCTTCAAATACTGCAGCTGCTGACTGAATATTAGGACACTTTCCTGTCCAGTCATCCAGCAGTATCCTCGCCTGAGCCAATGTTCCAATCATTACCTACTGTGCACTGCTCTTTGTGACTAGCCCGGCAGCGGTGGGAAGTAGGAGGGAGCAGCGAAATTCCAGCTGAGTTCACGGCGGGGAATTCAGGCAGAAGTGGGAGTGAGTACCTGTCAAAACCAGGTACCCCTCCCCCCTGAAAGGTGCCAAATGTGGCAACAGATGGGGGGCAGACAAGCAGAGCTTCCCCTTTAAGGTTAGGGATTATTTATTTATTCATTTTTATTAGTATTCATTTATTATATTTATTTATGATTTTTATCTATCGGTGTATCTATTTTACGTTTATTTATGCATTTATTTATTTTTTAAATCAGAAATGTTGTTTATTAATCTGAAACAAGTATACGCAACAGATACAATTATGCCTCGTTTCCACAGAGCGGATCGGTTCGGTTTGGTTCGGTACGGTACGCTATTTTGAGTGTTTCCATTATGAAAATGGCCCATACAACTGAACCATACCGCATCATTCAGGGTCCTGCTTCAGATGTGGGGCCATAGAAAATGGTACGGTACTGTTAGGGCGGAGCTACTGGCATCACACAATACATTCCACTGATTGGCGGACAGAAAAAAACATCAATGCTCACGTCAAAGGCATTTTTTCTAAACCCCGTATGGCTCCTGGTGGTCCAACTTGAAGTGGAAACGATCACCTGAATAGACCAGACCATTGTAACCCTTCCAAACTGTACCAACCCGAACCGTTCTGCTCAGTGGAAACGAGGAATTTGTGACAAAGAGTTGCTTATGGTCCTGTGGTCGGACTCACGGAGCCCACGGCAGGCACGCGCGCGTCTGCTATGCAGGCCTCGTGAGATCACGTAATATAAAGAAAAAGAGAATCTCATCGCTCCAGGAGCACACATACAGGCTTTTAACTGTTCTCTCGGCTCGGGAGCCACAGGTGCTGGCGTTTACCAATAGTAACAGACGAAAAACAAGCTCTGGACTGCCGCACTCCTCAGAAAAACCATCTTACTTTATTGAAGGATCACATCACAGCTCAACAAGCACAGCAAACAAGGAAAATGCTGATGTTTCGCACTAGCTGTTGTGCTTAATCATAGCCTATGATTAAGCACTACTATAAAGTAAGATGGCTTTTCTGAGGAGTGCGGCAGTCCAGAACTTGTTTTTCGTCTGTTGCAGATCACGTAATATAACATGATTTTGCACAGTGGAGCGTGCTGTGCACACCGCATTATTACTCTACTTGGGGCACCCAAAGGTGTCCCAGGCCGCTAAAGTGTTCTAGGTTTGTCTTGAAGAAAAGGTGGCAACTCTAATTAAGGATCAGCTCCAGCGTGTTCGCACAGCCCACGTGCCGAGCCCGCCAGGAAGTCGGCGCTGTGCTAATCACAGGCAGTGAGACATTTCCTAATCTCTGCAGCCACGCATCGGGAAAATGTCTCACTGCCTGTGATTAGATTAGCGCCGTGCCAACTTCCTGGCGGGCTCTGCACGTGGACTGTGCGAACACGCCGGAGCTCATCCTTAACTGTAAGGATGCGCTCCGGCGTGTTCACACACTTCACGTGCAGAGCCCGCCAGGAAGTCGGCAGGGCACTGCGCTAATCACAGGCAGTGAGACATTTCCCGGTCTCTGCAGATGCGCATCGGGAAAATGTCTCACTGCCTGTGATTAGCACAGCACTGTGCCGACTTCCTGGCGGGCTCTGCACGTAGAGTGTGTGAACACGCCGGAGCTCATCCTTACTTAACTCTAATGGAGCCTTATGGGTATTGTGTGTCATATATTTGAAATTCCACTGCCAAAACCGGACTTTCCCATTCGGAAGAAGCTCTGACAGGAAACTTCCTCTTCCCAGCAAATCAAACTTGCACAGGCATGACTTCCCCCACCCCCTCATTGTTTACACATCAATTATTCATAAAGATTTTTTTTTGTTCTGCCCCAACCAAGATGGCGCCGCGGGCCTCCAGTCCCGGCGCGTCACGTGGCCCGGCAGGAAGTGGGCGTAGCCAAGTTTAAAATCCCTAGCTCGGGACGGGCTCGGCCACGCCCCCCAGCTCGTCACCCTATTGGTCGGAGGGGTGAGTTCGACGTCATCAGCCCGCGCTCGATCTCTTTTTCTGTATCTCCGCCGCCCGCGAGTCTGCTCCGTCCTGAGAGGTGAGAGCCCGGGGCCTGCCGGTACCGGAGGGGAGGGGAAACGGGGGGCGGGTGGAGGCGCTGGGTTGGCAGGCGGGACCCGGCAGGTCTGGTAAATGTGATATGCGTACGCTGGTGCCGCCGGATGCCCTGCCGGCTTATCGCACGCTGAGCCGGGCGGTGCTGCCGGAGAGCCCAATGGGCCAATGGGGGGGGTTACAAAGAGGCCTGTGTACAGAATAGACGCCACTACTACCATCATCCGCGCCTTTCTTCTTTTGTACAGGAGGGCGAGGAGCGGGCGGTGTACAGCAGAGGCTTCTCACCCAGGCAGTGCGCCATATACAAGAATAGGAAGTGTCCCCTCCCCCCCCCCCCCCATCTCACCACCTATACCCCACTGTACAGGGCAGCATGGGCCTCCATATGGGGCAATGCTAGTGGATAGTGCCTGGGTTTTTTATTTATTTAATTTTTATTTAATTTTTTTAGGCCAAAATTTAAAAAATTGTTTTTTTTTCCCCCCCCCAAACTTTTATTTGTATAATTTTTATACCTATTATGATCACCACCGAAAAAATTAAAATAATCTCTAACTTGCATGGGGGCACTGCATATGTTTGTTTGTTGTACTGCTAGTAAGGCCCAGAAACGAGTGTGCATATAACTTACATTTTTTATTTTTTGTAACTAATCTGAAATGCCCAGATGCTGACCATAATGATGAGGCCTCCAAAGTTCCGCTATGCTACGCAGTGAGCAGCCATTGAAACTAAACCCATCCATGTAACGGTTTCAGAAAACCATTAGACCCCCTTTCACACCTGCCCATAAAGGGTTTTTTTTTTTTTTTTTTTTTTTTTGTAGTTGTATGCTCAAAAAAGCAAACCTGTAAGGCAAAGGCATAATGCGACAGTATGCACCGCATACTAACTAATTCTGAAATATTTACCTTTTAGAACGAAACTCCCACAGGGCCGCCTGGTCACCGCTGAGGGAGATATGTTTCTTCCGGTGTCCGTGGCTTCCGGCGCTGTGAGTGACCGGGGCCGCAATGTCACTCCCACGCGCAGGCGCCCTCTGTTCTGGCACGGTACATCGGACCCTTACTGCGCAGGCGCTGCTAATGTCTGCGGCTCCATGCAGGGTGAATATCTCCAAAAACGTACTGGTTTAGGGGATGTTTATCTTACCTGCCGGTAAGCCTTAGTGCCGGTTCACACTACCGCGACTTGTCAGGCGACTTAGCCGCCTGACAAGTCGCGCTCCGTTCTGTACTACGGAACCGTTCTAATAGGAGCGACTCAAGTCGCTCCGACTTAGAAAAAGGTTCCTGTAGTATTTTCGGGGCGACTTCAGGCGACTTGCATTGACTTCTATACAGAAGTCATTTTGCAAGTCGCCGCTGAAATCGTGTGCAGGTCGCGTCTGTGAGACGCGCTGCAAGTCACGTCGCCCCTGTGTGAACGGGCACTTAGGGTGCTTACACGCTGCGAGTGCCAATAACTGTAAAGCGCTGCTATTTTTAGCAGCACTTTACTGTTGTTTTTTCAGTGCTTTTTGGGCGATAGCCCCCCCCCCCCCCACTAGCGGCTGGGAAATGGTTAAAACCACCTGCAAAGTGCAGTTGGCGATTCGGTGTCCCGGGCAGGGGTGCTTTAGGAGTGATATATATATATATATATATATATATATATATATTGCAAGGAAGCTGCTTGCAGGACTTTTTTGAAGTACTGCCAGTGCCCCAGTGCAGTTGAGGCTTTTTTCCAGGTGCTATTTTTTTTTAGCGGTAAAGCGCCTGCAAAAACGCCTCCAGTGTGAAAGGGATCTTATAATAGGCTTGCCTGTAGGTAAAAACTACCAAGCGACAATATAACTGCTTTAAGGTTACGTGTCTCAAAAAAAACATTTTGTGGTGTTTTTTTGAAGCGCTGCCCATTCATTTCAATGGAGAGGGGTGTTTCTGGGGCGCCTTTTATTTATTTTTTATTTTTTTGCGCTCCACATATGCTATTTTAGGTCTTTTTGCACTGCCTCACCAGTGTGCTACCCCAGTGTGAAAGCATCCATTGGAATAAATGGGAAGCAGTTTTCGGCACTATTTTTAGCACAAAAGCACCTCAGTGTGAAAGATCTTGGGGATTGCTAACTGTCATATTGCTTGTGTGTGTTCAACCCAACTGTGAAACAATCAAATGTCTGGTGTCATAACTGATCACATGTGCATCACCGGGGCAACTGCAGATCAGAGGCCAAGATGGCAGCTTCTTTGGCTAAAAGGGATAGGAGGGTGTAGTTCCTGTTAAAGTGGATGTAAACCCTCACATATACCCAGTGAAGTGAACAGTCTCAGATGATACACAGAGATGAAACAAATCTTCCTTCATAAGTTTTACATGTAGATCTGTTGTCTTCATCTTTATAAAAAAGCGATCGGCGCAATTATATCAACTAAATAGTAAATGAAATATAAGTTACTCCTATATAGCTATCTCCTGTGCGAATAGGTACTTGTATAGAGGCGCTAATAACTATAGCAATGTGCATAAAACTACTGTGCAAATTATAGCAAATGTGCAAAAATATATAGTAGCCGTGTGAATAAATATGAGGATCACAAATGGTCCTAGTAGAAGAAACTGCAACAGAATCAATAATGGTGTAATGATGCAAGATAATTCACTCTATGCAAATAAGCAAATCTGATCCTGTATGAATAAACGTAACAATAGCATAAAGTGCATGAACTTCTGTGCAAAATAGCAAATGTGCAATGTAAATCAATAGTGCAAAAATGAATATCAACCATGCGAATGAGTCCCAAATGGGCCTAATAGCATAAAGCAGCAACACAATAAAATAGTAATATGAAAAATAGTTCACTCTATCAATAATGGACCAATGGAAAAAGTGCTGAATGTGCGTCACGTGATCTTCAATAAATCTTTATGTGCACCACTTAATGGACTCTTGCATTAATTAGAAGTATATAATGCTACAGAGATAAACATGGCTAGGGAACAGCCACGGATCCTATAACAGCCAATGGTGTCTCCCCCACAAATGAAGGCTCCCGGATTCTCAGTGTATTAGTTCATGGAAACCTGACATATAAGAGGGATACTCCCATAGTGTAAAATCGTATAAGCTAACAAGTTTAAACAGCCAAATCACTTTACAAAGAAAAACATTTAAAATGGCAGAGATATGTATAATTCGGCATTAGACTCCCCTTAAGATCACTTCTGGTTTACTCGGTATCTGGCCACTCCCTATGCATTACGTTGCGGCATGTGACTTCATCAGGGGATTTTTTTTTTTTTTTTTTTTTTTTTAACACTGTCACCAGTCAGTGTCTCTGATCATAGCCACACCAGTTCTATAACGCTGAGTTACATTGGTGACAGTATGTTAAAAAAAAAAAATTTTACTTTTTTTTTCCAAATAATTGTGACAAAGTACAACCTCAAAAAAAACAAAACTGCCATGCCTCTTACTAAATACCCTGGACCATCTACTTTCCAAAAAGGGGGTATTTGTACTGTCCTCAAATTTTTCAGCCCATATTGTAGGGACATTTTTGTTACATTGTAGGGGTATTTCCTTTTTTTTTTTTTTTTTTTTGTTCTTGGCTAATTTGCATAAAATACAAAGGCTTCTGTGATTGAGCGGGAGGAGGAGAGGGGCGGGCATAGCAGCATCAACTGTTATGTTAAAGATGCTGAGACCTGAAGCATCACTCATTGGGCTCCCAGCAATACAGTGTGATGACCATCTTCTAGAAGTGCAATAAAACTGCCAGTTTTAATAAAGATGATCGCAGGAGATGTCATGAACCTCCTTGGACTTTACTCATTGTGTGCCCTCACTTTATTTATTTTTTTACAAAGGAGCTACATTTCCAGCATTCAGCTTTAACTACTTAAGGATCAAGACTCTTTCTGAGATTTGGTGTTTACAAGTTAGTAGTTTTTTTTTTTTGCTAGAAAATTACTTAGAACCCCCCAAACAAAATAAAATGGTAGTAGTCATTGCAATACTTTGTCACACCGTATTTGCACAGCAACCTTACAAGTGCACTTTTTTTTTTTTTTTAATTAAAAATAAGACCACAGTAAAATTAGCCCAATTTTATTTATTTTTTTATTATATTATGAAAGATAATGTTACGCCAAGTAAATTGATACCCAACATATGACGTTTCAAAATTGCGCCTGCTCATGGAATGGCGACAAACTTTTACCTTTAAAATTCTCCATAGGCAACGTTTAAAAAATTCTACAGGTTGCATGTTTTGCATTTAGAGGAGGCCTAGGGCTAGAATTATTGCTCTAACAATCGTGGCAATACCTCACATGTGTTTTGAACACTGTTTTCATATGCAGGTGCTACCTGCTTATACGTTCACTTCTGCGCGTGAGCGATTTTACTTAAAAAAACAAACAAAGGTGTAAAAATAAGTGCCACTTTTATTCCTATTGCAAGGAATGTAATCATCCCTTGTAATATAAAAAAGCATGACATGACCTCTTAAATATGAGATCTGGGGTCAGAAAGACCTCAGATCTCATATTTACACTAAAATGCAATTAAAAAAATAAAAATGTCCCTTTTTAAGAGCTGCGGGTGGAAGTGACGCTTTCGCCCTGCAATGATATAGAGATGGGTGGGGGCCATCTTCCCCTCACTTGTCTCCATGCCTAACAGGCCCCAATCGCCTCCGCCACTACCACCGGCTCCGGTAAGAAGCAGGGTGCATCGGAGGGGGTCGACCCTCTCCCGCTGCCAAGTGATCTCGTGGCAAATCTACTGCAGAGTCCACTTTTATCTGAAAGCGGACCTCCCAATGAAGAAAATGCTGGGGTTATGGCAGCTAGCTGCTGCCATGATATTCCTCTTCAAAGTAGCGACGTAAAACGACGGCGGGCGGCCTGTAAGTGTTTAAAGCAGAACTAAACCCTACTATCTACAGCGATGGAAGCCATCTCAGACTCTTTGCTCTGCAGTTGCCATGGTGCTGCACATGTGATCAGTTATGACACCAGACAATCAGTCATTTGATGGTTTGACAGTTTTTTTTTTTTTTTTTTTGGTTGAGAGCACAAGCAATTTGACAGCATTCCTGGTATGCTAGGAATTTAACTGTTTTTTAAACAGTTAATGATGGGTTTAGTTCTGCTTTAAAGTGGAACTAATCACGTTGGTTAAACAGATTCAAGGCATGCCATGAATGACAGTGTTGATTATCCACGGTGCTGTTTGCCAGTGGGGAGCCATCACTGCCAGCGACTATGGCTGCCACCAGTGATCACATGCAAATAATCCGACAGGTTGGTTGTACTGAAGTCGATCGATGGATCAACTTCAGTAGAATCAGCCTGCCCATACATGGTTTGATTCCGCTGGGATTTGATCCACCTTTTGCCGGCTTGACATGGAGCTGCGTACAGGCAGCATGTGTACAAACACAGCAGCATGTCCAGATTTGACTGGTTTCCCGCACCCACACATACATGCCTAATGCAGACCGTTTGCCTGCATTAAATTTCAGGCAGACTGTCTGAATGAATCCTTCCTTTTTAATATCGGGAGCTGTTATTGACAGGTTGTCTCTGTACTGTAGGTTCACGATTGAGCAGGCTCCCAGGAAAAAAATAATCAGTATAAGGCAAGTAAGCCAATGGCTATTGCTCTCCCAATGAGCCCAGGTGGCACCCAGGGTGAGAGAGGCTGGTGTAGACAGCCCTCCTCGAGCTCCTAGTTATTTTCAACTGGGCTGTGCATAAAAATATAAGGTCCATTTGTGTTGCAGCTCCCCTTCCCATCCAATAAAAAGTTTTCAGTGGAAGTTGAGACAAATTAGTGGGCGAAAAAAACGAAAAAAAAACCCAGCTCATATTAAGGTTCATACATCAGTCAGGTACACACTTAAAACGTTGTGCTTAAAGTGGAACTTTGATCATTTGTATTAAAAATTAAGTTGATGGCTACAAATGCTACAGCGCTGTAATCACCCGGGCTGGTTCTTCATCAGTCTTCGGGTCCCCGGCACCACCATCTTGCTTGTGGGAATCAAGCTGTGACTTCCTGCTGGCTCATAGCAGATCCCCTTCTGCGCATGCAGGCATCATGCTTCGCTTCCTAAATGGACCCGTAGCCCCCTGAGACATATATGTCACAGGTTGTTGCAGATGGGGGGGGGGCTGCAGACTTCTGTGCTCCCCTAGGCGATAGAAGTTTTTGGCCAACAAAGCTTAAGGTATTGATTTGTGTGTTAACCTAAATACAATCTGTGACAGTACAGGAAGGTGCCAGACCAGTGAGGGCTACTAGAAGGTAAGGAACAGATGTTTGAACTGTATCCCTGAGGATTATGGAGCACCAGTGCAGGAGTAGTCAGGAGCAAAGGATTCTGAGGTGACCTTTGTGGGGGGGGGGGGGGAGATCTGAGGATAAAAGGGAGGGATATGATTAGTTACAAAAGAGGTTTTCAGTTGAAGGAATCAAAATTGGTTTGTAAGTTTTACATGCAATGCACTAACCACTCAAGGAACAAAATCCTTCAGCCAAGGTAGCTGCCATCTTGGCCTCCTGTTTGATCTGCAGTTGCTATGGGGAGGGTTATTTACGAAAGGAAAGGACTTAAAAATTGAGACAAATGCACACTATAGAGGGATGTGCTTTTGTTGATCTTTCACTTCTGAGGTTTATTCACGTGAGAGTTCCGCAGATTTTATTTTTATTTTTTACAAATACTGCAGGTGCTGACTTTTAAAATAAGGACACTTGCCTGTCTAAGGTGCCCATGTTGTCTGCACCCAAAGCCGATCTATCCCTCGGCTGTCGGGTGCTGCCGCCGCCATCTTCGGTAGGGGAATCGGTTAGTGAAGAAAGCGCCGTAAGTGGTGTAGATACCTGCGGGTGGCTCGGATATCTATGCCCGGAACTGGGGGCAAAATACATGTATTAGACAGGTATCTGTTCCTCCACACCCCCCCGAAAGGTGCCAAATGTGACACCGGGGGGGAACCGGAAAAGCAGAAGTTCCATTTTTTTGGTGGAACTCTGCTTTAAAGCAATGGGTTTACTTTTTCTTGAAGAGATGCATCTTTAAAAAATAAAAATCCAGCTCTTCTCCCCCCTCTACTATTGCTGGCGATTGCCATGTGTTGTTTCATTGCATATGCTATTTTTTTTAACACTATTGAAAATAGGAAGCACTTTTCTTTTTACTCTTTAGTCATATTGTCTATGAATTACATGAAAGAAAAAAAACAAAAAACCTGTAAAACAACATTACCAAAGCATAGTTTGCCCCCCCCCCCCCCCCCCTCAAAAAAAACAATGTACTGTATGTATTCTGCATTTTTAAGTAGTCACAAAGTTATCAAATAGAAATATTGTAAGTGGGTCATTTGCATGTTTGGAGAAATGGCAGAGGATGTTCACATCCAGTCATAGGAGGCAGTAAAAGGGTTAAAGAATAGGACCCTCACAAGAGCATATGTGAGGGGGTCTGTGGATTAGGTAAAGCTCGGATTAAGTTAATTTGAGTGAACATTTGGAGCGTGGCATCATTGAAGTGCTTCCTTGATATTAGCAGTTGAAAGCCTATGAAATACACTCATGACATCCCATGTATGAGAGGAAAAAAAAATCTAATTTCCAGTCAGGTACATTAATCACTGAAAGCTGTTCTTTGTATAGATCTACGGCCTTTTTATTCAAATATGGTGACAGTGGGGGCTCCAGAGGTGATGCAGAAAGGATTCCCTGAGTATCATGAGGGTATTCGTATTCATACTGTCTGATCTGGAGAACCTATGTCCATCAGGAGCACGCAAAGTTTAACCACTTTGTTAGAACACGGTACATTTTATGTTGATCTAGAGAAGCTCAGAGAATAGGGCAGAACAGTTTTATAACTAGGGAGGTTTGAATGGGAAAGGCTTATTGCTGTAGGTCAGGTGGTCTCCAAACTTGGGGGGCCAGATGTGGCCTTTTGCTTGACTTTATCCGGCACTATAGATGCTATTCATTCCACTGATGAGATGCCCTATTCTGCCCACTGACACCAACAATGGGGCATAATTCCTACCACTGACACCAACAATGGGGCACTATTCCTCCTTCCTCCCCCAAATACAAACGATTGTGTACTGTTTGTTCCCATTGATGAAAAAATACATTTCTATTCCTGCTGGCCACAGTTCAGGCCCCCCCTAAGTCTAAAGAACAGTAAACTGGCCCTTTATCGAGAGTATGGAGACCCCTGCTTTAGGGGCACAATGCAAAGTTCCCTAGGACCATGTGAGCAAGCAGAGGGGGCGTGTAGGTCCAAACAAAATGATAGTCATAATTTAGTTTCTTAGTGTATTTTTTGCCTCCTTGTAATATCCTCCTGTGAGTTGCCAAACCTCTCCTCCTCCCCCTCACTTCTGTTTTATTTGGAACAAGCAGCGCATGTTGGTTGTAGTTTTGTGCACTTCTTTATGCACATTGCAAATTCCCCTAGTCCAGTGGCCCGCAACCGCCCTGGCACCAAGGACCAGACTCCTGGAAGACAACCCCCTCCATGGACCGGGGTGGGGGTGTTTTGGTGGTTGCTGCCCAATTATCACCTGCCACTCACCGATATGGCCTTCATAGGAGTTTCCATACAGCACAATCCAGTGTGGAGGCTCTAAACCCCCACAAGTTGCACGCAGTGCAGTGCAGCCCACAGCAGGGCCCCAGTCGCTAACCAAACAAACCATTTCCTTTGCAGTTTTATGCTTTTACTAATAAGTGATTTTTATTTGCGCTTGATCAGAGAATACCTGTAAGCAGTTATAGTTAATGGCAAGCTGGGTTAAACGGTACATAAACTCCCCCTCTAAAAGTGTGTACAGTAGTATGCCATATTTTTTTAAAAAGAAGGGTATTGTCATCTCTACCATCACAAATCCAAGGCTTTTATATAGTAATTCGCTATTTAGCCAGACGTTTCTTGTCTGCCTATGTTTGGAGAAAAAAAGATCACATACTGCATAGCAGAAGTCAATGATGTCACTAATCCCCAGCGAGCGCAGCTTACAGCAGGCCGCCAGCCTGACAAGAGGCAGAGACCAGGCAGCAATGTGAGCTGCTGCAAATACAGATCAAGCCTCGCTTGCACGCCTGCCCCCGCCATTTGGTCCTGGCCCCCATCAGGTCACACCTAGGCATTGCGTATAAAGGCTGTTTGATCCTGGCTTCTGATCCTCCCCTCCTTCCACTGTCCCCGGATAAAACTGAGTCTATGAAGTCAGGCTGCACATGCTCAATGTTATACTTACCTGCTCTGTGTAATGGTTTTACACAGAGCAGCCCGCTCTTTCTCTTCTTGGGACTGAGAAAAGGCTTCACTGAAAAGACCACTTTTACTTTACCCATTCAAAGAAAGTAATAGGTTCAATGGGTGCCCCACCAGCAGCTTATTCTTTCCCTTCACTTCACCACCTCCATATTCATCTGCTAACAAGTCTTAAGGTATAATTTCACTTTTTCACAGAAATGAAAAGGTACAACTCCCTGTGCCACTTCTGTTACTGCTGTGGCCAATTAAGTTTCATTGCCCACACAACCAATGCAAGGGTCAAGGGATCTGACAGTCATACAGTCATGGTCCTCTTCCCCCTCTTAGATGACAAGGTGGATCAGGGTGATTGACCATTTTGGTGGAATTACTCTGATTCATCCTGGAAGGAAACCACAGATTTGAAATCCTAGGACCCCCTCCAATCGCTGCATGGGCATTGATGGCTTATCATCCCCAAAAGTGCGTGCACCTGGGACTGGGGAGTGGTGAAAGGTGTAGTGTTCACCTTTTTCGTTTTTTGTGAAAAGGTTATTTTACACTTTATAACGCTTTATGTAGGCCTGGCAAAAGGCTCGCTACCCCTATGTGACAGGGCCGCGCACCGCTACCCCCTATGTGACAGTGCTGCCTACCTGAGAAGCCAGTTGGAAACTTGCTGTCCTATGGGAGACTGGAGTGTGCCTCCTTCCTTCCTTCCTTCCTTCCCCCCCTCCTTCTTTTAATACCTGGACATTTTGAGCATTTTTCTTCATTTGTGGCTACCTACACGGGATATTGTACTAAGGGTCTGCTCTGATGCTGCATAGGCAGAATTTATCGGCTTGGTTTTGCTTTGATGTTAACAGGTCTTCATTTTGCTTTGTTTCAGCTAGTGGCTATAACGATGGACTGGCGCCCTGATGAAGAAGGATTACAGCAGGTTCTGCAGCTCCTGAAAGATTCTCAGTCACCAGACACAGCCACCCAGAGAGTCGTCCAGGATGTATCCTTCTCATTCTGCATGTGTCCACTCTGCAACAGACCCAGTTGAATACATATTTTATTGTGGGCCAGGTAGTCACCGTCACACCAGAGTATTCAATCCCAGCACTGCTGGTTTGGTGAAGGTATCTTTCAGTCAGTGTAGAGATGGCAAGAATACAGAATAAGGGCTTAATTTAGGTGCTGTATCAGGTTATTTCAGGGATCATGGAGTAAAGGATTTATTTAAAAAAAAAAAAAAAAAAAAATGTAGCCAACCCAATTAGGTTGTATTTCAGTTTGTGCTAAAGTGTGTATTATTTTTTATTTTATTTTTTTTCCTCCTGAAATGTGTATGACCAAAAGCAAATTTTTAATATACGGCAGCTAACTGATCCTTAAATGTGGTTGCTTTAGTTCTCTTTTTTTTTTTTTTTTTTTGTCTGGTTCCCGATGAGCAGGCAGATAACCGATACGCGTTCGCTCTGCTATGCAGAGTGGACACAGACCGCTGTTCTCTATGGGGCAGCTGGATGAAAACCGATCGCCTGTCAGTTTCCATCTGACTCATCCGATCCACGACTAGACAGATGGTAAATGGATCACTAGTTGGTTTTTAGCGGACCGGATAGGGTGTTAGCGAACACAAGCAATGGATGTTCTGAGCCTTAGGGGGCCTTAGGGCAGTGATGGCGAACCTTGGCACCCCAGATGTTTTGGAACTACATTTCCCATGATGCTCCACTGCACTGCAGAGTGCATGAGCATCATGGGAAATGTAGTTCCAAAACATCTGGGGTGCCAAGGTTCGCCATCACTGCCTTAGGGTGTCTCTATTCTGGATGGAGACCCGGAGCCACTCTTGGACAGCAGCATTTTCAATCTGGAATACAGCAACAGGTTTTTTTTTTATATTTCTTTTTGAGATGGTGGGGGGGGGGGGGGGGTTTGCATGAATAAAGTGACCATCATAAGCACCCCTGTCAGTTTTAAATGGTTTGTCCCTAGCTTTTGCTGCACATCCTGGTCTGTAAAGAGAGTTGGAAAAATGTATTTACAAGGTGAAAAGAAAAGCCTAATAAAGGACCTTAATGCAGCCACCACATTTAGGTAATGTAGGCAGACCATGTCTGATAAGAGGGCCTGGCTGGGTGTTGCACATTTCTGAAAACATCAAAACAACCTGCTTTAAGCCTTCTCTTGTGCCCTTTTACTATAATAAAAACAGAGTAGGGAGGAGTTATTCAAATATCAAAATGCTCTTATGAGCAGGTGTCAACTTGGGTTGGGCATTCCTAGGCGCATTGTGTTTGCATGCAGCCTGCCCGTGGTAATGGCCTCATCTGATGCTGAGCCTCCATGATTGAAATAACTGAAATCCAGTGATAGAAAGGGGCAGATCAGGAACAGAGGGATTTGCGAGGAGAGGACTAGAGGATACTGGACATCCTCCACCCAGGAAAAGATGTAGGTCTATCTGATTTGTTGCCATTTCTAATGCACATGTTGTTTAATGTAGGTTCAATGCACACTGCTTGTCAATTTTATTACTGGAAAGGAGCCTGTACAACTGTGCAAGACCATAGGTAAGGAATGGAGTTCAATAATCTCCTCCTGTGTCACGCATTGAAATTTTTAAGCTTTTCCGCTTCAGTCTGAGGATACCCCGGTAGCATACACTGTACACCATTATTAGGCGAGTTTGTATTTTTGAGGATTAATTTTTGAACTACAGTGCTCTGTCAATTCAAAATGTTAGCAATGTCGAGCAACTATAGTGTGCAGAATTGTTATGCAACTAAATTAAAAAAAAATTAATCTGTTAAAGTGAGAATAAACAACTCAAAATCTTTCAAATAAACATTTGACATTTCCAAAAAAAAAATTCAGTGACCAATCTAGCCACCCTTCTTTTCAATAACCGTCAAGCTTTCCATTCATGGTCTGTCAGTTTCTTGATCTGATGACCATCAACTTTTTGTGCAGTAGCAACCACAGCCTCCCAAACACTGTTCAGTGAGGTGTACTGTTTTTCCTTTTAAATATCCTATTTAGGAAGAGCCCACAAGTTCTCGAGGGTTTAGGTCAGGTGAGGAAAGGGGCCATGTCATTATTCTTTCATCTTTAGGGCCTTTGCTGGCTAGCCACACAGTGGAGTACTTTGATGCATGCAATGGAGAATTATCCTGCACAAATATCATGGTCTTGAAAGATGCAGACCTCTGTGCCCATTACTGATTCAGTCCCAGGCCCATCCATCTGGTCCGTCAAGTCACTCATCTCATGAGTCCATAAAACCTTTGAAAAATCTGTCTTCAAATGTTTCTTGGCCCAGTCCATTTCAATGTATGTGTCTTGTTCAGTGTTGGTCGTGTTTCAGCCTTCCTTACCTTGGCCACGTCTGAGCACTTAATGCCTTGCACTTCTGGGCACTCCAGGTAGTTTGCAGTTCTAGAATATGACAGCACTGGAGGGTAATGTGTTCCTGATAGCTTCAAGTTTGATTCTTCTTTAAGTTTTGACAGTTAATTTTGCGTAGTGTTTTTTTTTATTTATTTATTTTTTTTCTCAACACATTTCTTGCAACCCTGTTAACTGTTTGCAACAAAACGTTTGGTTCTGTGATCACACTTCAAAATTTTAGCTATTTTAGAGTGCTGCATCCCTCTGAAAGATTTTTAAAACTTTTGACTTTTCAGAGTCGGTTAAATCTCTTTTCTGGCCCATTTTGCCAGAGGGAAAAAAGCTGCCCAAGAATTATGCACACCTTGATATAGGGTGTTGGTCTCCTTAGGCCACACCCTCCCTCATTAAACAAATGCACATCACCTGATATGCTCCAATCCAATAAGCATTGAAGTTTATACAGCATGGAATTGGACAATATGCATAAAAATTATGATTTGGTCAAAATACCCTACTAATTGTGCACACAGTGTAATTGCAATACCGTTTACAGTATACAAATCTTGGATGCACCCTGACTGTATCACTGGCTATTTTGGTATATAAATGTAATCAAGGTAAGCCTTTATAAAGAAAACCCCTTGGTGAAGAATTCCCTATGGAAGCAGCCATCCTACAAGTTCATGGACTGTATTGCAAAGCTGGAAGTGATGCAGATGTTCAGGACCTGATTTTGCAGTGATGGTTTTTGTATTCATACAGTCTGATCGAGGATATTGATGGTGTAATATGTGGCCTTGCCCTTTAAAGTTGCACTAAACTTGCCTGTCTGCAGCATGGCATAAAAGACAAACGTGTCATGCTTTAAGTACTTTTTAAGTGACAAGACCTGAGATCAGAGTTCAGACTGGCTGATTCTTCCCTTCAAAAGAATTCAACTGTTTCAAGCTCTCTTTATTTAATCAAACAGCGCTGAAAGAAGTTTGGAGATGCAATTTTTCAAAAACATTTCAGCCCCTCTTAAAGTGGAGATCCAGCAGGTCTCGTGCTTAAGTCAGCAGTCACAAAAAGTGTAGCTGCTGACTTTTAATAAACAGACACTCGGTCCAGCGATGAGTCCGCCCGAAACCCTCGCTTCTCTCCTGTGCTCTCCCTCTCCTTTGTAGCTCTGGCATTGCCAATTTTGTCATCTGGCTGTAACGGCTTTCAGCATCAGTCAGGTGTGCACTGCATATGCGCGAGCAGTGCTCTGTTTCGTGAATGGCCAGATGATTTTCTGGGACCTGTCCCAGAAGATTACAGGTAGGGAGGGGGGAGAATACTTCCGCTCGAGCCACCTAGGCCACCTGAGCGGAAATGGGAGCTGGGTACCTGTCAAATTGGGTATCTGCTTCTCTGTTAACCTCCCTGAATTACCTGCTAGATGTGGCATGTCGGGGTAAGGAGCACTTAAAGCGGAAGTTCCACTTTTGGGTGGAACTTTGCTTTAATCCTAATTTTATTGTGGGCAAGAATAATATGCCTTTTAAGCCTAAGAAATTTCCCTAATGTCAGCACTGTATGAGCATTATATAGAGCATCAGATATGCAGAACAATGCTGTTCTCTGGCAGGGGTATAGGGGATTTCCCGGAACAAAACCAAGTCCCGGTGAGTGCTGCTCAGCAGATCACAGGAGGCTTTGTATTTTTATGATCAAACAAGACTTCCTGATTCCACCTCCCCCACCTTCAGGAAACCTCATACTCCATTCATAAAATACAAAGCTTCTTGTGAATGCCCGAGCAGCAATTGGCCCAACTTGATTTTGTTCTGGGGACTGGAAGTCTGCTTTACCGCTGCTGGAACACAATGACTCTATACTTTGTGTTTTTATGATGCTCCTTATAGTTTATACAGCATTGACAGCGGGCACAATTAGTAATTTGTTGTAGTTTGTTTGGGCAAACTTGGACTTGTATTTAAAGTAAGAGAAGAACTAAAGCTATACTTTAAAGTGGTTCTAAGCACACACGATTTTTTTTTACCTTCATGCATTCCCAGTATTGGGGTAAAAAACATTCCAAACCCCTCTCCCAATCCAGAGCTGTGTTTGGCTGAACCTCCACTCCCCTTCTCTTCCTTTTTCTCACAGGAGACTGAGAACAGTGGGAGCCATTGGTGGGTGTACAGGGGTTGTGGCTGAGCCACGCTGTGTCTAAGGACATCGCACAGCCCAGTTCAGGAATGCAAAGGACTGAAAGAGGAGGCAGCCACTGCTCCTTGCGCAGAACAGGAAAGTATAACACATTTGTTTAAAAAACATTTTTTTTCTATAGGTCAGTTACTCTGCTTCTGAAAACTTTTATATACGTGCAAATAGCTAGGTTACCAGCCTGGCTGGTAGTACCCATCTCATGTAGGTACCTCAGCCTTCAAGCAGCTCCACAGAAACCAAATCCAAACAGTGCGTAGTCCTGGCTTAAATGATCTGCTGAAGGGCTCTTTTAGACTTTGAGATTAATATTCTTTTTGGCTTGGTGCCCCCCTAATAATCTCTCCAGTACCCTTGGCACAGTTCAAGCCTAGAAAACATTGCTATTCCACTAGTTTCATTGATCTTTGCTCTGTTACTGAATAAAGCTCTGTGTTCTTCCATCTGTATCTTTTTCCTGTTTATGTAACTGTAAGCAATATGGTCCTGAACTTGTTCCCAGAAACTAAAGCAGCTGAACCAATTTCCGGATTTTAACAATTACTTGATCTTTGTGCTGACGCGGCTTAAATCTGAAGGTGAGTGTTAGATTACATTTTTTTGCATGCCTTTATCAGTACCCATAATTTTAATAATCTGGGTAATTCATAAAATAAAACTCTATAGGAAGGGGAGCCAATCTTTCTAGGAAGACTTCTTTTTTTTTTTTTTTGCTGCTGCAAGAAACAGATGGAGGCTGTGAATTCTGCTATGGGTGTGATATTTAGTACCTGGCAAGATGCCCGAATGTTGCACATACGTGTATAATTAATTTTGACTTTTGCCTGACTTTGTTCACATTATTAAAACAAGGATTTTTTTTTTTTTTTTTTTTTTAAGTGTACATTAAAGGACATTGGGTATCTTAAAGAGAGAGTCCACCAAAAAAATGTTTATTAAAAGCCAGCAGCTACAAATACTGCAGCTGCTGACTTAATAAATGGACACTTACCTTTCCTGGAGTCCAGCGATATCGGCAGCAAGCAATCGCTCGGCTGCTGCCAGCGCGATTCTCAATGAGGGAATCAGGAAGTGAAGCGTTGCAGCTTTTCTTCCTGTTTGCCTGCTGCGCATGCGCGAGTCACGCAGTGCAATGAGGATGGTCGGCGTTGTCTGGGACCCGCGTGTGTCTCAGTAGACAGCGCGGCAGGACAGGAAGAGGCATAGACTTCCGTGGGAGTCTATGCCCAGAAGTGGGTGCAAATACCTGTCTTAGACAGGTATCTACCCCCCTGAAAGGTGGGAGGGTTCCGAAAAGCGGATGTTCAATTTTTGTGTGAACCTCCGCTTTAATATCTATTACAATAGGGTTATGCTGCCACCTTCAGGTCAGTGGTAAACTGGCAAAAAGACAAATCTTCTAAGCATAAAACTTTCCAGCAAGGCTTAATTTTTTGTAGACTACCATGAATCACAAAGTAAAGGTGTTGGATCCATTTTTGTCTTGTGAGGTACTCCAAGAAAATGATTTGGCAGGTAAACCATAAATGCCCCCCCCCCCTTTTTTTTTTTTTTTTTTTTCTGTTTTTCTTTGGCTTACATGACACAACACAGTTTCTTCATATATGTAATGATTGGCTTATGCTGCCACCTTCAGTTTAATTGACACTGGCCAAAAAAGGCAGACTTCCTGCTCAGGCATAACTTCTTACAGACCTCCAGGATTTTCCTTCCCACCAGACGCCCCCCACCTGTGTTGTTTTCTCCCCTTCTCAAGGAAGAAGCGCCAGGAGAAAAACAAATGGGGGGGGGGGGGCGGGGGGAGGAAGTGTCACACCGCCCTACTCGGTGGCTTCCAGGCACCCTCCTAGCCATTTTTTCCCCCTCACTGTTCTAATCCCATAGGGTCAGCAGCCCGCGCTCGTGTAGGAAAGCTTTTTTTTTTTATTTTTTTAAGAGATGAGGGAGGCTGTAGACAAGGCATCCTCCAACGTCCAGTGCAGGAAAGTGTTCTTGTGAGTTTTTTTTTTTTTTTTTTTTTTTTTTTTTTGCACCAGGATTACTGCTGCAAGCTGCAGAGGGACACGAGCAAGAGGGGCATGAAAGAGGTTTGGTGACACAGGCATTCCTTTTTTACACATTTACTATTGCATCAGGCTGAGCATTAATGGCAGTGGCTGGCTATTACTCAAGCAATGAATGCGATTTCTTCTGGTAGTACCTCTGCTTTGTGCATCGGGCTATGTTCAGGGGGGGGGGGGGGGGTTTGAAACCTCTCCAAAAAGACGCTAAAAGGGTCTCCCTCAAGCTCTGGAAAGCCTGCTCTACGAATGGCATCCTCCCCTGAGGGTGTGGCTGGTCAGAGTGAGCATCGGGGCCATGAAATGTTAGCAACTGTTTTCAACACTGCAGCCCTTGTTCATTTTACTATTTTTATGCAGCCATGGTAGGTTTTTAAGGTTTAGCAACTTTAATCACATCCCAGTGTGGTCAAGATGCGACAGGTTCTCTTCCATTTTCCTAGGACCCAGCTAGGGGCAGGAGAAGACCAATTCCCTCAGGGAACCGTGCTGAGGCTGACTCCTCTTCTGAGGTGTCAAATGCGGAAGAGTCAGCATTCACAATCTCTGTAAGATTGACGGTACAAATTCTTGCTGATCCGCTCCATTTATGCACCCTTAACTGAGTGTTTTGGTTTGCTAAAGCCTCCTCAAGCTGTGCATGCCTTTTTTCCTGTCCATTCTTTGTTCTTATTGTTTTTTTTTTTTGTATCTGGGGATCACTCAGATAAGCACTACTTTCCTTTCTAAAACGTTTTCACGCTTTATCCTATGGTAGAGAAAATTTACTAAGTAGGGTATACCAGTAATTAATGCTACGATATTCTTTTGTGAGCAAGTTTGACCTGTCCGGTAGACAATGCTCAAACACTTAGGTATCCAATGGATTAAAGGTTGGAATTCCTATTAAAAGAACACTCTTTTTTTTTTTTTTTTTTTTCTTGTCTTCCAGGTTGTGTATCAGCCTGCGCTGTCAGTAATTTGGTTATTCATTGAGAAACCAGTTTAAACAGGTGTTCAAGGTTACCCTGCTCAGCAGGTCCAAGAGGCAGCTTTATGTTTCCAATAGTTGCTATGAAAGCTAAGCGTCATGCAAGAAGCTCCTGGCTAGTTTTTCTTTTTTGCAATTAAAACGGCTATCTGGGGAATATTTTGGATAAAATGTCCAAAGAATTTCTAGTAAAAGAAAGATGCCCTTTTTTTGCCATTTAAGTGAAGGAGTAAATGTATTTATTTCAAAGCTCCTTCTGTACCAGGGGCATCAGCGTCCAGGCAGTCACAACAGCTTCCGCCGTCGGGTTCTAAGGGTAATACTCAGGGTTAAGAGACAAAAGAGGTCTTGGGGGAGGAAGCCTACAAGATACTGTAGCCTCCTTTTTTTGAGGAGGTGTCCCTGCTTGCTCAATGAGGAATTATTCTGCATTTCTCAGGGATCTGGCAGGAGTGTCAAGACGAGGGGGAGTTTCTCAATAGCTCCAACTTGCATACTGGAGTTCCAAGAGTTTCCGTCTCCAAATGGACATTCTGGATCTCCAAAAGATCTAAAATTCAATTCCTGAATATAATCTCTCTTCCTTTTTTGCATGTAGTCAGTCCAATCTGTTCTCCATCCTACAAGGAGGAGAACTTCTGGTATCATTCAACGTCAAAGATGTATATCTCCATATGCCTATTCCCTCATCACTAGTAATATCTACTTTCAAAGTGGGAAAGCTTAATTTTCAGTGTGTAGCTCTGCTTTCCGGTCCAACTGCTGCACCTCAAGTACAAATGTTCTAGCTCCTTCTTTTTTTTTTTTTTGTTTTTTTTTTTTTTTTTTTGTTTAGCCAGATTGAGGGCCCAAGGTATAACGATTATGGTTTACCTAGTCGATCTGTTCTTGATAGACCAGTCAGTAGCCTGCTTAGACCAAAGTAAGGTCACCATATTCGACTACCTGGAATATCTAGGTTGGATTCTCAGCCTAGGAGAAATCCTCTTTAAAACCTTGAAGAAAATACTTGGGTCCGATCATCGGTACACCCAGAAAAGGGTGGTGTTAACCCCAGGCAAAGATCGGTGCCCTTAAGGAACTGATTTAGTTAGTCAAAGCAAAATGATTTTCTCCTATTCAACTTTGCGTGAGATTGTTGGGAAAGATGGTGGCTTCATTCGAGGCTGTTTCTTATGCTCAGTCTTATTCTAGACTGCTGCAAAACAGTTTCCTATCGGCTTGAAACAAAGGGTTCAAGCTCTACATTCCCAATGTGTCTGATTCCAAAGCCTAAGGCCACGTTGCCCTGATAGCGCCGATCTCATCTGATCTTGGAGGCTAAGCAGGGTCGGCCTGGCTAGTACCAGGACGAAAGTCCACCTGGAAATACCAGGTGCTGTAGGCTGGGTGTGCCGGAGCCTCAGTTTATGGTTAACATCAAAAATCTGCAAAAAGGAAAATCTTTCAGTTACTTGGGAAAATGGTAACATATGCCAACCTTTTTTTGTTCAGGTTGGGGGACAGTCCTGAAAGAGGCAGCTGTCCAAGAGAAGTGGCCCAGATCAGAAATGGCCTTGCCCGTTAACATTTTAGAAATTCAGGCAGAGCACTTGGTCCTGTGGGCCCATGAACGTTCAGTTTAAGGTATTGTCCTGCCAGGATTCAATCAGTCTATGCCACAGCAATGACCTATACTAATCGCCAAGTGGGCACAGAAAGTTGTGCGGCCCAGAGAAAGGTGAATCTTATCTTCTAGGCAGAAAACAATGTACTTTGCCTATCGGCAGTCTTCGTTCTAGGAATAGAAAATTGGCAGGCGGAACTTGAGTCACCAGCAGTTGTTCCTGGGAGAATGGTTCCTTTACCCTGATATCCTTCTGTCCATATGTCAAGGATGGGGGATTCCAGACAAAGATCTGTTTTGCGTCCAAGTTTAACAACTTTGTGTCAAGAACAAAGGATCCGCTAGCATGTGGAATGGATGCCTTGCTATTCCTGTGGAATTTGTGCATTCCCTCCTATTCTGCCTGCGTCCACGATTTCTTCATAGGATAAATTGGGAAGGGAAGTTGTTGATTCTTTTGACCCCCCCCCCCCCCCCAGCTAGATCCAGGAAATCTTGGTATGTAGAGAGGCAGTAGGAGACCCATGGCACCTACCTACATGGCCAGATTGTCTTTCGCAAGATTCAGAGTTCCATCCTACTTTACATATGCTAAATTTAACGGTTTGACTATTGAGACCCACTCTCTAAAGAAGCCTGGACTGTCAAGTTCAGTCGTTTTTCTACCTTGGTTAATGCAAGGGCGCCAGCCTCCATGATTATATATTATGGAGTCTGGGAAACATGTCTCCTGGTGTGAAACCAGGAGCTACACCCCAGGAAATAAGTAAAGGGTAGAGTCTTTGACTTTTCTGCAGATGGAGTGAGAAATAAAGCTGGCCTTGAGTACTTCTAAGGACAGTTCTCTGCCTTATCTGTATTATTTCAATGACCACTTGCTTTGCATGCCTTGTTCATAAATGTATTCAGAGGGTAAAATGGCTGGTTAGGTAACCCCTGAACCCTTGGGACTTGAATTTTTAGTTTTGTCAGCATTACAGAACAGCCTATTTATTTTATTTTGGGGGGGGGGGGGGGGTTGGGGGAGATGCAACATATTCCCCTGGTCGTTTTTTTTTTTCTGGTAACTATCTGCTGCAAGAAGGGTATCAGTATTGGTTGCTCTTTCTTGTAAAGAACAGAAAAAAGGCCTAGGGCACCGCACATACCCCTTGGGATGTTCAATTAGATGGACCAGTATATATTTATAAATGTTTATTGAGGAAAAAGTAAAAAAAAAAAAAAAATTTTTTCTGAGATATATATGTACTTGGTACAATATGAAATCAGACAAACAGTATTTTCATGTATACATCACAGTACTGACTCAGAAGAGGCTTAAAACATATATTGAGAATGACGCCGACATATTCAGACTATCTGTCCTTTTTCACAGGCATTACAGTAATCTCATGTAAATATGGTCTATAATGTAAACAGTCAAATTAGTACAGTTGCATCAAAAACATAAAGGTGTGTAGCTCAGCGTATTAGCCATAGTATATAGCCACAAAGAAATTCTATATACTCACAAGCCAGAGCCTTCCCCTATATTCAACAACGGGGTAAAGATATTGTGATGTAAACTAAAATCATCTGACGGACTGTGGGTGAGATGAAACTATGTGCTTCTGATGGAAAAGTATCAGGGTGACACAACGCAGGCAATTTTGTAGTTGGGGACACTAGGCACTGCAAGATCTCCACTGACAAACAGTGCAGTGTAGCACCGGCTCAGATGTCCAATTAAATGTATCTAATAAAAAAGGTGCAAGTAAGTAAAAAAGTCCTCTATGAATAAGTAAATAGCTTGATTCATAAAAATCGCATATAGTATCGTAGGTCAGAGATAACATTGGAGTATTTGCTCACCTTTAAATATAGTATATACAGGGAATCCCAACAGCATGCAAACCCACAGCGTACTGAACGCCATGGGTGCAGGCCTTAAATAGCAAAAACGCTAATGGGATCAGCTGTGAAAAGGTGCCATCGGCAGCCTCCACAGCTGAAGTCGATGAGACGGACTGTTGCTCCATTGGCTGCATACAGTCTGTCTAAGGAGATCACTGACAAGGCTGTGCGGGGCCCTGCCCATTGTGGGTGGGGCCATGTCCGCGTTGTGACGTCATCGGCGAGCGGGAAGCCCGCCTATCTGCGCTCCAAGGTGGAACACGAACAGGAAAGAGCGCAGTAAGATAACTGTGCTCAATAGGGCAAAAGGACCACATGATCACCCCCCCCCCCCCCCCATGGAAATAGGGGAACAGTGAGTCTCCCGCACGCTGGGCAGTGATGGGCAACAGAGACAAAAAATAAAACCGCCCACGGTGTACAAAACCTTTTAGAAAACCATACGAATGGTAAGGTAGCATTGATAACTCCCTGGTGGTGACAAGAAGGTCCCTGGAATAGAAAAGCCAAGGCAAAAATTTGCTTCCTGAAAGTGTGCATAGACAGATTGAACTCCAGACTTGACTGCCTAAAGCCAAAATGCACACCATGATGTACTGTTGAGGAAGGAACTTTCAAGCCTCACACCAGGCAAAATAAGCTATCCTTGTAGGATAGTTGCACGTTCTTTTGAGGTCAACCTCTTACCCTGAGCAGTGCAGTAATAACGCATTTGGAAACGCCCCTGTCCTTCGGGACTTGAGCCACCATAACCATGCTATCAAAGCAAGCAACTCTGGGCAGAGTGAAATATTGGTTCCTGCTACAGCTGATCCAGAAATCCCATGGCTCGTCTACCAACAGGGTGGTATTATCTGTGTACCACATTCAAGGCCAATCCGAGTGATGAGAAACACCAACACATCTGTCTTTATCCTGTTCTGAAGGTGAGGCATGAGTATAGGTGGAAGGGAACATACAGTTCAGGGTGACACTGATCCCATGGAGTCACCGGGGTATCTACCACAAACTTCTGAGTACCCCTTCAAGAGACAAATCTGTCCACCTTGGTGATGAACCTGGATGCCTGAAAATCCATATACGGAGTCTTTAATCCCTGACAAAACTTTGCACACCTCCAGGGTGAGGCACTCTGGTTCAGCTGCTGACAACTAAGGAAGTCTGCCTGCCAACTTTCCATGCTCGGTAAATGCACAGTGGATAAAGCTGGAACATGCAGCTCTGCCATGGACAATATTACGTTTGCCTCCACTTGAGCAGCATGGCTTTATGTCCTTTCCTGGAGGTTGACATACACCCTTGCTTTGGCATTGTTCAACGTCACTTGCACTAGGTGCCCCCCGAAGGTAGCCAGACCAGAGTTGATGACACATGAATTATTTGAAGGTCCTAAAATGTTGTTCAGCAAAGTCCACTCCTAAACTGACCAGGTTCCTTGAACTGACCAGTTTGCCAGAGCACCACCCTAGCTTTAAATTGGAACTTTCTAAGCAAGGAGTTTCCCGTATTCAGCATCCAGGAAGAGTACCACTGCTCCAGAGCAGACCTGGCACAGATTCAGATGCAAAGACAGATCTAGGGACTGAGGTCTTTTGTCCCTGGCTGACCAAATATTGAGTTGCAGCTTCCTGAATGGTACTGGCAATATAGAACTGCATTGAAAGCGGAAGCCATCTTTCCAACACCCTTGTGCGGAAGTAAATTCAAGGATTTTCCAGAGACCCCAGGGACTCTATCTGAGATCGGAGGGAAAGGCACTTTTCCGTTGAAAGAAACCTTTTGGACTGAGTTGTGTCCAGGATTAGACCCACATATTCCAGATGTGTCGACCATGGCTGATTTTATTTTTTCCTTTTTGGAGGTTAATTACTGAACTGAACTGCTCGAAGAGCTGCACCAACTAACCTGTTTGGCCAGGTATGAGCCAACTGCTCTTGAAGAAGCAGGTTGTCCAGATACTCCATAACAGCAATACTAATGTGTACACCAAACCTCAGTAAACACTCTCTGGTAGCATCGGACAGGCCAAATGGCAAAGCCATAAGCTGTCGGTGGATCCGTGCCAGCAAATCTTGCAGACTCTTGTGAGGTTGAAAGATAGGGATGTGCACATAGCTGTATTGTGTGAGTCTATGCCAGGAATTTGATGTGACCCTTGAGGTCCAGAATTGACATCTTGATTCTGGCACCATAAAAGGCTTGGAACAGAAGCCAAAACTTCTACCCTTCCAGTGTGGTATAGTTGCACCCCTAGACAGTAGGCTTGCCAGTGTTGGAAAGCACTATTTTCAGAAGTTCCAAGGAGACCTTTTAAATGCATAAAGTACAGAAGAAAGCACCTTTGAAATTCCATCTTGTAATCCCTTGACACCCCACTGTGGACCATTTGTCATGTCCCAAGTCAGAATAGCGCAAAGACTGATAACATCGCCAACCCCGATGCGTAAGAGTGGTGGCACATATTCGCTGGAAAGAGGACATGTCTCCAGGATTAAATGCTTACCAGTTTTCCAATTGTCCAGCTTTTTTCTCCTGATAGTGTCCCCATAGCTCAATTGTTATGGCTATGAAAAAACCCTGTCTCTAGTGATGTATGATTGAGAAATGGTAATTGTCTAGTATTCCTAGATTAAAACAGACCAGCAGCTAAAGATAATAGGCTTTCCACATTAATTTTTATTTTATTTTTTCCCCTGAAGTTCTTCCTTTTTTTTTTTTTTTTTTTATTTTTTTTTTTATAGACAAAACTGTCCATCTGCAGTAATTTTTCTGCCAATAGATGTTGCCAGTGTTCCGGGTAAGGGACATGTGTTGCTGAACCTGCGTCTTCTGAGCTCACTACTGTGCTCACGTGCCATTTATGTGAGCTATGTTCAGTGTAGCAGTAAGGACTGCCCCTGCCACTACTAGGGGAGAAGGAGAAAAGGGACCCTTAACATTAGTGGACTGGTCAGGAGAACCTGGGGGCTGTGGGGGTGTGTGTGTGTTTATAAATTCTGATTTCCAAATGCCAAAGGGGTGTATTGTATGCTGTGAACCCCCATTCTCACTCACCAGGGGCCGCCTTACCTTGTTACAGATGCATGGACCATGACTTTTGTTTGCTGAATATAATGGCTATGGGAGTATAAAAGCCACTTATAAAAAACAAATGTATAAGGTCCCCCTGCCCTGATTTTCTGTAATTTGGTATTCCTTTCAATTGTTACGTTTTCTGTCTTGCTTCATCTTTTAGTTTTATTGGATAAAATGTTCTGTTGTCCTTTTTTGTAGATGAGCCCACAAGATCTTTGAGTGGTTTGATCCTAAAAAACAACGTGAAAGCCCATTACCAGAACTTCCCTCAGCCGGTCTCTGAGTTCATAAAGCAGGAGTGTTTGAACAGCATCGGAGATGGTTCTTCGCTTATCAGAGCCACGATCGGTAAATAACCTGAGAGTTTTGTGTTCTGGAAGTAATTCAGATGTTCATAACCTGATGTGCAGTAATGGTTTCTGTATTTACACTAATCTTTGTGCCCGTGCTACAAACCCTGAAAGTGCCTTAATACATTTAATACATAAAGCCAAACTAATTCACAGTGGCATAGTGTACATTCCCCAACACTGCAAATCTAAAATACTGCTATGTCTATAAAAACCTACATTTCATAAACCTAAGCTATTTCACAGTTGATCAAGCCCCACAAATCAACTTGTTACCAATGTAAATTTTTAAGTTGAAAAAAAAAAAAAAAAAAAAATGAACATCTTGCACTCCCCTGCGTTGTGCAGTGGCATTGCACAAAGCTGCCCGATATTCCTTTTCTTGGGTCCCCCAACAGTGCTCCTGGATCCTTCTTGTGTGTCCCCCATAGCAAGCCGTTTGCCACGGAGGCACACAGTGTGTGCATGCTCCCGAGCTGTGTCTTTTGAGCCATGAAATAGACTTGCACAGCGGGACTTGTGGGGGCCTACTTCCTTCTCACTGCATTTGATTGACAACAGTAGGAGCCAATGGGCATGCTATGTGAAGAAAGAGATGCAGCTGAGCAGAAAACTTTTTGGCTTTAGTATCACTTTAATGTGCATACTCCTAGAAATTTAAAAAGTCCACCAAATTTTTAATATTCTTTCAATCAATATAGCTCCTCCACGCATAAAAATCCTCTTCCTAAAGTGTCATACAATCCCAATTTCCCCTCTTTCACTCCACAATCCACCTCCTTGACATACATTGCTTGGAAGAGTTTAGAGTGTTCTGGAAGTGATGCAGATGTTCAGAACCTGATCTGAAGTGATGGTTTTCGTATTCATACTGTCTGATCCAGGACATTAATGGTTACTTAAGGGCATCTACAGAGTTAACAATCAGAATCAAAATAGTATTGAGATGCATGAAGGGAGCCAGGCCTACCTATCTGGTGCTTCTGATGAGGCACAATTTAACACTGCCCTAATATGCTCTTATCAGTAATATAGATTTGTAAGTATGCATTCTGTATTTTCCCTGCTTCTGAAGGAAATACCTGATACTTATGGGTACAGGTGACTGTCTGTGACAGCACTGGGCAAGTCAGTGCTGTCATATGGGAGGGTACATAACCATATGTGTTCTACATTTTCAGATACTTGTAGCTTACACAGGACATTACTTTCAATCTCAGCAGCTAATAAGTGTCGATAAGGGGTGTAAATGTTGCTGGGGAGGAGACAATAAGGTGAACCTGTTTCTTTGCCTTCTTTTCTACTCTACATAGTTTGAATAGAATTGGCATAACTGCCAATGAACTTGCATTTTTAGAAGTATAAATAAAGGAACATGTTGAGGAAAGGGATTAAAACACCTGTCAGTTTTTGCTTTCTGTGCCATCATTGGGGAGATTCATCCTTAGTCCTATTTACTATTACAACCATAAGTGACAGTAACAGAAAATTCCACATTTTGGGTTGTCCCCAGAACAGAAATAGAGGGGATACCTTCCAATAAGGACACCAGTTCTAATTGCAGCAAGGGATTTCCTCACTTTAGAGGGACTTTCCTATTTTGGCTATAGGACAGGAAGTGAAGGGGAACACGGATGTAAAAAAAATAAAACCTTACAGGTAGATCTGCATGATTCTGGCTTAAATGAAAATCGCAATTTATTTTATTTTTTTAATTCTTTTGCTTGGAATAAAGATCACGATTCTCGCTGCCTAACATTTTTGACTTCATGCAAAAAATTTGGGCTAACTTGGGCTAGCTGTGAAATTACAGTGTGACATTAAATATTGCAACAACCGCCATTTTTTTTAAGTGGTTAAACTGACCTTTTACACACACACAAGTTAATTACTTTGATCTAAGAATGAAATGTTACTTTGTTTATAGTTATCTCCGATAATGAGATAAACTTACCAGGCTGCCTGGATTTTTTTTATTTTTGTCAGAAGTGAGCAGAGAACTCTCTTCACTTGTTACATAGAATCAGTGAAATGCTGTTTTAAGATCGGCAGGGGGGTAGAGTAGTGATTTTGATTCTTTAACGATTAAATGTTTAGCTCTACTTACAGGGGCTATAACCCTCCCCATAACTCTAAAATAAAGGGAAAAAAAAGTTTAGCCTGTAGACCTACTTTTAAAAATTAGGTCAGCAGTATTGGCTTTCATAATTTTATCTCGCATATGTTCATTTGGATACCTTTATTGTAGAATGTGCACATACAGCGAGGAGAAAAAAGTATTTGATCCCCTGCTGAATTTGTAAGTTTGCCCGCTGACAAAGAAATGATCAGTCTATAATTTTAATGGTAGTTTTATTTTAAGTGAGACAGAATAACAAAAAAAATCTAGAAACGCATTTTGAAGTTATAAATTTGCATTTTTAACCACTTCCCGACCGGCGAATGACTATGTATGTTGGTAGAATGGCACGGACAGGCATATGGGCATACAGGTACGTCCCTTTAAGAATGCCTGCCGACAGCGCACGCCAAGCGGGACCCCTGTGAGTCTGGTCGCAGGTCCTGCGCACTCGATCGCTGCTGGGATACCCGCTATCGTGTCGCGGGGAGGCTGAACGGGGAGATGCGTAAGTAAACGGCATCTCCCCGTTCTGCCTAGCAACAAGTGACACTGATCTCTGCTCTGTGATTGGTCCCATCATGCCTCTGCCTTTGGGTGTCATGCTTGTGGCTATCAGTCTTGCTATGCTTCATGGGACTTGTAGTTCTGCAACAGCTGGAGGTCTGCTAATTGCAAATCCCTGCACTAGGTGGTGCTGTGTAATTAGGATGTTGGTATTGGTAAACTCTTAGCTTGGTCACAATAGCATGTCAGTAATATAGCTATGCTGGGCAGCTTGATTGGCATAGTGTTTCATCAGGGCCTTGTTTGTTCTTTCCCGCTTATGCCTCCCACTATACATTGGTTATTTATAAATCCAGTTGAATTCTGATTGATGTTGTGCTCCTGTTTCTCTCCAGGTATTCTCATAACCACTATTGCATCCAAAGGGGAGCTGCAGATGTGGCCAGAACTTCTACCTCAGCTCTGCAACCTTCTGAATTCAGAAGATTACAACACATGTGAGGTATGGTGCTGAGGCCTCTCCATTCTGCCCTGCCAAGCCTGAGCAGTTCCATCATTTGGCAATTTTGAAGATTATTTCTGAAAAAAACCCATAGTTTTGTAGACACTACAACTTTTGCGCAAACCAATCAATATATGCTTATTGGTATTATATATTTGTTTTTCTCCAAAAACGTGCAGCAGAATACATATTGGCCTAAATTGATAAAGAATGGATATGTTTTTTTTTGTTTATAGCGCATAAAATAAACGCAGAGGAGATCAAATACCACTGAAAAAATGGACATGCGTTCTATTTGGGTACATCGTCGCATGATCACACAATTTTCAGTTAAATTAATGTAGTGCCGTATCGCAAAAATAGCCTGGTCATGAAGGGGGGAGGGGGGGTAAACCTTTTTGAAGTGGTTAGGAGATTGCGGCAGTTTGCAATATAGAAAACAGCTGCAAATCCCCCACCTAGTCTAACCTGGCATACAGGATGTGAACTGTTTGTAGATGGCTCACACCTCTCTGCTCGTGCAATAATTACGCTGAACTTGCAGATTTTGCACATGCTGTCTCCTCCCTCCCCATCTCGGGTGAAAGAGGACAGTCGAAGGGATTGGATTCAGCTGCACTGTTCTGTGCTCTTTCTGTCAGCATAGAACAGGTAACAGATCAGTCCTAATTATCAAAGGGTCTTTTGCCACTTTCTTAATAAGGCGCAGGATCTCCTACATTTCACCAGCTTTGAAGAGTAGTCCAGGAATAGAGCCCGCAAAATTGTTAAAGCCCCCAAGGCATTTGTTTGATTTTGCTTGTATTTAATGACCTCCTTTTTAAAATGCGTTATTGTTTTTTTGCATTTCAAGGGTGCATTTGGCGCGCTGCAGAAGATCTGTGAGGATTCCTCTGAGCTTTTGGACAGCGATGCTCTAAACCGGCCACTCAACATAATGATCCCCAAGTTCCTTCAGTTCTTTAAGCACTGCAGCCCCAAAATCAGGTTCTTTTCTTGACTACTTCAAGTGACTGTGAAAAACGTTTCAAAAGCCCCAAACCCCCCCCCGCATGTGTAATGTATTTGTGTTTTTTTTTTTTTTTTTTTTTTTTTTTTTTGTCCTAGGTCTCATGCAATTGCCTGTGTCAACCAGTTTATCACAGACCGAGCGCAAGCCCTCATGGACAACATTGACACTTTCATTGAGGTGAGAGATGCCCCCTCCATTCTCAGGGAATCATTGAAAGCATACTGTCTCAATTAGGTTCCCTTTCATCCTCTTTTGATCTAGTTCTATGCTCATTTGTAGTGGCTCTCCCCTGCTCTGACAGACTTTGCTGAGGCAGCAGGTGCCATTGGCTCCCTGGACAGGAGGGGTGATAGCTACTGGAATTGTTCCCCTGAATTCTCCTCCTGCAGCACCTGAGAGGTCACCTTTCAGCTGCTGCAGGAGGAAAATTCAGGGCATCAGTTACAGCAAATGCCCCACTGCCCATCCTGTCCAGGCAGGTTTTGGGGGTTGGCAAGGAAGGGATGCAATCTACCCATCACCTGCTTGCGATTGACCAGTTGCCGGCCACTGCTTTTTACAGACTATTGGTGTAGTGTGTGTGTAAAAAAAAAAAAAAAAAATGTTATATATATATATATATATATATATATATATATATATATATATATATATATATATATATATATATATATATATATATATATATATATATATATATATATATATATATATAGCGCAACGGATCGTCACCGATCCATGATCCAAACGGGTCATCCCGATCGGATCGGCACATGCCGCGATCCGCGACATCGGCCTAGCACTGAAGCGGCGGCCATCTTTCTACACCCAGGCCGTTTTACACTGTGATCCAACGGAGCGATCACATGTAAACAAACTGGGTCATGTCATGATGCTGGTTCCTCTCTCCCCTCTGTACAGTAGAGGGGAGGGATCGGATGGAAGCAGCCATACTCTGCCGATACCCAGCCAATATTACAGTGGCGAGTATATGGTGGTGGAATTTTCATAGGTTTTCGAAAATTAAATTATTTGCTGATCCGTGAGTTTTTTTTGATCCGTTGCACCCCTGAAATAGAGAGAGAGATGAACAATATTTGTTTACATCTTCAGGGAGATAGTATTAAGCCCCGTACACTTGGGCAGAATGTCAGGAGACATTTGTCGGTTCAAAAGAACAAAACAAGAAAATAAGTCTGACATTCTGATGTGCATGCTGGAAAACCCCTTTTAGTGTGGATCTCAAAGGGAGAGAAGACTCGCAATACTTCATAAGGGAGTGGGGGATTCAGGTGGAGACAGAGGGGTGTCTTTAGCAAGACAGTGAATTTCCATCTTCGTATCAGTTCAGTTCTTCATGGTGTATTGGCATATTGCCGGTGCTGAATAAGAATCATGGTTGTAAATCCTCGTGTTTTTTCACCTTAATGCAAGTTTCTCTTGTATCCTCTATAACACATGGTACAACAGTATGATTGGAGGTTTTCGTGGCTGCATATATTCAGTAATAGATATTCTGTCCTATTCCTCCTTTGTTGCAGCATCTTTTTGCACTAGCCGTGGACGAGGACCCTGAGGTTCGGAAGAATGTGTGTCGGGCGCTTGTTATGTTGTTGGAGGTGCGGATAGACCGCCTTCTTCCTCACATGCACAGCATCATCCAGGTATGATAGTTCCTCTTTATATTGCTTCACTTTGTGTGGGAGCAGCAACAGTGAACAGTGCGAATTTTTATTTTTCTCCAGTATATGCTGCAAAGGACGCAGGACAGTGATGAGAATGTAGCCCTGGAAGCCTGTGAATTCTGGCTGACGTTGGCTGACCAGCCCATCTGTAAGGATGCCCTGTCCAATCACCTCTTGCAGTGAGTACTTTAGTTTTGTTATGTCCTGAAATACTGCCTTGCATAAACCAAAGCTGTGCCTACATTTATTTAAAATTGTGCACTTAACTAGAGCTTAAGGGCACGTTCCTCCCTTTGGACCATATTTCATAAAACATGAACACACACACACACACACACACACACACACACACACACACACACACACACACACTCCCCAACCACACTATAACCGTGTGCCCCCCCCCCCCCCCCCACTCTACCTTAGTTTGCTTGCGAACTGTTTCACGTTGGAGTATGGTGGCAGAGCAACTCCTGTGCCGAATTTTGTATCTAGTACATGATCCAGCTTTTCCAGGTAGGTGGCGTGCCGGCTGTGCTGTGGTTAGTCGCAGCACAAGCCGATCAGCAGGTGACGGATAGTTTGTAGGCACTTTATAAGTGGCTATTTACATTATAATCCCTGTTGATTTGATTGTTTAAAAAAAAGTGCAGTTATATACCTGTTTTACAGATCGCAGATTGGCGCTCACCACGTGACCAGCCAGCTCTCTCCTCTCTCGGCCTGACAGCTGTTGCTGTCAGGGCCGAGGATCCCTTTCTCACATCAGTCAGGAGGGGAGGAGGAGAGAGGCGGCCCCACCCGCTGCAGCAGTCATGTGGGAGAGGGGAGAGCAGGCGGGTCAGGTGAGCGCCGATCTGCACTCTGTAAACAGGTATATAGCTGCATTTTTTTATTTTACAAAGATTTTTATTGTGAAGTAACAAGTTTGAGTCAATACTATAGGCTTACAGTTGGATTTCAGTACAGGTAGTGTCAGTTAAGTACAATTCAAGCAGATTTCCTTCTAACCATGTACACATTCTCTGGATCAGAACATACCCTAGGTTTCACATAAATGTAACACAAACATGGCCTGGAGTATGCCCGAAGCCTATAGTAATCATGTCTGAAGTGGAAGGATGAAAAAAGAGAGGGAAGGAAAGAGGGGGAAAAGTGAAGGGACAAGAGTAGATTGGAGGGGGTAGATGGTGCGGAGAGCCAAAGGGGAATAGGGGGGGTCTGGAGAGAAGAGAGGGAGGTCAGCTGCATTTTTTTTTTCATAAAGCACAGTTGCAGGAGGACCTGACATGATTCAATCAAGAGGATAATGTAAATTTTAACCTTATTTTGAGCAGCAGGAGGGGAGGGGGCAGACACAATCACGGAGCTGGCAGGCAGGGGAGGGAAGGGGAGAGGACAGAAGAGACACAGCAGATGATGGCATGTAAACTGACCACGGTATCGGATCAGTAGCTGTGATATACGGTAGTATTTCAGGTGATAGAAGGGGCCAAATTAAACAGTAAATGCTTCAACTTTTGTGCAAACCAATCAATATACTCTTATTGGGATTTTTTTTTTTTTTTTTATACCAAAAATATGTAGCAGAATACCTATTGGTCTAAATTTATGAAGAATTTTGTCTATTGGAAATATTTTATAGCAAAAAGTAAAAATAGTTTTTGAAAGAAAAAAAAAAATCAGCTTTTTTTCGTTTATAGCGCAAAAAAAAAAAAACGTAGAGGAGATCAAATACCACCAAAAGAAAACTTTGTGTGTGAAAAAAAAAAAGATATAAGTTTCATTTGGGTCCAGCGTGGCATGACCACACAAATATCAGTTAAAGTAGAAGTCCAGCCTGGGCTTCTCCTAAGGGTCACAGGAGTGCAATTCGTTTTGCGCTCCTGTGACCCGTTTTTCAGCAGAGAGTGGTCTGAAGTACATTCACCAAGTTCAGTCCAGGCACCACGTCGTCTCGACTTGGAAAGTCTGGATCAGCCAGGTGCCTGGACTGATGGCAGTCTCAGCCTCTCGTGAGAGGCCTAGACCACCCCCCCTCCCCCCTCCACAGCTCAGCGCTACAGTGAGCGTGGAGGAGTAGAGCTGTTGATTGACAGTCAGCAGCTCTCCTCTTGGGGAGCTGAGAGAACCGAGCCATTGGTGATGATCGATGTCTGTCTCGGTTCTCAGATGCAACATCCACCTAGGTAAGTATGATTATGAGAAAAACCTAGATTCCCATACTTCTCCTTTAAAGTAAAACAGTGCCAAAAAGCAATAAATGGTCTGGTCAGGAAGTGAGGTAAATCTTCTGGAGCTGAAATGATTGATGGATGTGTCGTCTTTGCGGCTTCTGTTTTTTTTATTTTGGTGCCTGTTCATAGCTCTGCCTACATCAAGGTCTCTGAATCTAAATTACTACAAGTCCTATGTGGGACTGGGCAGAAACGCGTGTAAAGCAGGTTCGTGACATCATTGCAATTGTAGTCCAGCCACTCTTCGTTCAGCACCATAATAAAAGGTCTGTGCAGGCTTAGGACTTGGGGGTAAAATTTTCCTGTTCTTGGAACCTGTGTTGCACTGATGGTGGGTGCAATGCTCTGCAATCTACAATGCAAAAAAAATAGTAAATACACATTAATTATAAGATCAATGTTGTTGCATGTACTTTGTTGTATAAGGTGGCTTTTAAAAGTAATTCTGCAAATCTTGTGATTAACACATCTGCTATGAGAAGGAGTCTCTTGTTCTGCTTTGTGGCAAAGGCACTTCAATTGCAGAATTTAAAAATAACCAGCAGGATAAAAACTTCAGTTTATTTGGCTGGATGTTTAGTCCAGTGCTATGTATGTAAAGTAAATTTTTTTTTTTTTTTTTTCTTATCTTGTAGGCTGATTCCTATCCTGGTCAATGGAATGAAATACAATGAGATTGATATTATTCTTCTGAAGGTGAGGATGATTTGTGACTTTCGTTTTATGGGAACGCAAAAGTCTCATACTCTGCTTTCTGGGTGGAACATGGTTTTTGTAGGTATCTGGGACAATGAAAATTAAAGCCACTTTCTGTACCTATTAATTCTGTGTGTAGTCCCAAAATAATTTCTACCCTGGAAATAGTGGTTGACAGCTGTCAAAGCTAGATGAAGATGACTAGAAGAGGCAGACTCCTTCTATTTGAAGGATAGCATACTTCATTCCTTGCCGTTCTCTAGCCTTTCTTGCTCATTGCTTATCCTTGCTGGAGGTTGGTAGGGCTTTGAGCATTTCAACACATGATTTCTTATGCCCAATGTACACTATCAGATTTTCTGCTGTTTTTTTTCCTTCAGGTTTACCAAAACCATGTAGTGCAAGGGCCTGCCTGATTGCATACATATTGAAACTCCTAAAGTTTGACCTCATATTATATGGTTTTGGTAAATCTGAAGGAACAAACGCAGCATTAAAACTGATAGTGTGTGTATGGGGCTTAAGATCTAGTCATTGCCTGAAGACATTCATAGTGTTTCACTGACCTTGAGACAGAGTTGATCTGGCAGAGGAACCATTGATGGTCTCAGTAGGGTAAACTGACATTTTTTGGCAGTTTTTGCCTAAGCCCCTGAATGCACATGATTTCTTAGATATGTTTTCCTGAAGACATTTGGAGGGTTTCATGGACCATGAGATTGGAGATTTGAACTGGCAGAGGAACCATTTCTGGTCTCGGGATTGGGAACAGCACAAGAAATGCTGTATTTTAAAATACAAATAATTTACTTGAATAGAGAGAGAGTGATAAGATGTCTCTGAATTGTTTTTAAGAGAACTGGTCACCAGACCACTTCAACAAAAATCTTCCCAGAACATTATTTGTGCCTTTACTCCATCCATTCTTATACAAGGCGTTTGCATATAAACCCTTGTGTAGGCATCCAAAATGCCTGAGACTGCTACTGGGTGCCACTATCTTGAATATGATGTTAGACACACCTGTCGCGCTGTAGTCCTGGTGCCCAATTTGCAGGCCTGCATGTGGCCCACCAGCTTTTGGGCACCAGTCACATTGCAGAGCTGCATCTGGTAGGGCACTGTGTCCCACCATAAGAGAGAATGTATTGTGGGTTGGGTTGTCTGCCTGCGGGAAAAGCAAAGCCCCAGCCTGGGGGGGAGAGAGCATCGTGGGAGAGTGTGATGGGTAAGTTATCACCAAAGGGACGAGACTAACCTTTTCATTGACATGACCACCAATACACGGTTAATGGGGGGGGGGGGGGGGGGGGGTGTGTGTGTATATATCAACATTTTCACTACCATGAACAACAATATGGGGGATGGTTAACTTTCACTGCCATGACCAGCGTTGCTGAGGGGGAGGGGGCTTAAAGAGTTGGCAGTTTTACTGCCTCGACTACCAATACGGGGGAGTGGTGTTATTGTGGCCACTGACAGCAATTCCAGGGCTGGTTGTTGCAGCTGCTGACATCAGTGCTAGGGCTTATTGTACTCAAACTTCATCAGTGTGCACTGCGATACACTGGAAAAAAATTCAGCAGGACTGACCGTTTTTGGCTGCTGAGGTGCAAATTTGTGCTGCTATTGTGAAGCCCTCTGGAAGCATTTGGGGCCCTCTTATTTTCCAGTTGACCACCACTGCTTTTGTAGTAATCCCTTTTGCTCTGCCTCCAGCTGCTACATAAAAGGGGGGGTTGGTAAAGGGAGGAAAAGGAGTGGGGCCAGCACAGAAAGTAAGAGAAATGTGCTAGGAGAAGAGGGGGTTGTTTTAGGGAATTGTTCTGGTGTGGTCAAATTTTTGTACAAAGTTCTAAAGTATATTACAATTGGATAAAAATTGTTTATAGAAAAGAAAAGCCCTTCAAGTAAGCATTTAAAATAGATTTTCCTGTGCTTTTACCAACAATTTTGTACTTTAACAACCATCTCTATATGCAATATGCTATACCATAACTGAGGCACAACAAAGTTGCTTAGAATAGTTCCATTTTCTTGCTTTTATCAGGGAGATGTTGAGGAAGATGAAACCGTTCCAGACAGTGAGCAGGACATCAAGCCTCGCTTCCACAAGTCTCGCACTGTGACCCTGCAGCATGAAGAAGAGAGGGCTGAAGGAGAGGAAGATGCAGACGATGAAGATGACGATGATGATACATTATCTGACTGGAATCTGAGTATGTACCGTTGTTACAATGCTAAACAAATGTCTTCCTGAAATGATGGAGAATGCTTGTCCTGAGTTAATACTGAGGGTCCTTTGTATTCATACTGGCTGATCAGACAATCTTGTGTGCTAAATCATGAATGCACGTTGGTTTGCCTTACAAAGTAATCACAGCTTACTGCTTTTCTTTAGGGAAATGTTCCGCTGCAGCTCTGGATGTCCTGGCTAATGTATTTCGAGATGAATTGCTTCCTCACCTTCTACCCCTTCTCAAGAACCTCCTCTTCCATCCAGAATGGGTCATAAAGGAGTCGGGCATACTTGTTCTTGGCGCCATTGCTGAAGGTCTGTTTTTGTGTGTGTGTGTGTGTGTGTGTGTGTGTGTGTGTGTGTGTGTGTGTTCAGAACAGCTTTTTTTATCCCAAAAGTATGCTAATGGGTTATTGGCCGTCTGCCTGGTTCTTTTTATGACCGCATGTGAAATGTTGGCTTTTTAACTCCACCATTTGGTCTGTGATTTTCAGATCCTAAACTGCTGTGTATTGCCTGTACATAAATATGACAGATATTCTTAGTATCTGTCAAAACCTTCATAGGAGAAAATCACTTCAAGTCATGCTGTGCTCCATGCTTGTGCTCAATAGACAAACTCACCATTGGTGAAAGCTCTTGGATTATTCAGGTCAACATGCACTTATGATAACTTTTCCAACCACGTGTTATGTGCTTGTCCATTCCACTATTTCCTCAAGTTACCCAAAATGTATAATAGACTTGATACATTTCAAATCAAGAGAATGCTGAGACACTCGCTTTCTTTGAACTGCTCACCCACACCAGTTTATATAGGCATGTATATCTGTCTCCTGCAACTGAGACAATGTAACCGCCTTCAGCTGTCTGATGAGAGAGCTTGCGGTCCCAGGATTTTGCTCAGCTCACAGGCACTATAACACTGCTTGCAAGGCACACTGGGGTTTCTAGTGTGAAAACCCAATAACTGTTATATATTTTTTAACAGCCAATGTATAGCGAAGTCCAGTCTGTTCGAAGGAATAGGGCTTGTCTCCTTTTTGTGTTCAGTGTACTCTCTCTTTTTACATTTGTCTCTCAGATCATCTGTAGAAGAAGCTTTCATCTGTTTAGAATTGTCACTGTTCACACACATTGCGATGCTAATGTTTTACCCTTTACAACCACTTTTTGCTACAGGTAAGCCTATAATAAGGCTTACCTGTAGCTATCCTGGATATCTCCTAAACCTGCGTGGTTTAGGAGATAACCCTTTTGTATCTGCATGTGCCGACGTTAGCGGCACATGCACACTGAAGCAACAGCACATACATGCCGTTGCTTCAGTTAGACTGTGCCATTACCAGCGCGTCTTACGAATGCGCGGGAGTGATGTTATCACGGCTCCAGCCAATCACAGCGCCGGAGCCCGCAATACCCATAAGTAACTCCCGGGAGTAATGCCGGCCGGTGCGGTGAACGAGGACCGCTGCGGGGCCTTCGATCTAAGGTCATTAATACATAATGAGCTGGTATGCTATGCATACTAGCTCATTATGCCTTTGTCTTGCTTTTATTTATTTTTTTCTCATGGGTTTACAACCACTTTAACTTCTGTTTTTAAATTCTTATCCTAGGTATATATCACTTTTGTTGATATCCTGTGTTTAAGTTCTAGGTATCTTTAGAATGTTAACATCGTATACATTTTTTTTATTTTGTTTTTTTGTCCTGTACAGGTTGTATGCAGGGAATGGTTCCCTACCTACCAGAGCTCATCCCTCACCTCATCCAGTGCCTTTCTGATAAGAAAGCTTTGGTACGCTCAATAGCTTGCTGGACTCTGAGTCGCTATGCCCACTGGGTAGTCAGCCAGCCTCCCGACCAATACCTGAAACCCCTCATGACTGAGCTGCTTAAACGCATCCTGGACAGCAACAAAAGGGTGCAGGAAGCCGCATGCAGGTATTGCTATCAGTGGGAACTGACTTTAGATCAATATACCATATCTCTCATCCTTGTTTATTGAATTGTGAGAAAAGAAGCTAAAGTTGTATTAAAGCGGAACTCCACCCAAAAAAGGAAGCTCCGCTTGTCTGCCCCCCCCCCAATAATTGCAAAGTTTGACACCTTTCGGGGGGAGCGGGTACCTGGTATTGACCGCAGCGACCTCAGCCGGGAGTGTGGTCCTCCCCCCCTCATCCTTCCCCAGTCGCCGGGCCATTCACAAAACAGTGCGTGAAGCTGCAAGGCCGAGTCATGCTCGGTCTAGCAACCCAGTTTGCTCTGGAATGAGCATGCACGCATGCCCCCATAGCAAGCGTCTTCCATATGGTTGCATTTAGTGGTGGGGAGGAGCCAGGAGCACCAGCAGGGGCTGCTTTGCACAAAACCATTGTACAGAGCAGGTAAGTATAACCTGTGTGTTTTTTTTTTTTTTTTTTTTTTTTTTTTTAAATCTTCCTTTACGATCCCTTTACATTTTTTTTAGTTCTGAATCTGCTAGTATCACTACCCTCTCCCTGGACTCAGTGATGCTGTTCAAGGGTGTCTCGATTGCTCCTCCATACAGAGTTGGAGACACCCTAACACAGGAAGTTTGTTACTGGTAGGATCACCAGGTGAAAATAAAAGGAAACTAAGCCTAAAAAAGGAAGCTAATGCAGCCACCTCCCATTGAGGCTTTATCCCCCTTTAAGATTGCACATGGTTTTTATTCATTGAGATGAGTTATTTATTTTCATGTGTCTCCAATTTTTAGGAAACTATGACTAAATCTGGATACACACGATGCAATTTTCTGTAGATTTTTTTTTTTTTTTTTTCCCTTCATAGTTACCAAAACCATATAATATGAGGTCAATCCTTAGGAGTTTCAATTCATATGCAATCAGACAGGCCCTTGCACTAAATCGTTTTGTTAAATCTGAAGGAAATCTGGCAAAAGTTGCATAGTGTGTAATTGGGTCTAAGTCTTGCACTAATATATAGTGACTTGCCACAAGGGAAAGAATTGCTACAAAAAAAGTAGCTTGCATCTTCTTTTTTTTTTTTTTTTTTTTTTTTTTTTTTTTTTTTTTTATTGTGATTCAATTGTATACCAGCTTTATGCATTTATAGACGTTTTAAAACAAGCCCTTACAGAGCTTTTGCAGGTACTGTGGTGCAATTCACCCTGTGTTCATAATTGTCGCACAAAAGTTGAATATCTGGAGGTCTGCTCTCTCCTGTTTTTCGTCTATAACTACTGTGCTTTACCTTGGAGATTAGAAGGCTGGGAAACTCCGAAGACACTGCTGGGTGTGGAGAACTTGGACATTGAGAATGAGCAAAGCTAATGGTGAAAGGCTTTCTACTGGTAAACTGAGAATTACTCCACAGTGCTTGCAGTTTCTTCAGAGGTCTGAGGGCTTGTTTTTAAAGCCGTAGTAAACTTGCATGTGTGTTTTTTTTTTTTTTTTTTTTTATTTTTTTTTATTTTTTTTTTTTTTTAAACCTGCAAGGTAAGGTTATAATGTGCTAGTATACATTGCATACTAGCACATTATGTGAAACTTGCCTTAAAACAAAGCCCTCCAGTGACGCACTGTCACCTGACAGGGCTTCCATCTTCACCCAGTCTGCCTTCTGGGTTTGCGTGCTCCAGTCGTCGAGCTGCACGATATCACTCCCACGCATGTGCGCGGGAGCCGCTATTCGGGGCACAGGACTCTGAAGGAATAGACGGTGCATGTTTTAGGAGATATTTACTATACTTATATTTTATATTTGCTATAGGTAGGCTTTCCTATAGGTGAATTTCAACCCTAGGTGTTTACTCCCACTTTAAGCACATTTACTCCTTGTTAAGTGTACATATTTGAATGTCAAAATCCTGGCCACAGTTTTTTAGGGGATGACTCGATAAGTCACCGCTCCTTTCTTCTATCCACAGCGCATTTGCCACTCTGGAGGAAGAGGCATGTACAGAGCTTGTACCATATTTAAGCTTTATCTTGGACACACTGGTTTTCGCTTTTGGAAAGTATCAACATAAGAACCTCCTAATCTTATATGATGCCATTGGGACACTAGCAGATTCTGTTGGGCACCATTTAAATCAGCCGGTGAGTTTTTGTTTTGTTTTTTGCTGTAAGAGGGGCAGAGTCTGGGATGTGCTAGTAAATGAATTTTGGAACCATACCTTAGCAGAATGTGTCTCTGGAGGTGATGCAGATAATGCAATTGAAGTTTTCTGATGATGCTTCCGTATTCATACTGTCTGATCCAGAGATTGGAGCGCCAGCATTTAAAGAGGATATTTAACCTTTTCCATGGATTGGCTTCATGTGAATGTTTTCAGTTTGCTAAAGGCCAATGTCATCTCTGCCTAAAAAGTTTGGGGCTGGACTTAAATATTTAAAAGCAAGATTTCTTATGCATAGTTTTATTTTGTATGTACATGGGTGGAGCTAGATTTGCTCATAACATGCTGTTCCTTCCTCATGCTTTCAGTGCTGCATAATGGTTGTGACCAAAATACAAATCTATTTCCAGGGTAAAACCGGTTCACTTTAATAATGGCCATACCTGTTGATTTTTACCTTCCCTTTGTGCCCTCTGGTTGCTCAGTTTGGATGCAGAAAGTGAAGAAGTCACTTTAGAGATTCTTGGGAATAAATTGGCGAGTGTTGCTTTTTTTTATGTCCTACAGTATTTGTGCAACGGGTTTGCAAATGCAATTTTTGGGGGAAAAAAATGATAAAAAAACAGCCCCAATTTGTTTGAAAGCTGTTACGCCGAGTAACTAGATGCCTAACGTGTCTCTGCACATGCTCAGGAATGGCAACAAAATATGATGCTTAAAAATCCTGCATATGCAACGCTTTTAAAGTGACACTAAATGTAATTTTTTATTTATTTTTTTTTTTTTTTAATATATACTTGCATCCACTGTGCAGCTCGTTTTGCACAGAGTGGCCCCGATCTTGCTCTTCTGTGGTCCCTTGGCGGCTCTCTCGGCTCCTCCACGCATCAGATAACCCCTTAGGAGAAGAGCTGACCCGGGGGTTACCTTGCATGCACACTCCCGAGTCCAGCATTTGACGTCCATAGTCGCCGAATGCAGGATTCGGCCCTGCCCCCGGAGTCATTGGATTTGATTGACAGCAGCGGGGGGCCAATGGCTGCGCTGCTATCCGTATCCAATCAGCACCTGAGAACCCCCTAGCAGAGAGACTGCGTGTCCCCGTGGGACAAGTTTGAGGGCTCGGTTCAGTAAAACGTGGGTAGGGGAGGACTGCATTAAAGTGAGAAAATGCGAACCTTTACAACACCTTTAAATGTCTTACAGGTTACATGTTTAGAGTTAGGAGGTCTAGTGCTAGAATTATTGCTCTCGCAGCGATATCTTGCATGTGAGGCACGAATACTGTTTACACGTGCATGCGCAATTTACATATACATTAACTTCTGCACGGGGGAGTATTTTTTTATTTTTTTTTTTATTTTTTTTTAACATGTACCCATCACTAGGAATGTGAATTTCCCTTGTAATATAAATAAGGAAGATGGGCCTACATGTTCAAAAAGACCCCAAATCTTTACCTTTTTTAAAAGCAAACGATAAAGTGTTCTTTTTGCTTAAAAAAAAAATAATAATAATAATTACGGCCTGTACGGGAAACATGACATCACTCCAGTCCTCCAAGGTCATAGAAGCGATCAAAGTGGATCTACTATTTGAGCGCCTGTGGGAGCAGCCTGCTGCATTGCCTGATTGTTTCTCGGATAAACGATAAGCCCAAGATACACCGTCAAGAGGGGTGATCCCCTCCAGCCCCTTCTGCAAGCATTCCAGTGGCTCATGAGCACTTTCAAAGCCAGCCGCTGACTGTAAAAGACTATATCGGGGTTATGGCTGATCTCTTCGTATATTCTATATATACTTATTGCGGTCTTGAAGTGGTTAAAGTTTACAGAAACACCAATGCATATCAACTTCCTCAGGGGGTTGGAATGATCTGTAACATAAATATGTGAATACCAATGCTGTATTGGAGGAAGGTCCCATCCCATACATAAAAAATTTACCAGGGCACCCCCCCCCCCCCCCCCTTACATTTCTTGTGACCAAATGGCAGTGCTCCATAGGTCATGTTAATTATAATGAGCAAGCATTATGTTTAGCCAAGCCACTTGATTGGGTTGTAAAAAAAACTGTTATGGGCAAGAGAGGGAGCCAGAAGCACCATGCCCCCCTGGATAGTATATAAAGAGAAGGAAAATATTCTTGGAATTTAAGGTGCCAAATATTGACAATGCATTATTTGTCAAAGACTAAACCCTTTTAATCTGTGCTTCTTTAAAAACAAGAACTTTAAAAACATTTTTTTGTTTATTTTTGTTAACTAGGTCTCCTGTGTCTTTGATGTAGTAAGCTATTTTCCATAGTTGGACACAGTAAAAAAAATGGGTCCATCTTTATAGGCTATACTATCTTCCAGATGTCTGCTTTGTGTGTGTAGCAGTTACACACAGGGCCCACTTGTTGACATTCCTCTTTTTTTTGTCCTGTTGATTAAAAAAAATAAAATAATAATTTTCTATTTTCAACCAAGACTAATAATAATTCATGTTTACATGAATGTGGACATGGATTAACAATGATTTGTCTTCTATTACAGGAGTACATCCAAAAGTTGATGCCCCCTCTAATCCAGAAATGGAATGAGTTGAAAGATGAAGATAAGGACCTCTTCCCACTTTTAGAGGTACAATATTTTCAATTTATTTTGATGGCAAGGGTGATCACTAACTCATACTTTTACTGGGGTTTGATGTGGAACCAGAAGTCTGAATTCTCATGTTGGGAGTTTATATTCATACTGTCTGACCTCAGAGTTGCTATGCACTTAATTCTTCTCAGAAATATCTGTGGTTGTCATTTTGTAACCTTTATTTTATTAATTTTTAGTGCTTGTCCTCCATTGCTACGGCACTGCAAAGTGGGTTCCTACCATACTGTGAGCCTGTGTATCAGAGGTGTGTGACTCTGGTGCAGAAGACACTGGCCCAAGCCATGGTGAGTATTCTACAAGCTGATTTTCTTCATAATTCTCCACCCTGGGCCCACTTATCTTATGGATGTTGTCTGCTGTGTGTTTGACAGATGTACAGTCAGCACCCGGATCAGTATGAAGCTCCCGATAAGGATTTTATGATCGTAGCCTTGGATCTACTGAGTGGGCTGGCAGAGGGACTTGGTGGCAATGTTGAGCAGCTGGTGGCAAGAAGCAACATCATGACTCTTCTGTTCCAGTGCATGCAGGTAAGAATGGTTTCCTTCTGGCTTTCAAAGGTGGGTGCGCTATTTAACCACTACAATACAGGGCACTTTCACCCCCTTCCTTCCCAGCCCAATTTTCAGCTTTCAGCGCTCTATCGCTTTCAGTGACAATTGCGCGGTCGTGCTACACTGTACCCAAATGAAATTGTTATCATTTTGTTCGCACAAATAGAGCTTTATTTTGGTGTTATTTATTCGCGACTCCGTTTTTTTTTTTTTTTTTGCGATATAAGCGCAAAAATAGCGGAAATTTGGAAAAAAAACAATATTTTCTTTTTTCTATTTGAAAAGAAATCCAATAAAATCAAATTTTGTCATAAATTTAAGCCAAAATGTATTCTGCTACATGTTTTTGGTAAAAAAAATTCCGTTAAGTGTATAATAATTGGTTTGTGTGATCACGGACATATGTACGCAAATGATCATGTACATATGTGTGCAGGTGATCACGTACATATGTGTGCAGATAATCATTGGGACATGTGATTTTAGTGGGACATATGTGGGGGACATGTTTTTATTATTAGGGACATGTATTTTTATTATTTGGGGACATGTATGTTTTGGGGACATGTGTGTTTTGGGGACATATGTGAGGACTGTGTTTGTACTGTGTGGTGTGTTGTGTGCTTACACTACACTGATGATCAGTGAGTAAAAAGCTGTAAAAAGCAGCCCATACTCACTGATCATCAGCCGGCTGCAGCGTTCTGCTCTCCTCTCCTCAGCGGTGACTTCCGTGTGAGGAGAGGAGAGCCGATTACCTAGCAACCGGCTGTTTACATCACATGACGGCCGTGATTGGACACGGCCGTCATGTGATCAGGAGGGCCAATCACAGAGCCCTCCTGCCGATCTGAGATGTTGCGTGTCCGGGTGACACAAGCACATCGGGATCGCGCCGCTGCGCGGGCGCGATCCCGCTACTCCTGAAGGACGTTCCTGAACGTCCTATCAGGAGTAGACGGCTCCCACCCGGCCGTATATATGCATTGGCCGGGTGGGAAGTGGTTAAAAAAAAAAACACACACCCCTGGCATTAATCAGACCCTTCCAAAATTGGATGGTCTGGGAGTAGGGCTTTCTTCCAGCTCATTATAATAGCTTTTTGAGCATAGAACAAGGTTAAAGTGGAAGTAAACCCTGATAAGTTTACTTCCTCTTTGGTTCCCTGCAAAGGTGAAGCATAATGGACTACTATGCATTGCATAGTAGTCCATTATGTGTCACTTACCTGACACAGGAGCCAGCGAAGTCACCGCTGTCCCCTGTAGTCCGGAGCCTCCATCTTCTCGGTGGGTCTCGCTGCTCCGCCGCTGTCATTAGCCAGAGCCGCGATGACGTCACTCCCGCGCATGCACACGGGAGCCAACACTCGCGGCATATCGCTGTTGACAGCGGCGCGCTCAGTGCGCCTGCGTGCAGCTGTCTACGCGTAGCGCATGCGCCGTAGACAGCGGTGCCTGTGTTTTGGCAAATATCTCCTACCTAAACCGTGTAGGTTTAGGAGATATTTCTTGGACCTACAGGTAAGCCTTAATCTAGGCTTACCTGTAGGTCAAAGTGGTTTTTAAGGGTTTACAACCACTTTTAATTAGTTTTTTCACCTGGCCACAGTCGTTGACAGCTACTCCACCAGCCCCAACAGACAATAGCTAAGGTCACTTGGTACAGGTATCCGTGTCACATGACTAAATACTTTTAGGACCTCCTGCCAATATTATTTTATTATCGGACAGGTCCAAAAGATGAGAGCATTCACCAGGTTGATGCGAGCATCACACACGATAGTGAATGCGCAGTAGACCTCTTGTGGAGCCTGTGCGGTGTTTAATATGCAATGCAAAATCTTGTACTGGATTGTGTTATCTCTGGCTGAGATTAGGGAAGAGAATGGAACATTCCAGATCTCAGTCCAGTTGCAGAATATCTCCCAACCATTTCTGGCGTAGGCAAGACTGTTCAGGACTAGCGGCCACAAGCAAATAACCGTACAATTGGGAGGTAGCTTTCTCTAAGGTGTGTGGGGTTTTTTTTTTGTTTGTTTTGTTTTTTCCCCACTTTGAAAACTTATTCCAGTCTCTTCGTATTCTTGGAGCTCTCTTGCAGTTGTCCTTCATCTAAACTTATGTTCTTTGTCCAACTGGACACCACTGGATGAGTGAAGTGCTTGGCAGGCTACAGAAATGCCAGCCTTGGAACTCTCTCAGGTTCCATCTATCTCAGTGAGCGGGTCATATCTGCAGCCTGCAGTATAATCCACAGGCTGCTGAGTTACTAAACTGAGGTGTGCTGGTAGTAGGAGTTTTACCCTCGGCTGGCCTACAGGTTTTCTGGCAGTGTCCAGGCATTTTGTATATGGCAGTGTATAACCTTAAAATTTGGCTTTCGGCGTTCATCAGACTCCAAGAAACCTATAAAAGGATTCTACTACATGGAGTTTAGTAGTCCTCCTTTTTTTTTTTTTTTTTTTTTTTTTTTTTTTTCTGTGGCACATTGTCATTTGAGTCTTATCCATGGAAATGGCAAGAACGCCCCTCATCCCTCCTACAGGTTTCACTTTACACAGAGTTCAGAGCTTGCTTTCTCTTCCCTTTCTTAGGACATAATGCCAGAAGTTCGACAGAGTTCCTTTGCTCTCCTGGGTGATCTGACCAAGGCATGTTTCCTCCATGTAAAACCTTGCATATGTAAGTATCAAAAGTGAATACATTTTTTTTTTTTTTTTAGATTTTCTTAATGGTCAGGACTAGAAAACATAAATTAAAAATGCTGCCTTATTTTATTCTACCAGAAGATGTAGGTAATTTTTATATATTCCATTGCTTTAGCTTGTCTTTAAAGAAGCCCATATACAAACTCCTAAATCAATTTATAACCTTCCTTTCGATGAGGCCATAGGTTTGTTGCTTTGCTTGTTAAATAATTTTTTTTTCTTTAAAACATGCATACAACCAACCAAAATGGTTGGCACTGTACAACGGTAGTGCGCACATTACAAAAATGTTGTAATTGATCTCGCATAATGTATTGAATTATTTGCATACTTCTAGTATTGTACTAGCAAGAAGAGTCATTGTAACATGTTAACATGTCAATATCCACCACTTATAACCAATATATAAAATGTGTGTGTGTGTGTATGTATGTATGTATGTATGTGTGTGTGTGTGTGTATATATATATATATATATATATATATATATATATATATATATATATATATATATATATATATATGCCAAAACTTTCTTTTAGTAGCAAGTTATACAGTGATTAGGCAGAGGAAACAGCCCTGTATCGGTGCCACTAAACTGTTTTAAACCAGAACTAAAACCAAACCTGTCGTATTCAGCAAGATTTTTATTTTACACATGTCGACTATGTAATTCGAAGTCCGAACATATCAATTATTTTGAACTTTGACTTTAAATATGCTAGTTATCTGGCTTATTGATCCTATGGTTTTATTTCTTTGCGCTAAATGAGTGGACACAAATTTATTAAGATTGCTGCATACTTGTTTAGAGTAACTCTGGAGCTAATAAAGCCAGACAATTGTAATATCCAGGTAGAGATGAAAATCTGCTTTTGTTAGCTGGTAAAGGCAATGTTTTAAAACTCAACTCTGACATTTTAAGTAGACTAGCAGTGGAGTCAAAGCCTTTGCACACCTATTTTTGAGGTTGTCATGATTAAGATACATATCCACATCTGCTAGACCTGTTCCCTGATGAAATACTTTTGGCTGCTAATCTTCTCAATCCTCTCAACTATTTTTGATATGGTCTTGCAGCCCCCTGCTCAGAATGCCTTGCTAAAATATTAAACCTCCAGAGCTGACCATTAAGGATGAGCTCAGGCATGTTCGCAAGTCCATGTGCCTGCGCTCAGCACCCCTCTATCTGCCTGTGTCACTTCTGACAGGTTATCCTGAAACTAAGTGGTGAAAAAGAACAGTGAGGAAGCTCCAGGACACAGCTTATGATTGACAGCCTCAGCTTTGTTCCTGGGTGCTGCATGAAGGGCGTTTATTTTTTATTTTTTTGTCATTTCCCTCTGCAGAGTGCATCTTAAGCTCCCCAGCCCCTGCTTTCTGAAAGCACAGACAAGCTGTATACATTCTGTACTTTGAATAGCTGTAGAGAAGAGAGGACTTCAGATAAATGGGTACAGCTTATGTAGGATGATTTGTTCAATCTCTGTGTATCACCTGAGGCCAGTCACTTCACTGGGTATATGTAAGAGCTTACAAGCACTTTAAATTGCATTCTAACAGTGTTGCCCAACCTCCTTCTCCTTCTCCTTCTCCTTCTCCTTCTCCTTCTCCTTCTCCTTCTCCTTCTCCTTCTCCTTCTCCTTCTCCTTCTCCTTCTCCTTCTCCTTCTTCTCCTTCTTCTCCTTCTCCTTCTCCTTCTCCTTCTTCTCCTTCTCCTTCTCCTTCTCCTTCTCCTTCTCCTTCTCCTTCTCCTTCTCCTTCTTCTTCTTCTTCTTCTTCTTCTTCTTCTTCTTCTTCTTCTTCTTCTTCTTCTTCTTCTTCTTCTTCTTCTTCTTCTTCTTCTTCTTCTTCTTCTTCTTCTTCTTCTTCTTCTTCTTCTTCTTCTTCTTTTGTTGTTGTAAAGGCACCTTTGTGCAGAATTTTAAATCTTGAGGCACCCCATTCTAAATGGTAAAAAATGAAACTAGTAGCTTTACATCATGTGGGAACTTATTCTTACAAAGGAAATGCACCTATTGCACACTGGTGCTGGCTATAAAATTACACTATTTCTCCTCCATCACTCAGCTAAAGTGACCCCCAGTGTCGCTGGATAGGGGCAAACAAGGATGCTGTGCGGGCGTCTGCATCTTAAGTCTCCTTCATCAACAAATGACCTCATTGATTGTTAGGATGCCGGCAGCTTTGGTGCACAATGATGATCTGTGGTTTTATGTAACAAAAAGGTAGACTCAATGCCACCTACTGGTTTGTATACAATTTGTGGGCGTTTTACCAAGGCACCCTGGTTGAAAGAGAGACCTCTAATTTTATCAAAAGTGAAACAATGGCTGGTTAGCACCCTAGATACCTTATTTGTATAACTAATGCATTCTTATTGATCTTGTTTAACAGCGGAGTTCATGCCTATACTTGGTACCAACCTGAACCCAGAGTTTATCTCCGTCTGTAACAATGCCACCTGGGCCATTGGCGAGATCTGCATGCAGATGGGTAAGAATCAATTTGTTTTTCTTTAGTATTTTTACCATATACTGTATTTTAGCCACTTGCTTACTGGGCACTTAAAACCCCCTCCTATGCAGACCAATTTTCAGCGTTCAGCGCTGTTGCACTTTGACAATTGCACGGTCATACAACCCTGTACCCAAATGAAATTTTTTATCATTCCCCTCCCCAAACCCCCCCCCAATAGAGCTTTCTTTTGGTGGTATTTGATCACCTGTGCGATTTTTGTTTACATCATGTAATCAGCTGTCATTGGCTGACAGCCGATCACATGGTAAGGGGCCGGGACTGGCCGCTTAATCAGATCGGTGATCACCCGCGTCTCTGACTCTGTGATCACAGCACGCTCCGAGCACACGAAGGGAGGCGTGCACAGACGAGACCGTCATATGACGGCCTCCCGGGAAGGCACATACACATTGTGGCCGTCATTCGGCCGTAGCGCGGATGCGACTTGGCAGTTCCAAAGCGCTTAACAAATTGCACCCTATTTTCTGCAATGTAACTATTTAAATAACTTCGACTTAGTGGTGCCACACTGATTTAGGGGGGAAAAAAGGTTCCTGCACTATTTTTTGTAATTTCAGGTGCAACTTGCATAGACATGCATGAAGAATATCAGGCAAGTCGCACCTGAAATCATGTTACTTCAAGCACAATTTCCAAGTTGCATTCAGTGTGAACGGGGGGGGGGGGGGAGTAAATGTTGTTGCCTTTTCCACACCTGGTTACTTCAATGCCAGCAGCTGTAAAATTAGTATTTATTTTTTATTTCTAATATATTTGCCTTCAGTTTAGTTTAAAGCTCAACTCTGGTCAGATGTAAAATACACAAATTGATAACGTTCTGTGTTCATAAATACACCCTTAAAAGTTAATTTTTTAAGTACAAGCACGGCAGGTGCCTGAATTTGAATTGGTATCAGCCTCTTGCTTGCTTTTTACAGCAGAGTTCAGACTGGGAGAAGCAGAAAGAACTCAAGGAGCCAATCAGCTGATAGGTAAAATACCGATTAATTCATCAGTGATCATTGTACTGCTTTCGCTGTCCAACCTGGGGGAGGGACAAGATCTTTACGTGTTATTAAACTGCGGCAGAGAAAAATCTTGTTTCCTCCCCTCAGGGCTAAGCAGTGTAAATCACTGACCTGGATGGACAGAGATGCAAAACCCTTAGGCAAGGTAAACGTTCCCTTTTATGTGCTTCCTCTGTGTATTTAGCTGCTTGCTTGGAGTGCAGCTTTAACAATGGATCTGTTCACTAACAAAACCGTAGAGAACAGCTACAGAAAGCAGTTATGTCAAGCTCTTTAGCTGCACTCAGCCAGGATATTTTGTGTTTCGCACATTCCAATAGATGTAATCTGCTTTAGCTTCATACACACATGCTATATTCTTCTTTTCTAAATGGCTAGGCTCTTACAAGTTTGCAAATCTGCTTCATTTCCAGGCAGGTCAGACAAATGAATGCAGATTCATATCTATTAAAACTTTAAATGTATCTTTTTATGTATTTTATTTTATTTTTTTTTGTAATTAGTGTAAGTAGCTACATTTTAAGCCTCTTGCAATCCCCTGTAAATCCGAGCTCAGACTGAGAGAAGGAAGGCGGCGTTAAAAGCCATTCAGCTGTGCTGACTAGGAGCATGGTAGAAAGAAAAGATGACATTAGTGTTTTTCCTTTCTGTTTCCTTAGCAGGGTGGGGAGAGAGAGAGAGGACACCAATTTAATCTGAACTGTAACAGTTAAAGTGGTGACATCAGAGTGGGCGGGGGATCTTCTATTGGAAACGTGGGCAGGGCTTGTCATTTGAAAATGTGGGAAGAAAACCTTTCACTTACACCAATGGGATTTTACAGGAGATGCACCCCATGATTTCAGTATTCGCCCAGTGTCAGGCCCCTGCCCACATTCCCTTGTGTCGAGCCACTATGATGTGGTCTATTGTAGTCACCACCAGGAAACCTACCCTGAGAAATGCCATGTAGGAGTTGGGATTACAGGAAGTGGTACATCTTTTTGTAGCTAAAATGTGCATTTATTTATTTATTTTTTACATCGCAGACTTTAAAGAGGAAGTAAACCCTGATGAGTTTACTTCCTCTTTCATTCTCTGCAAAGGTAAAGCATAATGGACTACTATGCATCGCACAGTAGCCCATTTATGTGTAACTTACCCGACACAGGAGCCAGCGATGTCACCGCTGTCCCCTGTAGTCCGGCGCATCCATCTTCTCGGTGGGTCTCGCTGCTCCGCCGCTGTCATTCAGCGAAGCCGCGATGACGTCACTCCCGTGCGCATGCCGCTGACGGGTGCCGCGCTCAGTGCGCCTGCACGCCGCTGTCTACGGTGCATGCGCCCTAGACAGCAGTGCCTGTGTTTCGGCAAATATCTCCTAAACCGTGTAGGTTTAGGAGAGATTTCTTGGACCTACAGGTAAGCCTTAATCTTGGCTTACCTGTAGGTCAAAGTGTGTTGTAAGGGTTTACAACCACTTTAAAGTGTTGCGTGAATCCTGCAGACACTCAGTAAGCTATCTGCCTATACCTCTGATATGGCCAGGCAGTTACTGAATGGCAGGAAGAATCTGTGAACTATGAGGACGCTCACCAGCGCCCTTGCGGTTTGAGAACTACAGGCAGTCAGCTGCAGAGGCCAACGGTACTTGTCTAGTTCATTGACTGGAAACTGAATAAGAATGATGCCTGTGTGTGTGTGTGTAACCCCACATGGTCCCACTATTTTATTTTTTAGGGGCCAGTTCACAACATAGAACACACAGTCTGGATGCGTTCCAGATGCTTTTTACCGTTGTGTTTTTGATGCATTCCAATGCGTTTTTAATGCAGTCCAGTGCATTTTTACTCCACCACATCCCCCCACACACCCCCACACCTTTTTTTCCTAACCTTAAATAACAACGTGTGTTCCAGCGCATTTTTGATGCGTTTTACAGCAGTCCAGTGCAGGAAAAATGCAGCATGTTCTACTTTAACTGGAACTGCAGGCACTGGTGTGAACTATGCCATTGAAAACCATATAACTTTCCATGCGTTTTTGATGCAAAAAAAACGCACTGGACTGCATATGTGTAAACTGGCCCTTAATTGTGACAGCGGGGAGAAGATACCCCTGCTGCTTTCACAAAACAGGGAGCGCTGGCACCTGGGTTATATACTTTATATGTATAAGCGATTGGGATATTTCTTAATTTTATTGCAGTGTAGGTCAGTGACCAGACCTGAGCTGTAGCTCTCCTTCAACTTGTCTTATTTGCCCCATTTCGGCACTATATCCGCTTGTGTATTTGCATTTTGCAAAGCAGAGTAGGGATTGGCTAGAGAGGGGATTACTTTGATCCAGTGGGCCAACTTAATAATGTGATTTTTGTGTAACATTTGCTAGAAAGGGTGTATAGCAGCGTGCAAAGGGTTTTTTCAGAAGTTTGTGTGTTAACGTGGTCACACCTGTAAGCACCTGATGGGAGATATATTTTAATCTATTGACATTTAAATACAGGGGTATATTATTTCTAATGCATCAGTAACATGTTCATTCTAACAATGGCGGCTGTCTTGGTTTTCATCTAAACAGGAGCAGAGATGCAACCGTATGTCCCTATGGTTTTGAATAATCTTGTAGAAATTATTAACCGGCCCAACACCCCCAAAAACGCTTCTTGAAAACACAGGTTAGTCAATTTAGTATTGCATTTCTCGTATTGGCTATTTATTGGTGCCTCCTTTCACTTTTTTTATTTTTATTTATTTTTGTTCCCTTCTGGGTAATCTGTAACGATTGTAGCAATTACCATTGGACGTCTTGGCTGTGTGTGTCCCCAAGGAAGTAGCTCCCATGTTGCAGCAGTTTATCAGGCCTTGGTGAGTTGGTGAAATACATTTTGGTTGTGATGCACTATAATTGTAATTATTTTTTTTGTAATAGTTTTTGCATCAAATTATCTTTTTATTTTTTTAGGTGTACCTCACTTCGTAACATCCGTGACAATGAAGAAAAAGACTCTGCTTTCAGAGGGATCTGTATAATGATTGGTGTAAATCCGGGTGGGGTTGTACAGGCAAGTTTTCTAAATGTAGACTTTTGTTTGCTGCTAAGGATATTGTTTATGTCTGCTTATATAATGCGTGTGAGATTAGATATAAAACATTTTTAGACTTATTTTTTTTTTAATATGTTTAGGAGTATTAATTTTCTGTACTACTTTTTGACAGGACTTCATCTTTTTCTGTGATGCAGTAGCCTCCTGGGTCAGTCCAAAAGATGATCTGAGAGACATGTTCTATAAGGTGAGTTTGGAGAGGCGAGGCTATGTTACTGTTTCAACAGTGAAGTCCTGTGGGTCCTTAAAGTGGAGTTCCAGGCTTTTTTTTTTCGTTTATTAAAAGTCAGGAGCTACAAAAAGTATTGAATTTTAATAAACACACTCACCTGTCCCATGGTCCAGTGATGCGGCTACATGGAGTCTCGCTCCCCTCCCCCTCCTCTCCACGGTGCCCCATTCATACTGTGGTTACCTGGCCATGACAGCTTGTGGCTTCATGGCCGGGCACACACTGTGCATGTGCAAGTTGCGCTGCGCTCTGAGTGGACAGGCAATCTTCTGGGACCTGTGACGTGTCTCAGAAGATTGCCAAGATGGGAGGGGCCACCAAGGGGGAGAAGAGGAGTCACCTAGGCAGAAGTAGGACAGTAAGTCGCGCCCCCCCCCCCCCCCCCCCCCCCCCCCAAAAAAAAAGAAATGCCAAATATGGCATGTAAGGGGGCGAGGAGTGCTTAAAGCAGAAGTTCCACTTTTGGGAAATTGAGCTAATGAACAAGTATCTCGTTTGAAGTGTGGGCCGTCTGCGCTGTGCCTCAATAGACGCACACGGAACCGTTAAGCCTCGGCCCTGCTCCCTCCGGCGTTTACCTGACAGCAGTGGGAACCTATGGTTTCTGCTGATCTCAATGTCTCCTGTGAGAGTAGGAAGTGAGTAGACCTGTTTTCTGTGGATACTTTGCCCCTCTTTGTTATGGAGAAATTGAGGGGAAGTTTTCTGTAGTTCCAAAACTTTTCTTGTCCTAGGGTGCATTAAAATTGCACTTTTTTTTTTTTTTGCTAGCTGTAGCTAATCCCCAGGCTGAAGCCCAGTCTGTTAAAAGCAACGTGCAGTGCCCCAGTCTGCTGTCCCTTTACACATCAATAACCATTTCTAAATGGCTTCCCCAAGGAGGAAGTTATACAGACAGTAGAGCCAGCTGTTTGTAAATCTTTGACTGTGGCAGCAGTTTCTTGAGGCCCATCCTGGCAATCTAATATTTTTTTTTCCCTCTGGGAAAGCCACTCCCCCAGACGCAAAGCCTTTTCACATGAGCTTCTGCCAGCTCCAGGATGTGCTGAGCTGCTAACATTTTCAGGGTTACTCTACCCCCTTATCAATATTTTTTTTTTTTCCCCCACCATCTGCTCTTTCGTCTCAAATAGCATGGGCTCCACCTACCAGCCAAGCAGAGCTTTTTTTTTTTTTTTTTTTTCTTGACTTCATGTATGTAGGCACAAAGAGTCCCTGTAGAGATGACTGAGAGAGGTGAGGGAAGGCATTCATTCACCTGCATAGCTGTTTTGATCCAGGCTGGCCCCTTCCTCTGCTGCTGGAGGAGGCGTGCTGTCTCCTATTCACATCCACGTTCCAGTGTGAATGAGAATCTATGAAGACAGAGTGCATGAACCCCTAGTGCAACACCATTTAGTAAATGATTGAAAAGCTATGAAGGGGGGGGGGGGGGGGGGGCGGCCAGCTAGGGCAAGTGCACTTGGCCTTTTGGGGAATGCCATTAAAATAAATATATAATCTGATGTCACTCCTTTTTGGCTGAATTTCAAAGTTCGATGACTTCCCGTTTCTTTCCTTTTCCACTGCTCCATACTAGATGTGCCATGATCCTTTGAGCCTCTGTATTCAAAGGATGGGCTATGGGAGTCACTTGTACCAGTCCTGGGAGTTGATGTGGGTGGGTCCTAGGGTTACTGTGGGTGTTTTCATGTGGTGAAAGGTGTAAATGTATCCTACTGCCTCCTGTGTCCTTTTAGTCTTGCAGCATGCCAAAGAATAATGGCTTAATTCATGACGTACAAAGGAACGGCTATGGGATGTTATTATGAATGTGTTTCCTTCAAATGTAAATCACTTCACGGAGCGCAGGGGGGATTCTAAGAGGTAGAATCCTCTGTTCACACCGATCGGCATATTTAACTGGGCAGGATTGGATTGCAATTGTGATCCATCCAATCCTGCCCAGCAGCACAGCTAGCTTTCAGAATCCACTTTTTAAAACTATAATATGCATAGTGACATGCATTGTATAGTGCAACTTGTCCAGCTAAAACTATTTTTTAATGCCACTTTTATGTGATGCAAGCCTGCACCTTAATCTTTGTTTTTTGTTTTTTTTTTCCCGTTTAGATTTTGCACGGTTTTAAGGAGCAGGTGGGAGAGGAAAATTGGAACCAGTTTTCAGAGCAGTTTCCACCTCTGCTGAAGGAACGTCTAGCCGCATTCTATGGCGTGTGAATGTGAACTGGGGCAGATCTACACACACCCAGCGTGGGAGGTGAGATGTCTAATGTTTAGGCATGGGATGGGAGTTAAACGGCATCCATTATACTAAAACAATTCCTTGAAGGAGGGTATGAGAGGTAGTTCTTTGTTCTGCCAGTAAGGGGGGTTTTTGTGTATAGTAGCAGTCAGATTGGTGAACATGACCTGGCCTAAAATGTTCCTAAGGTGATAGTGTGCATTTGTGTTCATATTCTTCTCTGATCTTCTGTGGAGTCTTTGATCCTAGGTGCAGGTTGCATGTGAACATGTGGCCTCGACTTCAGCTGAAAGAGAAACTTCATATTAGAGTAAAGGCTCCTACACAGGGCAGACTGTCAGGAGACCACCCCCGGGTTGAACAAAAGAAAAATTAATGGTGCATTACCGGCTTAATCTGGATCTTATCTTATTCTGCCTTTTCCCTCTTTTGTGCAAATGCTCTGTTTTCAGGAAAGGATAGCTGAGATGCATATTAACAGCGGGGTAGGGGGTGCTAACATGCACAGTCACTGCTAAGAGAGGGAACATGGGAAGTTTAGCAGCTTTACTAAGGAGTTTAACTGCTAAAATGAAACAAAGTGCATGTGGCTATAAACGGAGGATGTGCTACTCCACAATGGCTGCAGCTAGCACAAAGGTCAGTGTGTTGTAAAGCATTACAGCTTGGTTAAATATGTACGGTATATATTTGAATGTTTGCCACACTTCAAAATTGCTGCAGGTCTGCTTGTAACTGTTGTATATTCAAATTTTTTTTTCTTTTTTCCCCAGGTTCCTGTTTGGTCCATGAGGTGATTGGGGAGAATGGTGTCCTACGCCCCACACATCAGTCTTTAGCAGGGTTTCAGGGATCAGTATCCAGGGCCAATAACATCCTTCCACTCCAGACTCCATCCACCTGACTCCCAAGGAACCTCAGTGGAGAACAGGAGGACGTGAACATCATCAACATCCTCCCGCCCCCTCCCCCCCAGGGATCTTTTTAGTTTATATGTGGAGCATGAGGGGAGTTGAGTCTTAGGATTTACAATGTTACCCTTGTAGGGTGGGGGTAGGGGATGTACTGGGGGGCGGAGCTGGTCCCACGTCAGGATCTGTTATTGGGCGGGTAAGAGGGAGAGGAGGGTTGGAGGGTTAGACTAATAGAGTGGGAGGGAGGAGGGGCATCTACAGGTAGAGACATTTGATTGTTCCCCTGCAATTCAGCGCAGGTTAGAATCAAACAAACATTAAAAGTAAAAAAATAAAAATTCACAGAAGAATAGGGTTGCAGCCACAGAACAGAAGGTCGGCCATCTTTTATAGGCCCAGAGTCAGAGAGAAGGGAAGAAATGTGAAGCTACGTGCTAGACACTTGGCGGATCTGCTTGGGTGAAAGAGGAAGTGTCTCGTTCCTTTGCCAGTTTGCACAAATGTTAATTAGCTGACTACATTTCATCCTTGTTTTCAGTATGCAAGTAGATTGGGTCAGTAATTTAAAAAATAATGTGAGAATTTAATTGTGCTGCTGCTGTGCTTAGCCATTGCTATTGCTTGCACTTTTACTAACAGCCGCCAGGTAAGTGGGGTCTGATAAGCAGAGATAGTGAAGGATCCTGTAGAGGTCACATTAGAAAATTGCAATCATATTGCACTAGATGATTTTGAGAAAATCAATAAAAAAAAAATTTGTGGTAGGTAATATTTCTGCATGGTTAATGCTCCATGTACAAAGGCTTCAAGGCTATGGGGCTGGACACCACAGCACATCTATTTTTTGCTTTTATGGCAGTAGATCAGTAATACTTTGGTTCACCTCTTGAGGGAGCAGTGGTTGCTGTGTAGTCTGTTGCACTGGGAAGTAACTGTGCAGTTTATGGTCCTTAAGATACATTAAACAAAAACCTTTGCTGATATACACAGGCTGTAAATGCTGATCCTTTCTTCTGAAAGGGCTGGTTTTCTGAAGGTAATAGTGACCGCTTTTAATGTTCTGACACTGTGCAAGTGTGCGCATCTGCAGTTTGTAGTTACTGGCTTTTTCCTGGCCAGTAACTATAAAAGTCCAGAGGCTTCGCACACCTGCAAGACTATGCTGCTTTTTTTTTTTTTTTTTTTTTTTTTTTTTAATTTATTACCAAAGGCAAACTTATAAAGAAATGCAAACAGTGACCCCATCAGATTTCACCTTTCTTTAAAGTTTGAGAGGTGACTTCTGTTTTAGCTGTTATAGGTTAGCTGTGTGCAAGCCTGATCCTCGAGGTTCCCTAGGGCTAGGTACACCCCAGAACCCTAACCTTGGTGTACAGACAGCTGTTGGAGAAGCATCACATTCGGCATGCAGTTGTAAAGCATTTAGACAGTATCTTGTGTTTCTCTGCGCAGCCTTTAATTCAGTTCTATGGGTAGTAACTATTATTATTATTATATATTTTTTTTAAACTACTGGCTGTATATTTTAACAGGCATTTAGCAGGGGACAGTAGTTGGGGATGAGCTCTGTAGATGTTAAATGCCTGCTGAACATGAGTAGCTCTCTTGCAGCTCCCTTCCTTGATCTGATTACAGATCTTAATGGGAAAGCTGGCTGTAGTTTTTAACAAACCTTTAAAAATCTCTGGGCTGAACTTTGCAGATTACTAAATATCTGCTTTAAAGGGAAAATTAACCATGGTTAAAAATATATATAACTGCACCGCAAGTCATTTTTGTGCTTATTGCTAAAAAAAAGATCAAAATAAAATAAATCCTATCGTTTTTAAACTGCAGCCCTCTGTTCTATAACTGTCAAAAATTCAATTGTGGCTTTTCTGTGACTGTGGCAATGCTAATTGCATTGTGTGCCACTGATTGTATGCAGTGAGTCTTCTGAAATGGTATGCAATTGCCCCCCCCTGCTCATCCCATCTTTCTCCTATTACTGCTCTGGGACTGATCCTGCGATTTACATCGGGCAGCCTGTGCAGTTCAAGAAGTGTCTGAAATCGTTGACCCCTTTTCAGCAGAACGGCATTAGGTACAGCTCCAATACTCATATACTAGAATTTTTGCTAAGTATGTGATGAACATGAAGAGGATTGTGTTTTTTTTTCCTCAATAATAGTGGGGTAATACTAATGTGTGGTGCTCTTCAGACTAGTGTTTCCAATCCGAGCTTAAAGCCGTATTATACTTTTATTTTAAGTCGGCTATATACATTTGTGGTGCATCCAAATAGTCTTACAGTTTTTCTTATGCTGCCGCAGCCTTAGTAGAAAAGCCCATCCCCTGCCAGCAGCTGTAAAGTTAGACTCTTCCTTACTTGGTAGTTTTACTTGGAGAAGAACAATATTCCCTCCACTGAGTCAGGCCTTTTAACTCTGCAATTGCTAAAACATAGGTTTCCCAATGATTGCAAAGATTTGGCTTTGACTCAGCAGAAGGCACGTCAAACCTCTGCAAAGATCAGGGTACACTTTACAGCTTGCTGGCAAAGGACTGGCTTTTCTACCTAAGCTGTGGCTGATTTTGAAAGAAAACAAACTAAGAGTTTAGATTTGAATGTGTCTGGACTGTATTTAGCCAATTGAAACAGGAATTTAGTTTAGCTTTAAAAAATGCCTGTAGTTTCTTTTTAGCCAAATAGGGTATGCTTTTACACCTAGGTCCTGCACAGTTGCTTGGAAGTGAATCGGATATACTCTAAAATCTTTCTAAGGTAACAGTGCTGACGTTTATTAACTTTTGCGTACCTCTGTTTAGCCTCCAAATTGATCTTCATGGAGCAACCATTCTCTGCGGTTTGTGGGTCCTTGACCTCTGTCCAAGTTGAAGTTAAGTCATCCTCCCTCCAGTGCTTAACTTCAACTCAAACTCTACTTTGAAATTCCAGTGGGCAGTGGAGACCCAGACATTTCACAGTTGAATGTCAGAGGTGGAGATGAATCTTTCCTGGGGCAAATAACAAGCTGTTATGTACTGTGTGAGCCTATTATTCAAAGGAGCTCCACAGGGATAGGCATACTAAAAAAAAAAAAAAACTCTGCAAACTAGGGAACTGTTGTAATAAAGGGTTTATTTAAAAAAAAAAAAAATCTTGACAATTTTTACACTATACCTCTCGGGTATTGGGGGCTGACCCAGATACATGCAGGCATCAAGGCCCTGCACTTAAGCACTGTCACTTTAGAAACGTTTGGTCCTGCTCAGGGTCAGTTGATAAACACAGCAACCATTAAACCACTCATGAGGTCTGCAAAGAAATCAAAAAATACAATAAAATGTAGTTCTGATTTGTTAACAATAGCCATTGGACTTGGTATGAGTTGCTGAACTTGGCATGTTGTACTTTGCCATGTTGAGGCCTATGCTAAAACATTCCACTTTTTGTTCCCCTAGCAGCGATATAAATATTTTAGGACTGGTAAGAATTCCAGGGCACAGGTAACGAAGGCATGATGTTGGATGACTTAGGATAGTATGTGCACTCAGCAGAAGGAGGCAGCAGTATGGAACATCTCTAGGTTTAGTATGTGTTTAGGACGGCATGGCCTTGAGCTTATGTGGACTTGTTTTAAGGGGGAAATAATGACGGTTTGCAAATTAGATGGTTTACAGACAGTGTAGTGTGAGCTCCTGGGCCAAGATGATGCTAGCGCCCACTCATTACCATCCTCACTTCCTGTTTTGTACAGTAGGGCACACCACTAGGCTCCAGTTGAATTCTGGGACTGTATATTGGTATTTGTGATGTAATGTTTCCTATGGTAAAACTGCAGTGTATTTAGTGTAAAGCCGTCTGCTTGCACCTTTGCTCAGATGAGAATTATATTCTCATTTTATGTATATTTTTTTTTCAATTTTTTTTTTTGTTAACTAAAATGCAGTTTTTTTGTGACTCTGTGTTCTGTGTCATGTTTTTTTGTTTGGGAATAGAGTTAATTGGTCTGTAGTGACAGAGGTAAAATGTCACATTACACCCATACACCACAACTTAATCCGAGCCATAAATTGGGTGCATATGCCCTTCCTTTCAGTGATCTATTCACCTAAAGTGGTTGTAAAGGCTCAAGCTTTTTTTTATCTTCATACATTCTATGCATGAAGGTAAAAAAAACACCCCTGCAGCAGCCCCCTAATACTTACCTGAGCCCCATCACGAGCCAGCTATGCGCACAAAAGCCTGGGGACTCCCCCTCCTTATTGGCTGTCAATCACAGCCAGTAAGCCAATGAGGAGGGGATGGGGCTGAGCCTCCACTCTGTATTTGAATGGACACAGAGCAACTGTTTGGGAGTGAGCCTGCTTGGGTGCCCAAGTAAGCTGCTTGCTCTGATGGCACTCGGCAGGAAGGTGGGGGTCAGGGGCACCAGTGGAGGATGTGGGGATAGGAGGAACGGGGCTGCTCTGTGCAACATGTATAACATAACATGCTTGCTATTTAAAAAAAGAAATAATAATTAAGACAAAAAGTTCACTTTTTCAGAGTATCACTTAAGAACAATTAGCAATTCAAAATCTTCTCGAGTTCAGTTTCACTCAATTAGGTTGCAAGACAGAGGCTGACATTGCTCATCTGCTCAAAAGGTTTGTTCTCTGGCTGTCTTTTGCCTCAATACTTGCAGTGGAAACTCCACCTTTGCCTACTCACTCCATGTCATTTGCTCTGAAACTGGTGAAGCCACCACTAGCAATTTCACAAGGCTTTTTCAACACCGACAGTTTAAGCACTTGAGCCCTGGAAGGTTTTACCCCCTTCATGAGCAGGGAATTTTTTGCTATTTAGCACAGCACTGCACTACTTTAACTAGCAATTGCCCAGTCATTCAACACACTGCGCAGATAAGTTTATATAATTTTGTTCACACAAATTAAGTTTCATTTTAATGGTATTTAATCATCGTTGGTTTTTTCTCAAAACAAAAACAAGTTTGAAAAAAAAAAAAAAGTTTCTACTCTGTTATAAAAACAAAATTCCCTTATACATTTAGTCCAAAATGTATTCTGCTACAGGTCTTTGCTAAAAAAAAAAAAAAAAAAAAAAATCTACATAAGTGAATGTTTTTTGGTTTGTGTGAAGTTGTAGTGTCTGTGAACGTTTGTGTGGATTGGCGACTATTTGGGGATGATTTGGACAAATACATCCAAATGCTTTCTAGTGGGAAAAGTACTCTTTTGCCAGTCAAAATAAAGTATAAACATCCTTCATTTAAGCGGATTCTTTCCCCTACGCCAGTGGCTTCCACCTCTAGGCAGTGACGACAGCCTCCGCCATCAGAATCTAGAGGAAAACCTCCGGGTCAGGCACAGAAGAAGGCCTGCGGCTGGAAACCTGCAAAGCAGAATTCCAAAGCCTCATTCTGAAGGCCCCATTTTTAGTTTGTAGCCTTGCCCTTCAGGCTAGCTACAGCACCCCAGGTGTTCACAAAAGTGCTGGCTCTACCTCTAGCCAGGTTAAGGGCATAACACTCTTGGCGTACGTAGATGATCTATTGTTAATAGACCAGTTGGTGGTTCGTTTGGAGCAAAGTGTATGTATTAGAACCTGTTACCTCGAAAGTCCTGGATTGGCTTTTCAACCTAGAGAAGTCTTCCTTAAAAAGGCTGGAGTATTTGAGCCTGATCATAGACACAGCCCAGAAAAAGGTGTTCTTGCCTCAAGCAAAAATCAACGCCGCAAGCGAGCTGGTGTGGATGGTCAGGCTGACATAAGATCCCTCCATTCGCCTTTGCTTGAGGTTTTTGGGGAAGATGGTGGCTTTTGAAGTGGTTCCCTATGCCCAGTTCCATTCGAGACTGTTGCAAAACAGTATCCTGTCTTCTTGTAACAAAACGATTCAAGCTTTAGACTTGTCCCCAAGGGTGTCCCCGAGCCTCAGTTGGTGGTTACTAAACCAGAATCTGTTGAAAGGAAAATCCTTCAGACAGTTATCGGGAAAGTGGTAATGACAGATGCCAGTCTTTTAGGCTGGGGAGCAGTATTAGAGAAGACAACTGTCTAGGGACAGTGGTCAAAAACCAAAAGATCCTTGCCCATGAACATGCTAGAGATTTGGGCAGTGGGTCTGGCTCTGAAGGCCTGGGGAATTTCACGTTATGGGATTGTCCTGTCAGGATCCAATCCGACAATGCCACAGTTGTGGCCTATATCTATCACCAAGGGGGGCACCAAGAGTCTCGCAGCACAGACATAACTGTGAACTATATTCTAATTTGGGCAGAAAAATGTTCTGTGCCTGTCGGCAGTCTTCATTGCAGGAGTAGAGAATGGGCAGGCGGACTACCTGAGTCGCCAGCAGTTATTCCCAAGGGAATGTCCCTTCACCCCAACTTTTTTTGGGCTCTTTGCCAAAGGTGGGGGACTCCGGGACGTAGATCTTCTGGTTTCCAGATTCAACATGAAGTTAGTCAACTGTGTCCGGGACAAGGGATCCACTCGCTTTCGGAACAGATGCGTTGGTGACCCGTGGGATCAGTTCTCACTGATTTATGCATTCTTTCCTATTCAGTTTCTGCCACAACTTCTTTGCAGGATCAAGCTGTAAAGAAAGCCGGTAATTCTGATAACGTGGCCCAGAAGGTCCTGGTATGCAGAAATCTTAAAGATGGGGGTGGAGGATCCATGGTCCCTTCCACTATGGCCAGACCTACTCTCACAGGGGCCAATATTCCATCCTACCTTTCGAACGCTAAATTTAACGGCTTGGCTATTGAAACCCACATTCTGAAGAAACTTGGGCTTTCCGGGTCGGTTATCTCTACCTAGCTAGCTTCCAGAACTATATATTACAGTATGGAGGGCTTATGTTTCCTGGTGTGAATCCAAGGGTTGGCACCCTCGGAGGTATATCATAGGCAGAATTCTTGCCTTTCTACAATTAGGGGTAGAGATAAAATTGGCCTTGAGTACTATTAACCACTTCAAAACCGGGCCATAGTCAAATGACACCCACAGATGGGATCTCCCATCCTGTGTGGGAGCGTAATATGACATCCTTGGTATTTCCTCGCTCCTGGGGGCCCGCAGCACGGCGATCGTGGATGAGGTGTCCCTCGGACACAGCCCATCCCTGATCTGTGTGATTGGCATCCCAATCCACCCCCCGATGCATGTTACCGGCCATGTCCAATCACAGCCGGTCACATGTACTGTGTACGTTGACAGCGCTCGTGCACGCGCCTAGGGCGTGTGCAGAGCGGCGATCGGGTATGCGGCTTGTCACCCTAACACAGCCCAACTCCGATCGCAGTAAAGAGCCAATGGAAATTGGAAGAGCCAATCAAATTGGCTCTTTACCACGTGCCCGGCTGTGTCCAATCACAGCCGGTCACAGAATGTAAACAAACCGCGGAAACGAGATGTTACCAGGTTCTCCTCCTCACACACCGATCGTGTGTGAGAAGGAGATTGCAGTAACATCTCGTTACCGCCTAGTGTACACCAATCACACTGATTACCCCCCCAAATAAAGAGGACCTGTGCTCACCCATCGCAGCCCATTGGAGTAGCTGTCACCAGCCCATCAGAGTACCTATTTGCAGCCCATGCCTCACAGAATACACGTTGAGGTGTTTGCTTTCCAAAATGAGGTAATTTTTGGGGTAATTCCATTGTCCTGGTGCTCCAGGACCTTCAAAAGTGTGATGGGTAGGAATGAAATGAGATGTGTAATTTATGCTCATAGAACGCCTGAAGGTACTTACTTCAATGTTGGCTCTCTGTATATTGCCAGGCTGTGTAAAAGTCTCACATGTGGTATCGCAATACTCAGGAGTAGCAAAATGTGTTTTGGGGTGTAATTTTTGCTATATACATGCTATGTGTTAGAAATGGACAACTTTGTGTAAAAAAAAAAAAAAAAAAAGAAGAAAAATTCATTTTCTTTCCACATTTTCCGAAGACTTGTGGGAAAAAAAAATGAACTGTTCAAAAGACTCATTATGCCTCATAGAATATACGTTGGGGTGTTTGCTTTCCAAAATGGGGTCATTTTGTGGGTAATTCCATTGTCCTGGTGCTCCAGGGCCTTCACAAATGTAATAGGTCGTTAGGAAATTAGAGATGTCATTTATGCTCCTAGAACACCTGACGGTGCTCCCTGCATGTTGGACCTTACTGTGTGGCTAGCCTGTGTAAAAGTCCCACACGTGGTATCGCCATACTCGGGAAGAGTTGCAGAATGTATTTTGGAGTGTAATTGGAAGTATGCATATGCTGTGTATGAGAAATAACTTGTTATGGCAATTTTGTAAAAAAACTAAGCAAAAAAAAAAAAATTATTTTTTTCACAAGAATTGTGGGAAAAACTCACCATGCCTCTTAATAAATACCTTGGACTGTCTACTTTTGAAAAAGGGGTTAGTTGGGGGGTATTTGTACTTTCCTGACATTTCAGAGCCTCAAGAAATGAGAGATCAATTTTCAATGATTTGCACCATAGCTTGTAGACTCTATAACTTTCAAAGAGACTAAATAATATCCACTAATTTTGGGTTATTTTTACCAAAGAGATGTAGCAGTATACATTTTGGCCCAAATTTATTGACAAAAATGACTTATTTGCAAAATTTTATCATGGAAACTAAAGGGTTTTTTTTTTTGTTTTTTTTTTGTTTTTTTCCCTCAATTTTCCCTCCTTTTTTTTTTTTTTTTTCACTTATGTCGCAAAAAATAAAAAAACGTGTGGTTATTAAATACCACCAAAAGAAAGCTCTATTTGTATGAAAAAAAATAAAATTTTTGTTTGGGTACAGTGTTGCATGACTGAGTAATTGGCATTCAAAGTGTGAGAATGCTGAAAGCTAAAAATTGGTCTGGGAATAAAGGGTGTATAAATGCCCTGTATTGAAGTGGTTAAGGGCCAACGCTTACCTTTTTATTCTTATTTCAAAGACCGCTTGCTACACATTCTTTAGTCTGGGGTTTTATGCAAATGGTGATGCAGATTAATCCGCCAGTTAAATCACCTTTTAAACCCTTGGGACTTGAACTTAGTTTTGTCAGTGTTATAAAAACAGCCATTTAAACTGATACAGGATATTCCCTCAGTCCTTCTGACATGGAAGTTGGTGTTCTTGGTTACTATATCCTGAGCAAGGAGGGTTTTGGAATTGGCTGCTCCTTTCTTGTAAAGAGCCATATTTGATTATTTGAGGACAGAGTGGTGTTGTGCCCTCCTCCCAGGTTTTCCACCAAAAGTGGTCTCAGGTTTTCACCTAAACCAAGATATTGTCCTGCCATCGTTTTTTCTAAAACCATGGTCCAAAGAAGAGAAGTCACTACATTGCCTTGATGTAGTGAGAGCCGTCAGTCTGTTTAACCACTTGCTTACTGGGCACTTAAACCCCCCTCAGTCCCAGACCAATTTTCAGCTTTCAGCGCTGATGCACTTTGAATGACAATTGCGCGGGTATACAACACTGTACCCAAATGAAATTTTTATCATTTTTTTCCCAGAAATAGAGCTTTCTTTTGGTGGTATTTAGTTAAAGCTCGGAGTTTTATTTTTTGCTAAACAAACAAAAAAAGATGCAAAAAAATCATGTTTTAATAGTTTGTTCTAAAATTTTGCAAACGAGTCATTTTTCTCCTTCATTGAAGTGCGCTGATTAGGCGGCACTGATGGGCTGCACTGGTGGGCACTGATGGGCTGCACTGGTGGGCACTGATGGGCACAGATAAGGCGGCACAGATGGGTACCACTGATAGATGGGACTGATGGGCGGCACTGGGGTGCAGCACCTTTGAGGCAGATTGTGGGCACTGTGGGTGGCACTGTGGGCACTGACGGGGGGGCACTAACTTTTATTAAATTGGCACTGCAGGGGACAGGTGGGCACTGGCAGGGGGCAGGTGAGCGCTTACATTACTGGCCGTGATCAGGACTGATGTCCCGATCACGGCCGCCGGTGATCGGCTTTTTTTTTTCTCCTCGCGCTGTCAGCGCGAGGAGGAATAATAGCCGATTACCGGCTCCGTTCTATCACATGATCAGCTGTCATTGGCTGACAGCTGATCACGTGATAAGGGGTCGGGATCGACCCCTTGCACGGATCGGTGATCAGGCGAGTCTCATGGACTCGCCGATCACAGAGCGGGGCGCGCAGGCCGCTCGTACATGGGACGACGTCAATCGACGTTGTCCCGGAAATGTAGGTCCGCGCTAATGCCGTCATTTGGCAATAGCGCGGTACCGAAGTGGTTAAAGACTGCTCAGCTCCAGAAGACTGATGTCTTATTTTTTCTGCCAGAGGGTCTTAAAGAAAGGACAGGCAGTGTCGAAATCCACTGCTGCTAAGTGGATTCGGCATGTTTTAATTCAGACTTATGATTTAAGGGGTAAGATTCCACCTTTTTAAGTCAAGGCGCACTCTACCAGGGCGGTCCTATTTTTTTTTTCTTTGAGTACATCATGGGACCCGCCCCTCTTTTTTGAGGATTCAGCGCTTGCTATAAAACTGAAGTACTTCCTGTATGGGAGGGGTGATATAGAGGATCACTTCATGTCTAAAGACCTTTTTGGTCTACCACTGTCCATTCATGTGGAGATGACCTGTACAACCCAGCAGGTATTAAATATTAGCCTGACTGTGTCCCATGATGTTCTTAACCACTTGGGATCCGCGCTATTGCCGAATGACGGCATTAGCGCGGACCTAGATTGCCGGGACTACGTCTATTGACGTCGTCCCGGTTACGAGCGGCCTGCGCGCCCCCTGAGGGGCGCGCGCGCTCTGTGATCGGCGAGTCCGTGAGACTCGCCTGATCACCGATCCGTGTAAGGGGTCGATCCCGACCCCCTTATCACGTGATCAGCTGTCAGCCAATGACAGCTGATCATGTGATAAAACGGAGCCGGTAATCGGCTAGTATTCCTCCTCGCGCTGACAGCGCGTGGAGAAAAAAAAAGCCGATCGCCGGCGGCCGTGTTCGGGACATCAGTCCCGATCACGGCCAGCAATAAAAGCGGACACCTGCCCCCTGCCAGTGCCCACCTGCCACCCGCAGTGCCATCCTGAAATAAAGTAAGTGCCACCCAGCAGTGCCCATAGTGCCCACAGTGCCACCCAGCAGTGCCCACAGTGCCACCCAGCAGTGCCACCCACAGTGCCACCCAAAATCTGCCTCAAAGGTGCTGCACCCCAGTGCCGCCCAGCAGTGCCACCCATCAGTGCCCAGCAGTGCCACCTATCAGAGCCACCTATCAGTGCCACCTATCAGTGCCCATCAGTCCCATCTATCTGTGGTACCTATCAGTGCCCATCCGTGCCACTTATCCGTGCCACCCATCCGTGCCCATCTTTGCCCATCAGTGCCGCCTTATCTGTGCCCATCGGTGCCGCCTTATCTGTGCCTATTAGTGCCGCCTTAACTATGCCCATCAGTGCCCACCAGTGCAGCCCATCAGTGCCCACCAATGCAGCCCATCAGTGCCCACCAATGCAGCCCATCAGTGCCCACCAATGCAGCCTATCAGTGCCGCCTAATCAGCGCACTTCAATGAAGGAGAAAAATGACCCGTTTGCAAAATTTTATAACAAACTATTAAAACATGATTTTTTTTTTTTTTTTTTGCATCTTTTTTTGTTTGTTTAGCAAAAAATAAAACTCCGAGCTGTAACTAAATACCACCAAAAGAAAGCTCTATTTGTGGGAAAAAAATGATAAAAATTTCATTTGGGTACAGTGTTGTATGACCGCGTAATTGTCACTCAAAGTGCATCAGCGCTGATAGCTGAAAATTGGTCTGGGACTGAGGGGGGTTTAAGTGCCCAGTAAGCAAGTGGTTAAAGAAATGGATGTTACAGGTAAGTATGACGGAAAAAAAATACAATTTTTCTACACTTGCACAAATTTTTAGGGGGTGTATGAGAGGTGCCAGGGATGCATAATGTATATTATATTTTAACCCCTAAAAGCCTGCATCACACCATATCAATGTGCATTGCACAACAGGATTATTTTTTTCAAAGCATTATGACTACGGCATGTGTATATGGCTCCTATGGTTGTCTGACCAGCCCAACTGCGAGTGTAAACTAAACCTCACTCTCTGAGGACACCTTTTTACCAAATCTATGACAAGGAAATGAACAATAAAATCTGAAGATTAACTACTTAAGAAAATACAAATATTTTCACTTCTAAGATTTTCCTTCACTTCCTGTTTATTCAAGGAATTAAAAGTAACCGCATACAACTTTTCCTTATCTTTTTTAAGATGTGGGCTTTGAAGAGAAGAGGGATTTTTGTTTGCTGATGTACCCAACAAGAGAATCCAAGGGTTCAAAAATTGTAGCATTGATCCTGTGGATTGTGGCGATAAGGTTTCTTTCAGACTTGCAGTACTGCTTACCTCCCTTCGAAAATGCTTGGTTTATTTGTTTATTTTTAGTCTTGAATAGCCAATATGTGATTTATTTATTTTTAACACATTGCAAGAACGTGACACCGCTGTGAGTCAAGTGTGCGGCTCCTGGTTGCAGTGCAGCCTCATTGAACTTGATAGGCAAGTTTTACAGGCACTGTCATTAGTCAATCTCTGCACCTAAAGTTAAAAATGCTGTGTAGCAAAGCAATTGTGGGCACAGAATTTGTACAGCCCTGTTTGCATGTATTGTTATAGTTCTAAGAGGTGGCTGAACCAGGACTCGACTGCCTTGTTTGTGTACTTGAAATGATGGTCAGAGACTGTGGTCATGCTACAGGCTTTGTTGGAGACTGGAGAGGTGCTGCAAAAGACCATAGAGCCTGGGGACTTGTTCCATGAGGCAAGAAGAGATCACTGTTCTTACCCCTTTACAAATCAATTACCCCACTACTGACTTCGGCTTTTAAAGTGTTGTGCCACAAGTACCTAAGGGTCTAACCGAGCCTGATACAGATACCAGATACAGTGGATAGAAAAAGTCTACACACCTCTGTTTAAAATGTCAGTTTTCTGTAAAAAAAAAAATGAGACTAAGCTAAATCATTCCAGTGTTTGTTTTTTTCATCATTTTTTTTTCTACCTTTTTAATGTGACTTATAAACTGTGCAACTCAATGAAACAACAAACTTGTAGGTGGAGGGAAGTAAAAATAACAAACTTAGGCTGTTCCGACACTTGATCGTTCTGTAATAACCAAGAACTAATTTTTAGTTCTTTATCTACTGCTATTTCTAATTAAAAAGTATAAATGTGCATGCACATTAGAAGTAAACACTCTCTGAGATTCGTTCAGCTCAGGCTACTTCTAACTTCTGATTTATTGGTGGGCGGTGTTAATATTTTATACAGAAAGATACGTCATTACTATGTCAGTCTAATAGGTACATCTCATTGGTTACAATACAAGAGAAATGAAGAAACTTGATGCTTGAAGTTTGGTTGACGCTGGTTCCCTTATCTCAAATGAATTCTTCTAACGCGGGGGATGTAGGGTGTAGACGCCATCTTGGCTCCGAACAGAAAGTCAATCTGTATATTACATAAGGAGAGTGGGAACATGTATACACATAAGCAAATAGACATTTTCTGATTATCATTATGTACATTGGATTCCTTAACAGTTCTTACGGGCGGCGGGAGGGGACGCCCCCTGCCGCCGCCCTCCGGTGCTTGTACCGACTCACAGCTTCCATCGGTGAGTCGGTGACAGGATCCTCCGGCCCCTGCCAGTTACCATATAGATCGTCCCCGGAGTCTCTATGATCATTCGGAGGCCGGGAGCGATGTTATGACGTCACGCCCGGCCACGGTATTCAAAATAATGGCGCCGATTTGGCAGGGAAGCCACGATCGTTTTTTTATTTATTTTATTCTTCCCAGCCTAGAAGTGAGATATGGGGTCTTATTGACCCCATATCTCACTGTAAATATGTCCGATCGTGCCATGTTCCTATTACAAGGGATGTTTACATTCCTTGTAATAGGAATAAAAGTCATCAATTTTTTTTTTTTAAGTCTCAAATTAAAAAAATAAAAATGAAATTAACAATAAAAAAAAAGTAAAGCGCCCCTGTCCCCATGAGCACGCATACGTAGGTCCTGCCCACATATGAAAACGGTGTTCAAACCACACATGTGAGGTATCGCCGCGAACGTTCGAGCGAGAGGAATAATTCTAGGTCTAGACCTCCTCTGTACCCCAAAACATGTAACCAGTAAAAAAATTTAAAGTGTTGCCCATGGTGATTTTTAAATACCAAAGTTTGGCGCCATTCCACGAGCGCGTGCAATTTTGAAGCGTGACATGTTGGGTATCTATTTACTCGGCGTATCCTCCTCTTTCACATTATGCAAAAAAAATTGGGCTAACTTTACAGTGTTTTTTTTTTTTAAGCATGAAAAGTGTTCGAAAAATTGCTGCGCAAATACAGTGTGAGATAAAAAGTTGCAACGACCGCCATTGTATTCTCTAGGGTCTTTGCTGAAAAAAACCCATATATAATGTTTGCGGGTGCTATATAATTTTCTAGCAAAAAAATTAGGAATTTTACATGTAGGAGAGAAATGTCAGAAATGGCCTGGGCGCGAAGTGGTTAAAGCGGGACTGTACTGGGAAAAAAAAATATTAAAAGCCAGCAGCCATAAATACTACAGCTGCTGACTTTTAATAAATGGATACTCACCTGTCCCGGGGTCCAGCGATGCCGGCAGCTGAGGCCGATCGATCTCTCGGCTGCTGCCGCCACCATTCTAGGTGAGGGAATCGGGAAGTGAAGCGAATCGGCTTCACTTCCCGGTTCCCTACTGCGCGAGTCGTGCAGCGCAATAGGAATTGTCCGCGCTGTCTCTGGGACCCGTGTGTGTCCCAGCAGACAGCGCGGCACGACAGGAAGAGGCATAGACTCCCACGGGAGTCTATGCCCGGAAGTGGGTGTAAATACCTGTCTTTGACAGGTATCTCCACCCCCCTCCCCCCTGAAAGGTGCCAATTGTGACACCGGAGTGATCAGCGGAACTTCCACTTGAGGGTGGAACCCCGCTTTAACATGAGCTTGAATGTGATTGCTTAATTCTGAACACAGCTACATCTCCCGTTATACGTGGGTGTGCATACTTATACAACCACATATATTTTCCCCGAAGATTTCAGTTTGTTTTTCAACTGAGTTGTACACTTTATAGGTCACGTTAACTGCTTGCTGCCCACTCATGAGATGACGGCGGGGCAGCTCTCATTCTGGGACAAAGTCATATGAAGTTGTTCCAGAACGGCCGCTCTGGCGCGCCTGCGGAGCTACGCAGCGTGGTGGCTGCACTGTGTTGCTAGGACATGAGCATATGCAGAGCATTAGTCCATGCATTACTGTTTTTTAAACATTATAGGGCTTATTTGTAATGTTTTACATAGTTATACCTGCAAACGGGGCCAACCAGAGGTGATCCATCAGGACTTAATTTTCTGATTAAAGGTCCACTTTAACTCAGAAAAGTCCCTTCTATTAGCCTCCTCCAAATCTCCAAATTATTTTATTATTCTTGCTGCTATGATGTGAATTCCTGTTAGAGGGTGGCTACATTCATCCCCCATGGTCCTGTACATACCCTGTGTGCTGCAGATGGCTTCCCTCCTGTTCTCTCTACTGCCGTTTTGGGTACACGGGGATGTTTCAGGATGGAGAAATATGTCATTTACCAGCCCCTTCCTTTTCTGAATGAACATAGTGAGTGATTAGTACCGGCCACTCACTGTGTTCATTCATAACTGAAGCACAGTATACTGTGTTTGTGAATGAACAGGAAGCCACAGAGCACTTCCCATTCATTCACTGTCCAGTGCAGCTGAGGCTGCAGATAAAGGGACTGGGGATTCTCTGTCCTCAGTCCCTTTCTGCCTCAATAGTGAAAGTAAAAAATGTATATATTAAAAAATTAAATCATAAAAACTACCAATCTCTGCCCTACTGACTGACACCCTCCACGGCCCTACTGATCCATGCCCTTCTGTCTGTGTTTTAATACATATTAAAATGTTTGTTTACCTTTTATTTATAAGCATGTGTATGAATATGTAGTTATCTATTTTTTATATATATATATATATATATATATATATATATATATATATACACACGCCACTTTATTAGGTACACCTTGTTGCTAGTACCGGGTTGGACCCCCTTTTCCCTTCAGAATTGCCTTCGTTCTTCGTGGTATAGATTCAACACGGTGTTGGAAAAACATTCTTCAGAGATTTTGGTTATATGGACATGATGGGCATCGCGCTGTTTCTGCACATCCATAATGCGAAGCTGCCATTCTTCCATATCCCAAAGGTGCTCTATTGGATGATTCTGGTGATTGTGTAGGCCATTGGAGTACAGTGACCTCATTGTCATGTTCAAGAAGCCAGTGGTGAGATGATTTGAGCTTTGTGACATGGTGCATTATCCTGCTGGAAGGAGCCATCAGAAGATGGGTACACTAGTTGTAAAGGGATGGACATGGTCAGCAACAATGCTCAGGTAGGTCGTGGCATTGAAACAATGCTTAATTGGTACTAAGGGGCCCAATGGGTGCCTAGAAAATATCCCCCACACCATTGCACCACCACCATCAGCCTGAACGATCCATGCTTTTTTAATGTAGTTTATTCCAAATTCTGACCCTACCATCTGAATATCACAGCTGAAATCGACTCATCAGACCTGGCAATGTTTTTCCAATCTTCTATTGTCCAATTTTGGTGAGCCTGTGCAAATCGTAGCCTCAAATTTCCTGTTCTTAGCTGAGAGGAGTGGCACCCGGTGTGGTCTTCTGCTGCTGTAGCCCAGCTGCTTCAAGGTTTGATGTAGTCAGAGATGGTATTCTGCATACCTTGATTTGTAACGAGTGGTAATTTGAGTTACTGTTGCCTTTTTCTATCATCTTGAACCAGTCTGCCCATTCTCCTATGACATCAACTTCAAGGCATTTTCCTCCCCACAACTGCTGCTCACTGGACACTTTCTCTTTTTCGGACCATTCTCTGTAAACCCGAGAGATGGTTGTGTGTGAAAATCCCAGGAGATCAGTAAGAATTTAATCAGCCTCTCCTGCTCGCTCCCGAGATGGACTATGGACTATAGGATGTGTAATGCTCAGAGCAGACCACAATCGTATCTCATTGGGGCTCGTGTTGCAGAGTTGCCAGTACTGGGGGAGATTTCAGACCCCCGCCTTCACAGAAAGGTAAGCACAAACCTGGGCAAGGTTCATAGTTACATTAGGGTGTTGGGCTTCTTCTTTTTTTTTTTTTTTTTTTTTTTTTTTTGGAATATAACGTACAGAATCTCACAAGTGAGTACATCCCCTCACGTTTTTGTAAATATTTTATTCTATCTTTTCATGTGCTAACACTGAAGAAATGACACTTTGCTACAATGTAAAGTAGTGAGTGTACAGCTTGTATAACAGTGTAAATTTGCTGCCCCCTCAACACCCAGTCATTAACCACTTAAGGGCCGAGCCTCTTTGTGAGATTTGTTGTTTACAAGTTAAAAACAGTTTGTTTTTTGCTAGAAAATTACTTAGAAAAGAAAAAAAAAAAAAATATATATATATATATATATATATATATATATATATATATATATATAGGGATTCTAACACCCTAGGGAATAAAATGGTGGTCATCGCAATGCTTTCTGTCACATTGTATTTGCACAGCGGTCTTACAAGCACACTTTTTTTTTTTTTTTTAAATACACTTTTTTGAATTAAAAAATAAGTCACCAGTAAAGTTAGCCCAATTTTTTTTTTATTGTAAAAGTTAATGTTGCGCTTAGTAAATTGATACTCAACCTGTCACGCTTCAAAATTGTGCCCGCTCGTGGAATGGCGACATACTTTTACCCTTAAAGCGGGAGTCCGGCGGGAGTTCCGCCGTGTTTTTTTTTTTTTTTTTTTTTTTTTTTTTTTTTTTAAAGCCAGCAGCTACAAATACTGCAGCTGCTGACTTTTAAAATAGTGACACTTACCTGCCCAGCGCGCCTGCGATGTCTGCACCTGAAGCCGATCTCTCGATCGTCTCTCGGGTGCTGCCGCCGCCATCTTGGGCATGGGAATCAGGAAGTGGAGCCTTTCGGCTTCATTTCCCGGTTCCCTACTGCACATGCGTGAGTCGCGCTGCGCAATAAGGATGGTCCCCGCTGTCTCTGGGATCCGTGTGTTTCCCAGCAGGCAGCGGGGGACTTTCAGAAAGGGGCGTAGATTCTGCGGAAAGGGGCGTACCTTCTGCAGAATCTACGCCGGAAGTGGGTGCAGATACCTGTACTGTACAGGTACCTGCACCCCCGTCCCCCCTGAAAGGTGCCAATTGTGGCGCCGGAGGGGGGGAGGATTCCAATGAGCGGAAGGTCCACTTTAGGGTGGACCTCCGCTTTAAATATCTCCATAGATGACATTTAAAAAATCCCACAGGTTGCATCTTTTGAGTTACAGAGGAGATCTAGGGCTAGAATTATTGCTCTTGCTCTACCCATTGCGGCAATGCCTCACAGGTGTGGTTTTAACAGTTTTCGTATGTGGGTGCTACACAGATATGCATTCGGTTCTGCACGTGAGCTTGGCATGACGGGGACCGTTTAAGAAAAAACAAAAAACTGTTTTTTTCTTATTTATTTAACTTTTTATTTTTACTGTGTTTTTTTTTTTTTTTAAACTGTCACTTTTATTCCTATTACAAGGAATGTAATCGTCCCTTTTAATAGAAAAAAAGCATGACAGGATCTCTTAAATATGAGATCTGGGGTCAAAAAGACCTCAAATCTCATATTTACACTAAAATGCAATCCAAAAAAAAAAAATCTGATCGCCTCTACCACTACCGCCAGCTCCTGTAAGCGGAGGAGGGCACCAGACCTGTAAGCGGAGGGCACCAGAGCGTGGCGCCCCCCCCTCTCCTGCCTCCGATAAAAGTGATCTTGCGTTGAATCCTCTGCAGAGACCACTTTTATCTGAATGTGGACTGCCCGCTGATGAAGAGGATATGGGGGTTATGCCATAACAACGATACTCCTCTTCAAAGTACCGACGTAAAACTGCGGCAGCTGGTCCGTAAGTGGTTAATATCTAAACCGCTGGCAACCAAAGTGAGTACATCCCTAAGTGAAAATGTCCAAATTGGGCTCAAAGTGTCAATATTTTGTGTGGCCACCATTATTTTCCAGCACTGCCTTAATCCTCTTGAACATGGAGTTCACCAGAGCGTCACAGGTTGCCACTGGAGTCCTCTTCCACTCCTCTGGTGGATGATGGAGACCTTGTGCTCCTCCACCTTCCGTTTGAGGATGCCCCACAGATGCTCAATAGGGTTTAGGTCTGGAGACATGCTTGGTCAGTTAATCACCTTTACCCTCAGCTTCTTTAGCAAGGCAGTGGTCATTTTGGAGGTGTGTTTGGGGTCCTTGTGTTGGAATACTGCCCTGCAACCCAGTCTCCGAAGGGAGGGGATCATGCTCTGCTTCAGTATGTCACCGTACATGTTGGCATTCATGGTTCCCTCAATGAACTGTAGCTCCCCAGTGCCGGCAGCAGTCATGCAGCCCCAGCCCATGACACTCCCACCACCATGCTTGACTGTAGACAAGACACACTTGTCTTTGTACTCCTCACCTGGTTGCCGCCACACACGCTTGATACCATCTGAACCAAATAAGTTTATCTAGGGCTCATCAGACCACAGTTCCAGTTATCAATGCCCTTAATCTGTTAGCCCACAGTTTGCTGAAGACTTTCTTGTGCATCATCTTCCTTCTGGGACAACAGCCATGCAGATCAATTTGATGCAGTGTGCACTGCATGGTCTGAGCACTGACAGGCTGACCCTCCACCCCTTCAACCTCTGCAGTAATGCTTGCAGCACTCGTATGTCTCTTTCCCAAAGACAACCTCTGGATATGACGCTGAGCACCTCCACTCAACTTCTTTGGTTGCCCATGGGAAGGCCTGCTCTGAGTGGAACCTGTCCTTTTAAACTGCTGTATGGTATTTGCCACCATGCTGCAGCTCAGTTTCAGGGTCTTGGCAATCTTCTTATAGCCTAGGCCAGTGATGGTGAACCTTGGCACTCCAGATGTTTTGGAACTACATTTCCCATGATGCTCTGGTACCTTGCATTGTAGTGGAGCATCACGGGAAATGTAGTTCCAAAACATCTGGTGTGCCAAGGTTCACCATCACTGGCCTAGGCCATCCTTATGTAGAGCAACAATTCTTTTTTTTTTTTTTTTTTTTTTCAGATCCACAGAGAGTTCTTTGGCATTAGGTTGAACTTCCCCCCCATTCACCCGTGAGACCTTGTAACACTAACGAGTCACGTGACCCTGGGGAGGGAAAATGGCTAATTGGGCCCAATTTGGGCATTTTCGCTTAGGGATGTACTCACTTTTGTTGCCAGCGGTTTAGACATTAATGGCTGTGTGTTGAGTTATTTTGAGGGGACAGAAAATTTACATTGTTATACAAGCTGTACACTCGCTACTTTACATTGTAGCAAAGTGTCATTTCTTCAGTGTTGTCACATGAAAAGATATCATAAAATATTAACAAAAATGTGAAGGGTGTAGAAAAGCTCCTTTTATTCTAGTTATGTGTTCATGATGACATGACTTCACATTCATTAACCAGTGCTGGTGTTCTATCAGAAAGCCGCTACCCATCAGGACATGCAACCGAAGTGACACAGCGGCCTACTGTGCATGCGTGATGCATTTCACGTGGACCTTATGTGTGATGGGTAGCGGTTTTCTCATAGAACATATTCAGAACAGCAGATGACATTTAAAGAGGTTTATGAACGATTGCAATAGAGAACAAGCGCATTGGTGCTGTAACAAATAATTTCTGTGAGATTCTGATGTTCTCTATTGCAATCGTTCATAAACCTCTTTACTTGTTATCTGCTGTTCTGTATTACAATCGTAAGCCTGCTCCGCTTGTGTGGTCAAAATTTGCTGAATATGTTTGATCAGAAAGCTGCTACCCATCACACACATCATGGCCGTGGAACGCATCGCGCATGCGCCGTAGGCTTCAGTTACATTTTCTGATGGGTGCAGGTGTCCTGTCACATAGCTGCTACCTGGCCTACTGTGCATGTGCGATGCGCAGCCGAAGGGACGTTGCAGTATTTAGAAGTCCCTAACACTTTTTTGATGTTTAATTTTAAAAGCAGCGGTGTTCAGTGAGATCAGCAGGCTTGCCACCACTTGCTGAGCAGCCGCCGCAGTTGTACTGTGGCAGAATGGCTCGGATGGGTAAACGATGTTATGTAACGTTGCGTCGCCCTGTGGCGAGGGGAGAAGAGACTGATCGTCTGTTTATGAACAGCGTTCTATCTCTTCCCCTACAGTCCCCTCCCCCCTTCAGCTAGAACATACACACTAGGGAACATAATTAACCCCTTCCCCCCCCCCCCCCCCCCAGTGTTAACCCCCCTCCCCAGTGTTAACCCCCCTTTCTGCCCAGTGAAATTTTTACAATAATCAATGCATTTTTATAGCACTGATTGCTGTAAAAATGCCAATGGGCCCAAAAATGTGTCAAAATTTCGAAGTCCTGATAAAAATTGCAGATCGCTGCCATTATTGGGGGAAAAAAAAAAATTATAATAAAAATGCCATAAATCTATCCCCTATTTTGTGGACGCTGTAACTTTTGTGCAAACCAGTCAATATATTCTTATTGCGTTTTTTTTTTTTTTTTTTGCCAAAAATATGTGGGAGAATACATATCGGCCTAAACTGAGGAAAACATTTTTTCTTTTTATATATTTTTGGAGGATATTTATTATGGCAAAAAAATATTGTGTTTTTTTTTTTAAATGGTCGCTCTTTCTTTGTTTATAGCGCAAAAAATAAAAACCGCAGAGGTGATAAAAATAAAAATCTATTTGTGGGGAAAAAAAGGAGGTCAATCTTGTTTGTTGCAACGACTGTGCAATTTTCAGTTCAAGCAAAAATTTTCAGTGCCGAATCGAAAAAAAAGTGCTCTGGTCAGGAAGGGGGTAAAATCTTCCGGGGGTGAAATGGGTTAAAATTCAACAACAAGAGAGTGTTGCGGACTTCTAAATACTGCATTTCACTATATAGGCTGAGTTTACTGTTAAAAAATAACTGCAAGACTCCTGTGGGTGTATAAAGATGTCCGCTTGCCGACTTCTAACCCCTGGCTTACTGCGGATCAGTGCGGGTGTACCAAAATGGCCGAGAGGTGACGTCATTTTGCTGCGCATGCGCAGTAGGCCGGGTAGCGGCTAGCTGACAGAACACCTGTCTGTTTTTACTGACATCGCCTAGCAACCACGCTTTATAAGGCCGCCCGGGTGATGTGACACTAAATCTCCCAGCATGCACCAGGCCCGCCTCATTGATAACCAGGCGTTTCAACACAGCTGGAAGAAAGCGCACGTGACCGAGCGCCACGCCCACCGGCTCCCCGCTGCTGTCGGTAAGCTTTTCTGAAGACCTGGCCGCGGCTGACGTCATCATCATCCGCCGCCAGAAATATGGGCGGTGTCCTAGGTGACAGGTGTGTATACATTGGGTTGTAAGGTGTTTATTGTCGCTTCATGTGAAATACATACATTGCAGGAGAAAATAAGGACTGCTTGTATTATATAGAGTGAGGATCAGATTAGATTTATATACATCGATTTAGCTGTCTATGAATTGGAGGAGATTTCATGTGTGTTTCCTCCAGAGCCAGGCTGGGAAATGTGCAACCGTTATCAGCTAGTGCATTTATTGGGGTGGAGGGATCATTCCAGAAACTTCTTTTAGGTCTACATAGTTATCTAGCAGTACTAATATACAAACTGACATTTTACAGCAGTTGGAAGATGTAGAAAAGGAAGCCGCTTGAATTCTGGATCATGCTAGCAAGCCGCCACCCATGGGGGGCATATACATGCTGCAGCGGGTGGGGAATGCCCCGGCCTCAGACAATTGGCCCAGTACAGGTGACCACTTGCCGGTGTCTTGTCTAATAACGTCCTCCATCGGATAGTGTCCGCTGTGTACTGCTCATGCGCAGTACATAGCAATACAGATTCCGAAAATTGCAGAGGATGAACGGCGCCTGCGCCGTGAGTCCAGGTTCTATCCCCACCATCCAAGTGGACATAGAGTAGGAATAAAAAAGAGCCGAGCGCAGCGAGGCTGCGCCCGAAGCGTGGCGAGCGAAGCTTGCCCGCGAGGGGCCCTTTAATACTCACAACCCTATGTCCGCTTGGATGGTGGGGCTACCACCTCCACTCACGGCGCAGGCGCCGTTCAGCTTCGGACATTTTTCGAAGCTTCATCTGCTCCGTACTGCGCATGCGCAGTATGGGGCGGACACTATATGATGGCCGGATACTATATGGCAGAACACCGGCACGCTCGTTCAGGTTGGTTCAAATTAGGATCTGAACACGCCTGACCTCGCCCATTTCATGGCCTCTTCCTCTACAACTTCCAATCCGAGCACTCATACACTGCCCAACAAGAATTCTCTTGCCTTTGCCGCGCCCGTTTCCGACATACAGACGAATGCTCTGCTCTTTAGGGGTACTGTTAATTCTTAATAATACCCCACACATTGGAAAACGTGGGGTGCAATTAAAAAAAAAAAAAAAAAAAGCTCTGGGACTTCTTTCCTTGCATTTTTGTGGGTAGGGAAGCCCATTGAAATGCATGGGCTGCCCTGCATGCAGCCACGCAGATGTGAACCAAGGGCTTGTTGGAGGGGCAGTAAAACCACATGGTTAAACTTTTTTTACCTCCCCCAACTTCTCCCCCTTTAGCCGCAGAGGGAGCAGCTGGGGGTGTACGCATGCTGTGGCTGCAGCTGGAGGTATATCCAGGGTGAATGGGCCTGCACTGCAACTACCCCGCAACTGTGTGAATTGCACAGCTGTGGTATAGTGATGCTGCATTTATGGGCTTAAAAAAGGTGGTGAGGAGGCAACATAATGCCTGTTTACCACCTGTCAAATGCCTCTGAAAAGCGATCTGTGTATGGATTGCTTTTCAGAGGAGCAGCAGTCTTGGCTGCTATCACACACACAAGCCCCACAAAAGCAGTTCTGATGGTACAAGAAAAGGGGGGGGGGGTGGTCTGGATTAAAAGTAACACACATGCACACATACATATACACATACATACCGACACATGCATATACTTACATGCACACACACACATACAGACACAAGCATATACATGCATACATATACAGACACATGCATACACGTACATACAGACACACATACACGCACAGACATACATGCGCGCGCACACACACATACATGCACACACATACAGACATACATGCACACAGATACACATAAATAACACATACAGACATATATATATATGCATATGCGCACATACAGACATGCGCGCGCACACACACACATACAGACACACATGCGCGCACACACACACATACAGACATACATGCGCACACACATACACACACATACATACAGACACACACACGCGCACACACACACATACAAACACATAAATGAAGCCTTTTTAAAATGTAGCTTGTAGCACAGTACAGTACCTTTCCAGCTTCCTCATTCAGCCGAGTACTGCATTGTAGGGGGAAGCAGAGAGCACAGCACACTCCTCTGCACTTTACTTTCACATTTGAAGCCAACTGAGCTTTTCACAGTGCAGGAGATCGGGCTCATCTGACAGCCCTGATCCCGCAGCACACCAGACGGGCCGTTCAAAACCGAATCGCGGGCCGGACTTTGGACATGCCTGTACTAAACCAGTGTTCTTTTCTTGGCATCTCTGTCCTCATTTCTTGTCCTTGTGACACTCTGGGGGGGGGGAGGGATTTACGTAAACTGGGGCACACAGAAACTGGTGTAGCTCTGCATAGTAACCGATCAGTTTCTAGGTTTTTTTGTGAAAGCTTAAAGTGATACTAAGAGCCGGTTCACACAGGGGCAACATGACTTCCAATGCGACTTTTGTAGGCAACTTGGACACGACTTGTCAACACGACTTGGGGCGACTTACAACACGACTTTAAGTCGCCCCAGGCCAGGCGACTTTGGCCGTGGCCAATCAGAGAATGAGCTCTCGAGGGGGAACTCCACGACAAAAAAAAAAAAAAACTGCATGGGTTCCCCCTCCGGGAGCATACCAGGCCCTTAGGTCTGATATGGATTTTAAGGGGAACCCCCCTACGCCGAAAAAACGGCGTGGGGTCCCCCCCAAGGTCCATACCATTCACTTATCTGAGCACGAAGCCTGGCCGGTCAGGAAGCCCCCCCCCCTCCTCCTGGACCGTACCAGGCCGTGTGCCCTCAACATGGGGGAGTTGGTTCTTTGGGGAAGGGGGTTCCCTGCGGTCTCCCCACCCCAAAGCACCTTGTCCCCATGTTGATGAGGACAAGGGCCTCTTCCCGACAACCCTGGCCGTTGGTTGTCGTGGTCTGCGGGCGGGGGGGCTTATCGGAATCTGGGAGCCCCCTTTAACAAGGGGGCCCCCAGATCCCGACACCCCCACCCTATGTGAATGAGTAAAGGGTACATCATACCCCTACCCATTCACCTGGGGAAAAAGTGTCAATAAAAAAACACAACACAAGTTTTAAAAATAATTTATTAATCAGCTCCGGGGGTCTTCTTCCGACGTCAGGGGGTCTTCTGACGACTACTCCGCTCTGTCTGGCCTCTTCTCCCGGTGTCCGGCCTCTTCTCCGGCGTCTTCTCCCGGGCGCCTCCGCTGTCTTCTTGGAGCTCTTTTACTAGCGGAGGAGCCCAGTCTCCTCCGTCCTCTGTCCTTCCCTCTTCTTTCTTCTTTCTTCCCTCTTCTCTCTTCTTTCTTCTTCCGATGTTGACCCGGCGCTGTCTTCCGCTGTACTGGCTTGTGCAACGTGCGCGACGACTTATATAGGTATAGAGCGTGCTCACCGGGTAGTGTCACACGGTGACCCCGCCCCTTTATGACGTCACAGTCCCAGCATGCCCCGGGATGTGACATCATAAAGGGGCGGGGTCACCGTGTGACATCACCTAGTGACCACGCCCTATACCTATATAAGTCGCACAAGCCAGTACAGCGGAAGACAGCGCCGGGTCAACATCGGGGGAAGAGGGAAAGAGGACGGAGGAGACCAGGCTCCTTCGCTAGTAAAAGAGCTCCAAGAAGACAGCGGAGGAGCCCGGGAGAAGAGGCCAGACACCGGCAGAGCGGAGAAGTTGTCAGAAGACCCCCCGACGTCGGAAGAAGACCCCCGGAGCTGATTAATAAATTACTTTTAAAACTTGTGTTGTGTTTTTTATTGACACTTTTTCCACAGGTGATTGGGTAGGGGTATGATGTACCCCTTACTCATTCACATAGGGTGGGGGGCCCCTTATTAAAGGGGGATTCCGATAAGCCCCCCGCCCGCAGACCCCGACAACCAATGGCCAGGGTTGTCGGGAAGAGGCCCTTGTCCTCATCAACATGGGGACAAGGTGCTTTGGGGTGGGGGGGCCGTAGGGCGCCCCCCTTCCCCAAAGCACCAACCCTCCCATATTGAGGGCACGCGGCCTGGTATGGTCCAGGAGGGGGGGAGCTCGCTCGTCTCCCCCTTCCTGACCGGCCAGGCTTTGTGCTCAGATAAGGGTCTGGTATGGATCTTGGGGGGGGGGGGGGGGACCCCACACCATTTTTTCGGCGTAGGGGGTTCCCCTTAAAATCCATACCAGACCTAAGGGCCTGGTATGCTCCCGGAGGGGGAACCCACGCCAGATTTTTTTAATAAATTTGGCGTGGAGTTCCCTCTCGAGAGCTGATTATTCTGTGAGAGTCGCCTCAATATAGACGGAGATCCGACTTGGAGGCGACTTCCATTGAAATCAATGGGTACCAGTCACCTAGAAGTCGGATAGAAGTAGTACAGGAACCTTTTCTGAAGTTGGAGCGACTTCAGTAACGTGCATTAAGACGGCTCTCATTCACTTACATTGATTTTTACATGTTGTCCGACCTGAGGCGACTAGGGGCGACCTGAAGTCGGATCCTGAGTTGCCCCTGTGTGAACCGCCTCTAAAGCTTTGTTTTTCTTTTTTTTAAATAACAAACCTGTCATACTTGCCTCCACTGTGCAGCTTGATTTGCACAGAGTTGCCCCGAACGTCCTCTTTTGGGTTCCCTCGGCGGCTCCTCCCTGCATTAGATAACCCCCCAGGAGAAGCCCTTTCCTGAGGGGGTTACCTCACGGGCATGTTCCCGAGTCATTCGTTCGGCATTCATAGAAGTCGAATGTATGACTCTGCCCCGCCCCCCTGGGGTCATTGGATTTGATTGACAGCAGCGGGGAGCCAATGGCTGCGCTGCTATCAATCTATCCAATCAAAGCTGGGACTCCGTGGAGAAAGGGACACCGAAGAAGATGGGGGGGGGGGGGGGGGGCTAGGGGGCCGGTAACTGCCAGGTGTTTTTTCACCTTAATGCATAGGATGCTTTAAGGTGAAAAAACACAAACCTTTACAACCCTCTTTTAACCACTTCAGCCCTGGAAGAATTTACCCCCTTCCTGACCAGAGCACTTTTTGCGATTCGCCACTGCACCGCTTTAACTGACAATTGTGGCTCCCAAACAAAATTGATGTCCTTTTTTTTTTTTTTTCCCCACAGATAGAGCTTTCTTTTGGTATTTGATCACCTCTGCTTTTTTTTTTTTTCGCTATGAACAAAAAAAGAGCAACAATTAAAAAAAAAAAACACATTATTTTTTGCTATAATTAATATCCCCCAAAAATATATAAAAAAAAATGTTTTTTTCCTCAGTTTAGACTGATATGTATTCTTCTACATATTTTTGGTTAAAAAAATCGCAACAAGCGCTTATTGATTGGTTTGCGCAAAAGTTATAGCATTTACATATTTATGCATGTACATATGTATTTATTTTTTTTAAATGGCGGCCATCAGCGATTTTTATTGTGACTGCGACATTATGGCGGACACATCGGACATTTTTGACACATTTTTGGGACCATTGTCATTTATACAGCAATCGGTGCTATACAAATGCACTGATTCCTGTGTAAATGACACTGGCAGTGAAGGGGGTTAACCACTAGGTGGCGGTGTAGGGGTTAAGTGTGTCCTAGGGGCATGTTTCTAACTGTGGGGAGGCGTGGCTGTGTGTGACACGTCACTGATCTCTGCTCTGATCACAGGGAGCAGAGATCAGTGACGCTGTCACTAGGCAGAACAGGGTGATCCTCCATCCTTCCTCCCCGTGAGGCGATCAAGTCCGCGAGACCTGCGACCCGACTCACGGAGTTTGGCGCGCGTGCCCGCTGGCCGCCTCTTAAAGGGCAATGTGATTCTGCTTGTACGAGTCCTTCTGCCGACGTATATCGGCGTAAAGCGGTCGGCAAGCGGTTAACCACTTGCCTACTGGGAACTTAAACCCCCATCGTGACCAGACCAATTTTCGGCTTTCAGCGCTGTCACACTTTTAATGACAATTACTCGTGTAATACTGTACCCAAATTAATTTTTTGTCTTATTTTTCCTACAAATACAGGTTTCTTTTGGTGGTATTTGCTATAAATGCTCTAAAAAAATTATTTGTTTCTGTGTTAAAATTTTGCAAATTATTAATTTTTCTTCGTACGTTTTGGCCACAATTTATACTGTTACATATCTTTGTTAAAAAATAACCCAAATTAGTGGATATTATTTGGTCTTTGTGAAAGTTAGAGAGTCTACAAGCTGTGGTGCAAATCATACAAAATTGATCACACCTTATGTACTGGTGGCCTATATAATTTCTTATGACCTGAACAAGCCATGAAAGTACAAATATCCCCCAAATGACCCCCTTTTTTTTTTAAAGTAGACATAACAAGGTATTTAGTAAGAGGCATGGTGGGTTTTTAGATATTGTCATTTTTTTCCCACAATTCTTTGCAAAATGAAGATTTTATTTTTATTTTTTTTTCCACAAAGTTGTCATTATAATAGGTTATTTCTCTCACATGGCATGTGTATACCACACATGACACTCCAAAATGCATTCTGCTACTCCTCTTGAGTATTAGGATACCACATGTGTGGGACATTTTCACAGCCTGGCCACATAGAGAGGCCAAACATGCAGGGAGCACCGTCACGTGTGCTAGGAGCATAAATTACACATCTAACTTGTTGACTACCTAATACACTTTTGATGGCCCTGGAGCACCGTGGCACTGATGGCACGTGACACTGACGTGGCACTGATGACAGACGGCACTAATACGTGGCACTGATGACCCTAATAACAGATGGCACGTGACACTAAGTAAAAGGGCGGTTCTGGAGGGGTGCTGCATCACAGAAGGTTTTTCACCTTATACATAGAATGCATTAAGGTGAAAAACCCTGAGAATTTACAACCCCTTTAACTGTAAAAGCTGACGTTAGAAGCTGATTGGTTACTATGCACAGCTGCATCGGGTTCTGTGTGCACCAGTTTTAGTAAATCTCCCCCCAGAGTGCCACCAGACTAGGCAGTTGAGGACAAATGTATGCAAAGGAGATACAGATCACAATAAAGCCTGACACAGGTTCTGACCCCTCCTGCCTTGTACAAAAATGAACATGTTACAACCGTTTTTTTAGGCGGAACATGTAAATTCTTCCCACTCCTGCAACCTATCGCCAACACCCCCCCCCCCCCATTGTGGCAGCGGGCCGAGGATCTTCTCCCCACACCTGCTGTCACAATTTGAAAAGAGCGCACCGTCACATCATTAATTCACAGGAATCTGTGAACGAATGAGCTTTAAGTACTAACAGCCTTTCCAGCTGTCGGCTTGTAATTATCAATGAGCTACCAGGGTGCTATTGAGTGCTCTTTGTAGTTAGTTGAGTCTTTCTGTCATTGTGTAGCCTGCCAGCCTATACGAGCAGACAGATATACTGACAGCCTATGGGTGCAGCGATTTACAGGCTGTACTACTTTTGGCGACTTCAGGGTTCCGATTTCCATAGACATCTGTGCAGCAAACCGCACAGGTGTCTCTGAAATCGGCCTCGAAGTCGGACTGACATGTGGGAATGAAATTGTGCGAGTTCAGCTAAACTCACACAATTTAATTCTCGCTGTCATTGTGAACTTGGGCTGAAGGACTGAACTGCCAGCTGTCAGTGACAGCCGGTATATAGCACTAAGCTCAAAAGCTGATATGGTAAGCTCCTCGGCTTGGAAACTGATGCACAGCACTTCCTTACTGTGTTCTATATTGGAAGTGATGTGACTGTATGGCACCTCCTTTTACTTCGTAGGGAGTCTGGATCAGGTATTTGGGGTTGTGTTTGATATGTCCAAAGAGAGATCACACAAATACTTATAAATGTAAAATTTATTTAAAGAAAATATGACAAAAATACTTAACTAAAGATGCTGTTTTGCCATGGAGTCCCCTTGCACATGCAACATGGCTAGATGATCAGATCAGACGCTTGGTTGGAAGCTCTGGTGTGAGACTAACTTATTCCAGTTTGGGTTGTGGTATTTGGACTTGTGTATCGGGAATAGACAACCCCCAAGCCAACTCCCTTTGCAATATGACCCTTCAAGGGCCTGTTCAGTTAACAATGACATGCCATTGGTATAAGGTAAAGCTATGCTTATGTCCTTATATGGCCTTCATAAAGAGGCTTTATTATATATTTGTGATGTCAACCATAAAGTATAACTAAAGGCAAAGCTTTTTTTTTTTTTTTTAGTTTTGGATAGGGTGGAGAGGGATTAGTAGAACACCTGTCAGGTTTTTATTGCTGCCTGTACCCCCATTAGAGAGATTCTCCCTCTATTTGTCCTGTTTACCATTACCATTGAAAGTAACAGAAAATCCCAAATTTTGGGTTGTCCCCAGAAAAGTAATATAGGGGAAATCTTCCTTACTAGTTCTGGTGACCTGGGGGTCCCCAAAGATTTATTTTCATGTTCAGGGATTTCCTCTCACTTTCTGTTTTGTTATGGGACAGAAAGTAAGGGGAAATCTTGGCAATCGCACACAGATGGTGAAAAAAAGTAAATCTGACCGGGGTTATAGTCCGCAGTTACTCAATCCAAAATGAAAAAGTTTTGCCTATAGTTCTACTTTAATAGGGAAATTGCATATTTCATATTCCTTATCAAACATGTTACGTCATATTTTATTTGGTAGACTTTGCTGATTTTATGGGGGAAAAAATCTGGCAAATTATATAAATGTTGCCTTGGAAAATATATCAGAATTTTTTTTTTTCAAAATTTTCACCATTTATTTTCTAAAAAACACTACAAAATTTAAAAGCAAAAGCTTCTATCAAATAAAGCTATATTTGTCCTGAAAAAAAAAAAAACATATACAATATGTTAAGGTAGGCTACAAACACTAAAAGGTATAATGTGCCTAACCAAAATCCTCCAAAGTCAAAAATGCTCTGCGACTCGGGAGATAAAGGCTCGGAGATGAAAGTGAAAGAAGAAAAAGGGGAAAAAAATTAAAAAAAAAAGCTTTGGTTTGAAATGAGCTTTAAAGAGAATCTGTCACTTTGGCCACTCAGAGCAAAATGACTGGTAATATTAAAGAGACAACCCCCACCCACTGATACCATCTCTCCACTTCCCTGCAGGTGCCTGCTAGATTCCCAGGCATCTGCTTATATTCTGGAGAGTCCAGCGGGGGCATGACACCAGTTATTGGCTTTGCGATGGCCAAGACAGGGCATTCTGGCGATATTTTGCCATTGGCATTCAGGAATAACAAGCAAAGCCAGCATTTGATTCAGCTTGCTAGCAAATACATTGATGTATCCCTTTAGATCCTATAATGCTGACGTAAAGTGATCACCAAATATTCTCTGTACTTTTCTCTTAATAAAGGTCTAGCTGTGGAAGCAGTGATTAACCGCAACAGGAACTTCTATGTCCTCCATCACTTAACATGGCTACTTCTCAGGGGGTGGACTCCGATAATGACTCTGATGGTGAAATTTCTGAAGATCCAGAAAGGCAGGCACTAGATTATGTATCCAGGGTACTTGGCACTCTTACCCTGCAGGACAATGTCCAGCAACCTCCACACACACTGCCTGTGGGGGCTCAGGAAAGTATCAAGCATGAAGGTCTGGATTTGAAGATGTCTCCAGTGACCGGAGACCATGGGGAGATGTCATCAATTCTTTTACGTCTTCCCTTGGAGCTGATCCTGCACATATTGTCCTATCTCGATCCCCGGTTCATCCTTGGCGTTTTGCCTCTTGTGTGCCGCACTTTCCAGGATTTTGTGGTGGATGAGATGACATGGAGGTTACGGGTTCAGAAAAGGATAGGTGCTAATTATCCAGTAGTAAAACGTGAGTAATTCTATAGAGCAATGAATCCTTTTCTCCTAATACACAGTATCAGTACACCCGGACCTCTACCCGTCTTCTAATACACAGCAATCAGGACAGAATGACCTCTCCATTCCTTCTAAGCCCTTGTACACACGGTCGGAGATTCCGACGGAATGTGTCCTATCGGACCGTTTTGTGGGATAATCCGACTGTGTGTGGTATGCATCGGACTGTTTCCGTCGGAAAATCCATCGGACCCAATTTTCCAACTTGTTGTAAATATTTTCTGACAAACTGTTCCGATCGGACATACTCCGATCATGTGTAGAGAATTTTGATCGGACAAAGTGGCACGCATGCTCAGATCAAATTCCTACACCAAAGCTATTGGCTACTAGCATGAACGTAGTCCCATTGTAACGAAATAACGTCATCACGTTCTGAACGATCGAGTTTTGCGACAACTTGGTCCGACCGTGTGTACAAGGGCTGAACGAATTTGGTTGGCAGAATGTCCGACTGTGTGTACAAGGGCTTATACACAGACATCAGGACAGAATGACCTCTCCACTCCTTCTAATACACAGACATCAGGACAGAATGACCTCTCCCCTCCTAATGCCGCGTACACACGTAGCGGACTTACCGAACTGGCTACTTGCCCACACACGGTACTTTTTCAGCAGACTAATACGGCGTACTAAGTCCGCCGGACTATCCGCCGTACTTTTGAAATGAACGGACTCGCCCACGCGGAGGAAAGTCCGCTCATTTTGAGCGCGTCTCCAGGTAGGCGGGGCCTGCGAAGGATGCGTCGCTGGCCCCGCCACCTGGTATGGACTTAAAGGGGAACCCCAACGCCGAAAATCGGCGTGGGGGTCCCCCCAGGTCCACATCAGACCCTTGTCCGAGCACGCTACCCGGCCAGCCAGGAAAGGGGGGGACGAGCGAGCGACCCCCCCCCCCCCCTCCTGAGCCGTACCAGGCCGCGTGCCCTCAACATGGGGGGGCCCCTTGGGGAAGGGCGGCCCCCCCACCCCAAAGCACCTTGTCCCCATGTTGATGAGGACAAGGGCCTCTTCCCGACAACCCTGGCCGTTGGTTGTCGGGGTCTGCGGGCGGGGGGCTTATCGGAATCCGGGAGCCCCCTTTAATAAGGGGGCCCCCGGATACCAGCCTCCCACCCTATGTGAATGAGTATGGGGTACAATGTACCCCTACCCATTCACCTGTAAAATAAAGTACAAAAAAACACAACACACAAGATAAAATAGTTTATTGCACAGCTCCGGGGGTCTTCCGTCTTCGGGGGTCTTCTCGCCGGACTCCTCCGCTATCTTCTTCTAGCTCTTTTACTAGCGGAGGAGCCCGGCTTTCTTCCTCGCCGCCGCCCTCTTCTTCCGACTTCAGGGGTCTTGTCCCCCTCTTCGGTTCTTCTGCCGGGCCACCGCGCCTTCTTCTAGCTTTTTTTTACAGGCGGTGGCCCGGTCTTCTGTCGTCGCCGCCGCCTTCTGTTCTTCTCTTCAGATGTTGCCTCGTCGCATCCTCCGCTCACAATGACGGGGACAAGGCGCGTGGCGACTTATATAGGGACATCACCGGATGATGTCCCTGCCCATTATGGTGTCACAGTCCCAGAGGATGCTGGGACTGTGACATCGTGTGACTGGAATTGTGACTGAGGAAGAAAGCCGGGCTCCTCCGCTAGTAAAAGAGCTAGAAGAAGATAGCGGAGGAGTCCGGCGCGAAGACCCCCGAAGACGGAAGACCCCCGGAGCTGTGCAATAAACTATTTTATCTTGTGTGTTGTGTTTTTTTGTACTTTATTTTACAGGTGAATGGGTAGGGGTACATTGGGTGGGAGGCCGGTATCCGGGGGCCCCCTTATTAAAGGGGGCTCCCAGATTCCGATAAGCCCCCCGCCCGCAGACCCCAACAACCAACGGCCAGGGTTGTCGGGAAGAGGCCCTAGTCCTCATCAACATGGGGACAAGGTGCTTTGGGGTGGGGGGGCCGCGCCATGTTGAGGGCACACAGCCAGGTACGGCTCAGGAGGGGGGGGGGGCGCTCGCTCGTCCCCTCCTTTCCTGGCCGGCCGGGTAGCGTGCTCGGACAAGGGTCTTATGTGGACCTGGGGGGGACCCCCACACCGATTTTTTTTTTTTTTTTTTTTTTTTTTTTTCTTTCGGCGTTGGGGTTCCCCTTTAAGCCCATACCAGGTGGCGGGGCCATCGACGCATCCTTTGCGGGCCCCGCCTACCTGGAGACGTGCTCAAAATGAGCGGACTTTTCTCCGGGCGGGAAAAATACGTTCATTTCAAAAGTACGGCGGACTGGCATACGCACGGCCGGATTGTCCGCCGAAATGCAGAGGGAAGATTGGAGTGCAAAACTACTTTCTAAATCCGCCGTACTTTAGGGTCAAAAAGGTCCACCGGAGGCTACACACGGGGGGATTGTCCGGCGGACTTGAGTTTGCCGGACTTTAACACCCGATTGTTTGATCGTGTGTACGCGGCATAATACACAGACATCAGGACAGAATGACCTTTCCCCTCTTTCTAATACACAGACATCAAGACCCACTGACCCCTTCACTCCTAATACACAGACATCAGGACAGAATGACCTCTCCCCTCCTTCTAGTACACAGACATCAAGACCCACTGACCCCTTCACTCCTCCTAATACACAGACATCAGGACACGCTGACCTCTCCTTTCTTAATATAGAGACATCAGGACAGAATGACCTCTCCCCTCACCCTAATACATAGATAATAGAACACATTGACCTGGTACACAGACACCCCCACCCTAGTACATAGATTTGGGTACACCCAATCCTGCAGTTCTTTACTTATAATTATTTATGTACTCTTTCCACAGAAGAACATTTTGATTGGCCAGCTGCTTGCATTGAATTGGAAGAGCAGGTGTCTAATTGGTCAGATGAAGGAAAGAAGGCAGATCATTTCTCATTGTCTGAAGGCCATTTTGCCCCCGTGGATGCCGTGTTGCTCTTGGAGGTGGGTTTGCTTGACTGGCCCCATTACTTCAAAACAAAGCAGTCAAGTAAAATGTTTAGAAAGTAACATTAAAGTAGAAAGTTCAGCCTAACGTCACATGTCTGACAAAGGGGTCCTGTGTGATTCTGAAACGTTGCACTTATCCTGTTGTGATGTTATCTTTCTGCAATAAAAGTTTTGAACTGAAATTCAAGATCCATGGTATGCTGGCGAACATGTGCATTTATCTGATATATCCAGTGTCCAGCTGGCGATCGGTGCAGCACCTACTACAGTGCCTTGAAAAAGTATTCATACCCCTTGAAATTTTCAACATTTTGTCATGTTACTACTGCGTCTGTGAACAGCAATTTTCAAGTCTTGCCACAGATTCTCAAATGGATTTAGTTGTGGACTTTGACTGGACCATTCTAACACATGAATATGCTTTGATCCAAACCATTCCATTGTAGCTCTGGCTGTATGTTTAGGTTCTTTGTCCTGCTGGATGGTGAATCTCCACCCCAGTCTTTTGCAGACTCTAACAGGATTTCTTCTAAATTCGCCCTGTATTTGGCTCCATCCATCTTCCCATCAACTCTGACCAGTTTCCCTGTCCCTGCTGAAGAAAAGCACCCCCACAACATGATGCTGCCACCACCATGTTTCATGGTGGGATGGTGTGTTTAGGGTGATGTGCAGTGTTAGTTTTCCACCACACACGTTTTGCTTTTAGGCCAAAAAGTTCAGTTTTGTTCTCCTCTGAAAAGAACAACTTCTTCCACATATTTGCTGTGTCCCCCACATGACTTCTCGCAAAAACTGCAAGCGGGATTTCTTATGGCTTTTTTTGAACAATGGCTTTCTTCTTGCCACTCTTCCATAAAGGCCAGATTTGTGGAATGCACAACTAATAGTTGTCCTGTGGACAGATTCTCCCATCTAAGCTTTGGATCTCTACAGCTCCTCCAGAGTTACCATGGGCCTCTTAGCTGCTTTTTGGAATAATGCTCTCCTTGTCCGGCCTGTCAGTTTAGGTGGACAGCCATGTCTTGGTATGTTTGCAGTTGTTAAAGATCAGTGAAAAATGTAGCGCTAAAAATATAAAACAATAAACATTGAACAATATATCAAGTATTGTGTGTAAATCATGAAAAAAATTGTTATAAAAATCAATCTCAAATATAATGAATATAAAACAGAACATGTATATAATGAGTAGAAACATATGAGCGTCCCAAAGGTGAAACAATCCTATGGTAAACATATATGAAGTCCACCACGAAAAGTTATTGCTCAGAAGTGGGGTACAAAGGCCTCAGCATGCATGTAGTACATCAGGGATAGTGTGTCCTCCACCCGAGATAAGTGGTATACACTCTTACCGGAAATAGTGGACTCGAATGTCGGCAACAACGAGTCAATCAAGCGAGGATAGCCCGATCAACAGATTTCCAAAACGATCCAGGGAATCCAAAGAGCTCCAAGAAGTAATCCCAGGAATCGCGCAGGTAACCGTGAGGCTGGAACTCAGATTTTAAGCAGCCAGACTGGAAGGCCAAAAACTTGTTACAAGATTACATTGTTGAGTCATCAAAAAGTTCACATTTATCTCTTCTCTCAACAGTGGTAGCGGCTAGTTCCTACCCTTCTACTGGTGAAGAATGTGAAATTTTGGATGACTCGACAATGTGATCTTGTAATCCAGTTTTTTGCTTTCCAGTCTGGCTGCTTAACATCTGAGTTCCAGCTTCACCGTTACCTGCACGATTCCCTGGATTCATTCTTGGAGCTCTTTGGATTCCAGGGATCATTTTGGAAATCTGCTGATCGGGCTATCCTTGCTTGATTGACATTGACATTCAAGTCCACTGTTTCCAGTAAGAGTGTATACCCCTTATCTCGGGTGGAGGACATACTATCCCTGATGTTCTACATGCCAGCTTACCCCACTTCTGAACAACAACTTTTCGTGGTGGACTCCATCTTACCATAGGATTTTTTTCACCTTTGGTACCTTCTCATCTGTGTTTCTACTCATTATATACATGTTCTGTTTTATATTAATTATATTTGAGATTGTTTTTTATTATTTACAAACAATACTTGATATATTGTTCAATGTTTATTTTATATTTTTAGCGCTACATTTTTCACTGATCTTTTGCATTGAATTTTTGCCACATCCTTATGTAGCATCTGTTCATTTTTCTTCTCTAATTGCGTTAGCGCAGTAATATCCCCTATATCCTGGTTATCCTGGTTTGCAGTAATGCCATACTTTTTCCATTCTCCATTGATGGATTGAACAGTGCTCCGTGAGATGTTCAAAGCTTGGAATATTTTTTTTTAATAACCTAACTTTGCTTTAAACTTCTCCACAACTTTATTCTGACCTGTCTGGTGTGTTCCTTGACCTTCATGATGCTGTTTGTTCACTAAGATTCTCTAACAAACCTCTGAGGGCTTTATAATTAAATTACACACAGGTGGACTCTATTTACTAATTAGGTGACTTCAGAAGGTAATTGTTTCCGCTAGATCATTGTTAAGGGTATCAGAGTAAAGGGGGCTGAATACAAATGCACGCCACACTTTTCAGATATTTATTCGTAAAAAATGTTGAACGCCATTTATCATTTTCCTTCCACTTCACAATTATGTGCCACTTTGTTTTGGTCTATCACATAAAATCCCAATAAAATACTAGTCTAGACTAGTGCACCGAAAATTATCGTCCGAGAACTGTTTTCTGCATGCTGCCGAAAGAAGAAAAATGCAGCTAATAGAGCGCCGAAAAAGGGCCAGGTGCCGCCCATTGTGGGGGTGTCCTCTGTCCTCCCCTCTTCTCCTCTCCTTGCAGAGCCGCGATCTCCGTCTGTCATGGAGCTAAATTGTCCGGGCAGCAGCAGTTACAATGTTCCACCTATTTGGATAGACGGCACACTGATCCAATGGCGGGACATTGTTATTGCAGCTGGGAAGTTCAAATACAGCTCTGTGATACAGTGGGAGATCGCCGCTCTGATCTGGGCACAGGCAGGCTGCATCTAATGAGCACTGGTGATGCTGCGTCTTACTGGCACTGGTGATGCCACGTCTTACGGGCACTAGTGAGGCTGCATTTGATGGACACTGGTGAGGCTGCATTGATCTTTTGTATCATGTCTGCAGTCCCTGACCATCTCCTGTATCATATCTGCTAGAGGTGCACTGAATAGAAATTTTGCTAATACTATTAGCAGTGTGTTTATGTAAGATTGCAAACATGATACAAGAGATGGTCAAAGACTATGGGCACGATACGAGAGATGGTCAGAGACTGAGGACATGATAAGAGAGATGGTCAGAGACCGAGGAAATGATAAGAGAGATGGTCAGAGGCCGAGGAAATGATGAGAGAGATGGTCAGAGACCGAGGAAATGATGAGAGAGATGGTCAGAGACCGAGGAAATGTTGAGAGAGATGGTCAGAGACCGAGGAAATGATGAGAGAGACGGTCAGAGACTGAGGAAATGATGAGAGAGATGGTCAGAGACCGATGAGAGAGATGGTCAGAGACCGAGGAAATGATGAGAGAGATGGTCGGAGACCGAGGAAATGATGAGAGAGATGGTCAAAGACCGAGGAAATGTTGAGAGAGATGGTCAGAGACCGAGGAAATGATGAGAGAGACGGTCAGAGACTGAGGAAATGATGAGAGAGATGGTCAGAGACCGATGAGAGAGATGGTCAGAGACCGAGGAAATGATGAGAGAGATGGTCGGAGACCGAGGAAATGATGAGAGAGATGGTCAAAGACCGAGGAAATGATGAGAGAGATGGTCGGAGACTGAGGACATGATGAGAGAGAGATGGTCGGAGACTGAGGACATGATGAGAGAGATGGTCGGAGACTGAGGACATAAGAGAGATGGTCAGAGACTGAGGACATAAGAGAGATGGTCGGAGACTGAGGACATAAGAGAGATGGTCGGAGACTGAGGACATAAGAGAGATGGTCGGAGACTGAGGACATAAGAGAGATGGTCAGAGACTGAGGACATAAGAGAGATGGTCAGAGACTGAGGACATAAGAGAGATGGTCAGAGACTGAGGACATAAGAGAGATGGTCAGAGACTGAGGACATAAGAGAGATGGTCAGAGACTGAGGACATAAGAGAGATGGTCAGAGACTGAGGACATAAGAGAGATGGTCAGAGACTGAGGACATAAGAGAGATGGTCAGAGACTGAGGACATAAGAGAGATGGTCAGAGACTGAGGACATGATACAAGAGATGGTTAAAGACTGCAGACTGCATTTTTCTAGACCTTTCTTGCACTAAAGGTGCCAATAATGGGCAAAAATAAATTCATATGAACTGAAATTGATGATATTAATGAAAAAGCCAAATATAATACAATTTTATATATAAATATTTTTTAAAAACTGTCATTTTCGATTTTCGGCAAAATACATTCTGTATTTTTGGTTTCGGCGCTAAAATTTCCATTCGGTGCACCCCTATAGAAATAAATTTACATTTTTGCTTGTGACATGACAAAATGTGGAAAATTTCAAGGAGTATGAACACATTTTCAAGGCACTGTACAAAGGAGCCTTTAATGCAGGAACGTGTGCGATGGGAATATAAACAAGACTTCCCAGTCATTGTCGGCTGTCAATTCCACACAGCATCTGCCGCTGGAGCTCCAACAGATTGGCTGCAGAAAAGTTATGTATAGCGATTTTTTTTTTTTTTTTTTTTTTACAGTGTTTATTTTAAGCCCTTGTACACACGGTCGGAGAATCCGTCGGAATGTGTCCTATCGGACCGTGTCGTCGGATAATCCGACTGTGTGTGGTATGCATCGGACTGATTCCGTCCGAATCTCCGTCGGACCCAATTTTGCAACATGTTGGAAATACAGTACAGACCAAAAGTTTGGACACACCTTCTCATTCAAAGAGTTTTCTTTATTTTCATGACTATGAAAATTGTAGATTCACACTGAAGGCATCAAAACTATGAATTAACACACGTCCAATTATATACTGAACAAAAAAGTGTGAAACAACTGAAAATATGTCTTATATTCTAGGTTCTTCAAAGTAGTCACCTTTTGCTTTGATTACTGCTCCGCACACTCTTGGTATTCTGTTGATGAGCTTCAAGAGGTAGTCACCTGAAATGGCTTTCCAGTCTTGAAGGAGTTCCCAGAGATGCTTAGCACTCGTTGGCCCTTTTGCCTTCACTCTGCTGTCCAGCACACCCCAAACCATCTCGATTGGGTTCAGGTCCGGTGACTGTGGAGGCCAGGTCCTCTGGCGCAGCACCCCATCACTCTCCTTCTTGGTCAAATAGCCCTTACACAGCCTGGAGGTGTGTTTGGGCTCATTGTCCTATTTGAAAAATAAATGATGGTCCAACTAAACGCAAACCGGATGGAATAGCATGCCGCTGCAAGATGCTGTGGTAGCCATGCTGGTTCAGTATGCCTTCAATTTTGAATAAATCCCCAACAGTGTCACCAGCAAAGCACCCTAACACCATCACACCTCCTCTATGCTTCACGGTGGGAACCAGGCATGTAGAGTCCATCCGTTCACCTCTTCTGCGTCGCACAAAGACACGGTGGTTGGAACCAAAGATCTCAAACTTGTACTCATCAGACCAAAGCACAGATTTCCACTGGTCTAATGTCCATTCCTTGTGTTCTTTAGCCCAAACAAGTCTCTTCTGCTTGTTGCCTGTCCTCAGCAGTGGTTTCCTAGCAGCTATTTTACTATGAAGGCCTGATTCACACAGTCTCCTCTTAACAGTTGTTCTAGAGATGTGTCTGCTGCTAGAACTCTGTGTGGCATTGACCTGTTCTCTAATCTGAGCTGCTGTTAACCTGCGATTTCTGAGGCTGGTGACTCGGATGAACTTATCGTCCGCAGCAGAGGTGACTCTTGGTCTTCCTTTCCTGGGGCGGTCGTCATGTGAGCCAGTTTCTTTGTAGTGCTTGATGGTTTTTGCCACTGCATTTGGGGACATTTTCAAAGTTTTCCCAATTGTTCGGACTGACTGACCTTCATTTCTTAAAGTAATCATGGCCACTCGTTTTTCTTTACTTAGCTGCTTTTTTCTTGCCATAATACAAATTCTAACAGTCTATTCAGTAGGACTATCAGCTGTGTACTGTATCCACCTCCTGCACAACACAACTGATGGTCCCAACCCCATTTATAAGGCTTGAAATCCCACTTATTAAACCTGACAGGGCATACCTGTGAAGTGAAAACCATTTCGGGTGACTACCTCTTGAAGCTCATCAACAGAATGCCAAGAGTGTGCGGAGCAGTAATCAAAGCAAAGGGTGGCTACTTTGAAGAACTTTTTTGTTCAGTATATAATTCCACATGTGTTAATTCATAGTTTTGATGCCTTCAGTGTGAATCTACAATTTTCATAGTCATGAAAATAAAGAAAACTCTTTGAATGAGAAGGTGTGTCCAAACTTTTGGTCTGTACTGTATTTCCCGACCAACTGGGTGGGTCAGACATATTCCGATCATGTGTAGAGAATTTTGATCGGACCAAGTGCCACGCATGCTCAGATCAAATTCCTACATCAAAGCAATTGGCTACTAGCCTGAATGTAGTCCCATCGTAACGAAATTACGTCATCACGTTCTGAAAGATCGGATTTTTCGCCAACTTTGTCTGACCGTGTGTATGCAACAGTTTCGGACAAGATCCGATGGACAAAATCCGACGTCAAAATCCGACGGATTTGGTTGTGGAAATCTCCGACCGTGTGTACAGGGCTTAAGATGGCTTTATAAAGATTTTAGAAGTCTTTTATAGATACAAACCCCCAATTAAAATCTGACTGTATAAAGTAAAACTATGCCATTATGCAAAGAACATTTACTTGTTATGACTCACTTCCTGGAGTGTTCTTGCTTCGGATTTCGGGATTTTCTCCCAAAACGCACAGATTTTGGGAATCTAGGCCCGGGATACAGATTTTGGGTCCTTTGCGCCCAAACTGCTATAATCTGTTAAAGTGTTATGTGTGTCTTTGCCCCATTGTGTGCCTCCTAGGTGTGAATTCCCATAGTAAATATAGTCATCTATTGTTTCTGTCTGTCTGCTCATCTCTTAGAGATGTTATTAATTTTGTGTCCACTTTACCTTGTTGTTGAATCATTGTGGGATGCTATGTGTTTATGCTTATGATAATGTGTAATGTACTTTGTGTATCCAGGTTTGTGGGCTTGGTGCCGAACGGTCTGAGCACCTAGACTTGTTTAAGTGACTAGTTGTTTAATTCGCTTAATGTTTATGTTGTCTGTTCCTTAGCTATAATTAAGTTTATTCTGGTTCACAGTTTGCATTGTATACGATAATGTGATCAGGCTCACCTGATCTTGTGTACTATATATTCTGTGTGAATTTGCAATATCGAGTTCCAGTTTGCACCTAAGCTAGTGTAGTCTAGATCTTGGGTGCAATATCCCGCTATACCTGGTTCCTGGGTCCAGACTGAAGGAAGCTGTATCTTGATAGAGGAACCCAAGCTGTGTGCCAGATGTTCCGTCGCCATGATCCTCTTCATTGCTCCATCATCACCGCCAGCACCTTTACCCAGTCTTCTTCCATGTTCAGCGTCTTCAGCCACCTTGATTGGCTGGCCCGTGATGACCTAACTTCCACTCATGGGCATAGAGTTAACTCATCATGGCACCTAAAGCATGCTTGGTGTACGATTTAGAAGAAAATTCTGAAAAAAACACAGAATCTTTCATGAGAGAAGAGACATACATAGTCTGTATTGTGGTAAAAGCTTGTTCACTTGTATTTAAAATAAAAAAAAAACTAAGTTCTGCTTTAACCACTTTAATACAGCCACATATTAAAAGAACAGTGGAGAGGTGGATGCCTATTTTCTTGGGCGCCGTTTCTAAACAGCACTACAGCAAAAAAGGTAGCAAGTGGACCTGTCGAATGGCTGTGATCAGGCTGACCAGCACAAATAACAGGCTAAATGCACAGAGCCAATCTTGAGTGGCTTTGTGCCTTGTAACAAGTGTGATGGCCAATCACAGCAGTCACAAATGTAAACACTAGTTCTGTTTTCATTTCAGGGCTCTCCTCTCACAAGGGGTGAATAAATTAATGAATGAAGAGATTGTAGGCAGAAGAACATTCAATGTGGAGGAGTCTAATTATTTTGATTGTGGGCTTGTTTTGTTAACATAGAATTCCAGGCTAAAGCTAACTAATCTTAAAAATACTCCTTCCTAACACCTTTTGCTGACTAACCTGTGCAAGAAACATCTATTTTCAGGCCAGTCCAGTCACGTGGTCTGGCACCCTTGTGTCAGTCAGCGGCGACTGCAGGGGAAAGGAGGGAGCACCGACAATAGATGGGTCATAGGAGTCTATGGGTGATGTCAGCGCTTCCAGTCATTCTAATCCGTTATCGAAGTGCTCCTCTCCCCTGTAGCTGCCACTGGCTGACACAGGGCAGATCATGTGACTGGACTGGAGCGGCCTGAAATAAATGCTGTGCTAATTGCTGTGACCCCAGATTAAACCAGTGAGTGTGTGACTAATTGAAATATAAATTCAAACAGTGCTCATCATGTATAAATACACATATACTATATTACCAAAAGTATTTGGGCACATGAACATTTACCATTCTTCCAGAAGCACATTTGTGAGGTCAGGCACTAATGTTGGATGAGAAGGCCTGTCTCGCAGTCTCCACTCAAATCCATCCCAAAGGTGTACTATCGGGTTGAGGTCAGGACAAGTTCAGGTCAAGTTCCTCCACCCCAAACTCGCTCATCTATGTCTTTGTGCACCAGTGCACAAATCAAGGTCCATATTCATGTTGCAACAGGAAGGGGCCATCCCTAAATTGTTCCTACAAAGTTGGGAGCATGAAATTTACCAAAATGTCTTGGTATGCTGATGTTAAGACTGCTTTTCACTGTAACTAAGAGGTCCAAGCCCAACCCCTGAAAAACAACCCCACGCTATAAACCCCCCTCCACCAAATGATTTGGAGGGGTGGCCCAATACTTTTGGCAATATAATGTGAATGAGCGAGTTTGAGGTGGAGGAAGTTGACTGGCCTGCACAGAGTGCTGACCTCAACCCCTTTGGGATGAATTAGAGTGGAGACTGTGAGCTAGGGCTTCTGGTCCACATCAGTGCCTGATAGGGGTGCAACGGATCAAAAAAAACTCACGGATCGGATCGTTCCTCGGATCAGATAATTTTTCAGATCAGCAAATAATAATTGAATTTGCAAAAACCTATGAAAATTCCACCACCATATACAGTGGTGTGAAAAAGTGTTTGCCCCCTTCCTCATTTCCTGTTCCTTTGCATGTTTGTCACACTTAAGTGTTTCGGAACATCAAACCAATTTAAACAATAGTCAAGGACAACACAAGTAAACACAAAATGCAATTTGTAAATGAAGGTGTTTATTATTAAAGGTGAAAAAAAATCCAAACCATCATGGCCCTGTGTGAAAAAGTGATTGCCCCCTAAACCTAATAACTGGTTGGGCCACCCTTAGCAGCAACAACTGCAACTAAGCGTTTGCGATAACGTGCAATGAGGCTTTTACAGCGTCCTGGAGGAATTTTGGCCCACTCATCTTTGCAGAATTGTCCTAATTCAGTTACATTAGAGGGTTTTCGAGCATGAACGGCCTTTTTAAGGTCATACCACAACATCTCAATAGGATTCAGGTCAGGACTTTGGCTAGGCCACTCCAAAGTCTTCATTTTGTTTTTCTTCAGCCAGTCGGTGGTGGACTTGCTGGTGTGTTTAGGATCATTGTCCTGCTGCAGAACCCAAGTTCGTTTCAGCTTGAGTACACGAACAGATGTTCGGACATTCTCCTTCAGGATCTCTTGGTAGACAGCAGAATTCATAGTTCCTTTTATCACGGCAAGTCTTCCAGGTCCTGAAGCAGCAAAACAGCCCCAGACCATCACACTACCACCACCATATTTTACTGTTGGTATAATGTTCTTTTTATGAAATGCAGTGTTCCTTCTACGCCAGATATACTTGGACACACACCTTCCAAAGAGTTCCACTTTTGTCTCATCGGTCCACAGAATGTTGTCCCAAAAGTCTTGGGGATCATCAAGATGTGTTGTGGAGAAATTGAGACGAGCTTTGATGTTCTTTTTGCTCAGCAGTGGTTTTCTCCTTGGAACTCTGCCATGCAGGCCATTTTTGCCCAGTCTTTTCCTGATGGTGGAGGCATGAACGCTGACCTTAACTGAGGCAAGTGAGGCCTGCAGTTCCTTGGACGTTGTTGTGGGGTTTTTTGTGACCTCTTGGATGAGTCGTCGCTGCGCTCTTGGGGTAATTTTTGGCGGCCGGCCACTCCTGGGAAGGTTCACCACTGTTCCATGTCTTCGCCATTTGTGGATAATGTCTCTCACTGTGGTTCGCTGGATTCCCAAAGCTTTGGAAATGGCTTTATAACCCTTTCCAGACTGATAGATCTCAATTACTTTCTTTTTCAATTGTTCCTGAATTTCTTTGGGTCTCGGCATGATGTGTAGCTTTTAAGGATCTTCTGGTGGACCTTACTGTGTCAAGCAGCTCCTATTTAAGTGATGCCTTGATTGTGAACAGGTGTGGCAATAATCAGGCCTGGGTGTGGCTAGAGAAATTGAACTCAGGTGTGGACAACCACAGTTATAGTATGTTTTAACAAGGGGGGCAAACACTTTTTCACACAGGGCCATGATGGTTTGGATTTTTTTTCACCTTTAATAATAAACACCTTCATTTACAAATTGCATTTTGTGTTTACTTGTGTTGTCCTTGACTATTGTTTAAATTGGTTTGATGTTCCGAAACACTTAAGTGTGACAAACATGCAAAGGAACAGGAAATGAGGAAGGGGGCAAACACTTTTTCACACCACTGTAGTCCCCACTGTAATTTCCACAGTCTCCCCACTGTAATATTCACGTCATCTCCCCCACTGTAATATCCACAATCTCCCTCACTGTAATATTGGCTGAGCATTGCTGGGTACAGCTGAGCATGGCTGGGTACAGCTGAGCATGGCTGGGTATGGCAGAGTATTGGCAGGGTATGGCAGAGTATTGGCAGGGTATTGGCAGAGTATTGGTGGGTATTGGCTGGGTATGGAGGGATGGCTGTCACAGAGCAGCGCTGTGGGCACTACAGATCCAACCCACAGTGCTGCTGACACCGCTCTCTCCCCTCCACTGTACAGATCAGTACAGAGAGGGGAGGGAGGAACATGACACCGGTTTGTTTACAAGTGATCGCTCCTGACGGAGCGATCACATTGTAAGCTGCCTGGGTGTAGAAAGATGGCTGCCGCTTCGGAGCTAGGCCGAAGCCGCAGCCTTTCCTAAGGCCGGGAGCGCGGCGTGTGCCGATCCGAGCGTGGTGACCCGTTCGGGTCACGGATCAGTGACGATCCGTTGCACCCCTAGTGCCTGACCTCACAAATGCGCTTCTGGAAGAATGGTCAAACATTCCCATAGACACACTCCTAAACCTTGTGGACAGCCTTCCCAGAAGAGTTGAAGTTGTTATAGCTGCAAAGAGTGGGCAAACTCAATATTGAACCCTACGGACTAAGCCTGGGATGCCATTAAAGTTCATGTGCATGTAAAGGCAGGTGTCCCAGTACTTTTGACAAGATAGTGTGTAATTCAAATAATAGGCACAGAAAATGTAAAGTCCAAAACAAAATATAGTTGTGCAAAAAAGTGAAGAAGATGTGACCACGTCCACCAAGGAAAAATACTGGAAATAAAGGTATCCGAAGATGGCTAAAGGAGCCTCCACCAGAGAACAATATGCAAGCTTACCAGATGGTAATGACCTTCTAGCTAAAAGATCAAAATAAGCATCAACACAGTTGTTTCACAGGAGTCTCCTTTTATATGCTCCACAGAATATTGGATTACTCTGGTTCCCATCAGCAATGTGTGACTAGAATATCCTTATTTAACCATCCATCCATATAACTCATACAGGGAAAAGCAGAAAGCCCCACATAGTGTAAAACCGTAGAATAAATCTTTTTGGCCCCTTTTACACGGGCGTATGTCTGTTTTTCATCCGTTTTCAGATGAAAAACGAACATACATGTATCCCTATGGGATAGCAGATGCCAGCAGATGAACATCCGATGACATCAGTCTCCACTATGCTCCATTTCTGATGACGGAGGAAAACCCTATTTTTCCCATCCGTCGTCGGATTGGATGAAAATGTGTGCAGAGACGGACTAGTCATCCACCAGTTTATCGGGGATCAACGGAGTGATCCCCGCTGAGCAAGTGGATGTCCAAAAACTGATCCTCCCAGGATCCACACGTGTGAAAGGGGCCTAATAAAATAGTATTACATTCACTTTTAATATTTCGCAATTGCACTTAAAAATACTCTTCGGCCAATAAGATAATGGTTTCCAGAGGACAGTTATGCGATGGTGTCAACAGCGGGCTCTGACCTATGCGTTTCGTCGCACCTGATGTCTTCCGGGGCACGTATATACATCTTTCTTACACAGGCTAGTCAGCATAGGTGTTAGGAGAGGGGAGGGAACATTTGTAACCACTTCAATACAGAGCACTTATAAACACCTTCCTGCCCAGACCAATTTTCAGCTTTCAGGGCTGTCGCACTTTAAAGAGGAAGTAAACCCCTTCAAACCACTTTGACCTACAGGTAAGCCTAGATTAAGGCTTACCTGTAGGTCCAAGCAATATCTCCTAAACCTATATGGTTTAGGAGATATTCGCCCGAAAATGGGCACCGCTGTCTACGGCGCATGCGCCGTAGACAGCGGCGCGCAGGCGCACTAAATGCGGCAAGTCCAAGAATGGATTTGCCTAATTTGTCGACTCCCGTGCGCATGCGCGGGAGTGACGTCATCGCGGCTTCGCCGAATGGCAGCGTCGGAGCTGCGAGACGCGACTCCCGTGTGCATGCGCGGGAGTGACGTCATCGCGGCTTCGCCGCTGTCATTGGTCGGAGCTGCGAGACGCCACCAGCAAGATGGACGCGGCGGACTACAGGGATCAGCGGCGACTTCGCTGGCTCCTGTGTCAGGTAAGTGACACATAATGAGCTACTATGCGATGCATAGTAGTCCATTATGCTTTACCTTTGCAGGGAAAAAAAGAGGAAGTAAACCCATCAGGGTTTACTTCCTCTTTAAATTAGACAATTGTGCAATCATGCTACACTATACCCAAACTAAATTTTTATCATTTTGTTCCCACAAATAAAGCTTTCTTTTGGTGGTATTTGATCACATCTGGGATTTTTATTTTCTGATAAACAAATAAAAAATAAAGACCAAAACTTTGTAAATAAGTTTTCTCCTTCACTGATGGGGTTGCACTGACGGGCACTAATGAGGTGGCACTGATGATAGGCACTGATATTCGGCACAGATGGGCACTGATAGGTGGCACTGATGTACACTAATGGATGGTACTGATGGGCATCACTGGCAGGCATTGTTTGCCACTGATTGGCATCCATTGTGGGCACTGGCATTCATTGTGGGCACAGATTGGCATCCCTGGAGGTCATAGGTGGAATACCCGGTGGTGATTAGTGGTGGCGTCCCTGGTGGTCCAGTGTGGGTATCCTCTGGGGGGCTGCGTTGTTAATCAGCACAGACTCCCCCTGTCAAAGGAGCAGCCGATCGGCTCAGTGTAAACAGGAAGAGCCAATCAACAGCTCTTCCTGTTCTGTGATCAGCCATGATTGGACACGGCTGATAAAGTGGTAAAGAGTCTCTGTCAGAGACTCTTTTTCACCTAGATCAGAGTTGCGGTGTATCAGACTGACACACCGCAACAACGATCGCTGGTCAGGATATCACAACCACTTTGCCGACGTCATATTGCTATATGGCAGGAGGCAAGTGGTTAAGATTGTCGCTGTTCAGCCGACAACTTTCCACTTGGCTTCTTTGATTTTTCAGTTGTTTAATCACCTAGATTGTGCAATGACATCACATTCTAACATCATATGCTATCATTTCTGCAGAGAGGGTCACTGTGTATGTCTGGATCCCGGGACAGAAATGTCATCCTTTGGGACCTGAAACAACTGGGGAAAAAAGAGGAAAAAGTAAAAGGCAAGATGCTGGGAACCACCAAAACAGGAACACACAAGGTAAAGATGCCTGTCCTACCTCCTTTATACACTATAGGGAGCACTAAAAGCATAATGGATTTTGTCACAGCTCTTAAACAGTTTTTTGTTTTTTGTAACATTGTGCTAAACGGAACAGAGGAAAGTAAGCTTTCTGCCTTTGAATGTTCTAGGGGTGGGCCTGGTCCCTTGCCGCCTGTGACAATCGTGTCTGCTCGGGCTCTTGGGATAGCACCATGAAGATATGGGATATAGCAGCAGATGGACAACAGGTTGGAGAGATCCGGTATGAAGGCTATTTTTTTTTAAACAAATTGAAGCAAATTAATCATATAGTATATGTAGATCAATCGTAAGTGATTCACAAGGGTGCAATTAAAACAAATTCATTGTGTACCTTTTTTAATTTTTAATATTTTTTTTTGCCTTAATCAACTTTGGGCCAGTCGATACTGCCACTCTTTGTTGCTTATTACGATAGATCGCATTAGCTACATACAGTATACAGTGCTGTGTTCCAGCAGTGGTACATCAACTTTCCTTCTGCTGCCAGACAAAAAAGTTGACTCGGGCTGAGCACTGCTAAGCCTTTGACGGGAAGCATTGTGTTCTTCATTAACCACTTCAGCCCTGGAAGTATTTACCCCCTTAACACCAGGCCATTTTTTGCGATACGGCACTGCATCACTTTAACTGACAATTGCGCAGGTGTGCGACGATGTGAAAGTTAATACCACTTGGTAGGTACACTTCTGCTGCTTAGCCTCCTTTCAACCTGTAAAGAATGTACGAGCACTCGAAAATAGGACACCAATACATGTGTGGTCTTTCAGTCTGAATTCAAATTGAGACCAGTCAGGATAGCTTATATACAGTTCAAAACGGGGATGTGACATTAGTCCCCCCAGACCAACTAAAATATACATAGAATATTTAGGAGCAATGATCAATACATATATACATCATAGGAAATAGTAGTGCGTAAGTAATGACAATCTGAAATGATAAACAGGGTGTATGTACGTAAAAGGAAACAGATGTATACATAACAAGAAAAACTAACTCAGGAAAGAGAACCTAGAATTAAGCAGAAATAACAGGAAAATGCAAATATTCTCAGGCTCTAGATAACAATGGGAGGAAGCTTACAGCCTCGAACACAGAAATGTCTGAGTTACAAAAACAGAGCATTTCAGCACAATTAGAAGTTAAAGTCTAACTCCAAAAAAATCAATTAAGCATGGCTATATATAACATTTAAAACAAAGCATAATTCTTACAATCTCTCTCATTTGTCACAAAGTGACAATTATAGCTCTTGTCTCCAATATGCATTATCTCGTGTTGCCTTTCTGTAAATGCATTGGCCTATCTTTATGAGAAACTATATAACGAGAAGAAGCAATAAACATTAAGATTAACATTCTGGCTTTTCTAAACCATGATAATATAGACCCAAAAAAATCTCCAAAACTTTCCGATCCCTTAAGAGGATTCCACCCATCAGTAACAATTTTCCTGGCTGCTGGCTGAAGTCCTGCTACCTCCTTTCGAAGCTGATTAATTAATTCATAATAATCGGGCACTTCCATATTTGTATTATAAATCCATGTACAACACTTGTAATCTTCTGTTACTTCAGAGTCCAGCAAGTGCAGCTCCCATGGATTCAGTTGCTAGCTCATGTAGCATTCACTGTTTCCCTAAGGCCCTTTATTCCCGATTAACCACTTGAGCCCCAGACCATTTGGCTGGCCAAAGACGAAAGCACTTTTTGTGATTCTGCACTGCGTCGCTTTAACTGACAATTGCGCGGTCATGCGATGTGAAAAACAAAATTGATGTCCTTTTTTCGCCACACATAGAGCTTTTTTTTGGTGGTATTTGATCACCTCCGCGGTTTTTATTTTTTGCGTTCGGTAGGGGATCGCAAATTCAAGGAAATAGATGCATGATCCGAGAGGGACTTGATGCCAATCTTTGCAGATTACAATAGTGGTAGATCCCTTTGTGGAAAAAAAAATGTAGTCTATTTGTGTATGTTGTGTAGGGCCAAGAAGTACGAGAAATCTCTGCCCGTAGTGTGAACTGTGCGCCAAGTATCCACTAGTATGAGAGAAGTCAATAGCGTTTTAATTTTTCTTTGTTTTTTGTATGGCAAACTGTCCAGGGATGGGTTCAGCGATAAATTAAAGTCCCCACCTAAGATGATACAACCCTGAGCAAAACCCTTCAGTTCCTCAACCACATGTTGACAGAATGATACTTGGACCGAGTTTGGGAAGTTGTCAGAAACCATGAAATCAGGCTGAGACAGTAGTACAGTTAAAGCAGTTGTATAGTCCTTTCTGTAACTTTTACCTGTACGGTTTAGGAGATATTCCCCTTTCAATGAGCCACTGACTTCAGCGGCGCAAGTGCACAGGGGATTCTCGGCTGAAGGTCCAGCAGACGCCAGACCCTGCTGGGAAGAAAACTCCCGCATGGGAGTGAATGCATGCGTGGGGGTGACGGTATTGCGGCTCCGGCCGCTCACAGCACCGGAGCCGCGATACCCGGAAGACACGCAGAGGGAATATGTCAACTCCCTTGGCGTGGACCGAGTGAGATGGTAAGTATTTCATCATATGGTGCATACTAGCTCATTATGCCTTTTCCTTTACAGGTGTAAAAAAAAAAAAAAAAGGCAGCGGGTTTACTCCCGCTTTAAATTACACTTGTTTAATAATAAAAGTAAAAAGAACAAACGTAGTCAAAACATAGGCCGAGTTCAGTAACCGAAACGGATAGTCAGCCAAGCCAAAAGTCAGGGATCAATGTAGTGGAACAGCTAGCAGGATCTGGAGCCAGAAGAGATGTTAGCAAAGCAAGTCTTCAACAGGATCGCAGGAGATAGTTTCTGTAACGTTGACCAAAGCGAATGCAGAGAACGGCTTAAGTAGGCAGGACTGACGAGCAAGATATCATCAACAGCTGAGTGTGGAGCGATAGGAGCTGGCAATTAGCTGACAGCTGAGCGGCCAGCTCAGCGAAGGAAGGGCTGAGCCAACCCCTGACAGAAATACATGTTGGCCAACGTGATTGGTGCCCCTGCCCACTTACCTTTTAAGAAACCGGAATCTCCCATTCGAATTGGCGTATTGCTGTGAAATGACCAATCCTGCATTTTTATGGAGCATAATAGATACTCCTTTGGATTTGGAGTTGTAATTTGTGAAATGAAAGGTCTGGGTATAATGTTTATGTTCAAGTTTGTGAATGGGTTTCTTGTAAAAAAAAATATTACATTTTGGTTTAATTTTCTTTATTTCCTTAAGTAGACAGGTACGTTTTTCTGGTGTGTTTTAGTCCTCTCACATTATGTGAGACCAGGAAAGGTCGTTCACCAAAGGTAGAATAGACCATTTCAGAATGTGTTATTTACTTTTCTAGGACTACTCCCTCTGGTTCTGATCGGGGAAATATATGGAGATTAGATCTCAGCAGCCTCAGGTGAAGGATAAAGGTATAGAGAAGAAAAAGGAAAGAGAATACAGTTTATGTAGCTTGTATTTATGTGGCCTAGTAAGTGGCTTTCAATTATAGTGAGCACGTGCTTTACGTAGCTGAGCCCTTGATGAGAGACAGTAGAACAGAAGAAGAAAGTTGGAGTATATATCTTCAGGCAACAACCTTGAGAGAGAAAAGAGGGATTACCTGCTCAGCTGTTCAGCTGTCCGTAATCCATTTGTAGAAGCAGCGGGAGGAGACACAGCAGAAATATATGGAGGTATATATCCAAATATTGTTGTGTTAACCGTATTTATATCAGGAGCTCCTCCATGATACCTCCCACGGCCTCTATATTAAAGCCCTCATAAGGAGCATATGTGCCCCTTTCAGCCCTAAATAATCTAAACTTACATTTTCAGAAACAAGTGTTCAGAAAGTTTTTTTTATCATAAAACAAATGCAGGACAATAACCACAAGAATAGTGGTGACTAATGGCACGGATAGCCCAATCTAACTATGATCAGAGGATCTAGATTAACTTGGTCAACCCATTTTATAAGGTGACATGATATGGTAAATAATCTCCTTCTGTATAATTTGCAACATTAACATATAAACCGATAAACACAGCTTCTATCTTAGGCCTCATGTACATTGCTGCTGGTAAACTGACGTTCAGAGGCAGTTGGATCCTTTTTTCAGTTGCCCCAGAACTCATCCAATGTTATCTTATGTGTACATGCACACAGGTTAGTTTATTGTCAAGGCAAAAAAATTAGTTCAGACGCAAAACGCCGGTAAACGTGGTACTGGTGTTTAGCCACGTTTTCGTTTAGAAGCATTTTTTACAGGTGCCCTATTTTTTTATTTATTTTTTTTTGCATTACAAATTTATAAATGATCACAAATGATGAAAAAAACACTAAAAAATATTTTAAAAACTTGTAATTGCTTGCTATGCTTCATAGACCATTTATATACCCCTAGTGAGCTCATGATCCAATCCAATACACCACTAGCATTGCTGTTGGCCAAAGTAGAATTGGAATTTGACCTATATGTTAGATTTCAACCAGATGACCCCACCATTGAGCTTCACCCCCAACTTGATCAAACATAGTTGCATGAAATTTAGGGTTAGGGTTTCTTATTAGGGTTAGGGGGTTATCTCCTTGAAGAACAAGTTTAGGGTTAGGGTTTTCCATTAGGGTCAGGGGGTTATGGCTAGGGTTTTCCCCTTGAACAAGTTTAGGGTTTCCCGTTGGGGTTAGGATTTCCCATTAGATTTAGGATGTTATGGTTAGGGTTTTCCCCTTGAAGAACAAGTTAGGGGTTAGGGTTTCCAATTAAGGTTAGGGGGTTATGGTTAAGGTTAGGGTTTTTCCCTTGAGGAATAAGTTGGGGTTAGGGTTAATAAAAAATATTTAAAAAATTGCAATTAAAATTTGCAGAAAAGACAAAATAAATGAAAAAAAAATAAAATTACACATACAGCTTTAAAAAAAAAAAAAAATTAACAAAAAAAATATAATATTCAATTGCAATTTAACAATTAAATATATTTTAAAAAATTTCAATTCAATTTTGCATAAAAATGACAAAATAAATAAATAAAAATATGAAAAATATGAAATTACATATACAACTTATAATAAAAAATAAACAAAAAATATACTAATCAGTTGCAATTTAAAAATAAATATTAAATATATTTAATAATTTAATTTTTTTTCCTTACATATGATCATTTTGGGACCCATAGTAAAAGCACCGAAATTGAGGTAGATATAAGTACACTGCTGCTCTCTCAGCTATTGCTGCTCACTCTGGTCTCACAGAATGGCTGTAAAAATAGAAAATGGCCTCACAAAATAATAAATCAAGGATATAACCTTACAATATGCTCCCTCATCCCAATTGTATATGGAATAAGTGTTTGAGACCTCTGGTCTCCAGCCAGAAGTGTCAAGGAAATGTGAGCAAGGGGACTATTACGGTGCACATTAAATAAATAAACCACGTAGGGGAAAAAACACTTGAATAAAAGAAGTATAGTTCAATTTATTTCAATATAAAAACAACATACAACATATTGAGAACTCATGGGGAAGGTGAGGTATTTTGACTAGTTTCGCTTCTTAGCTTCTTCAGGAATTACCTACATCTAGAAATACATATATTAATTACTCTTTGGTCAGTAAAAACTATGTAAGGTGACCATAAATAGCAAACAAATAAATGAAAAGGGGAGACAAATGGGTAACAAATACAGAATCTTACCCAAACGCCCTTGCCCCAGAAAAGCTCAAACCAACCAGGAGGAAGCCTCCCCCCGGCGACTGGGAGGGGTATTAACCCCGGCACAAGCCGATAGCTATATGGAAACATATATATTCAATTAACTAGTTTAAAAAAGAGGGGGTACCCTAAAGCAATTTTAGGTAGTGGTCGTGTGGATTCCATGTAACCGCCAATGACCAGGTGTGGGAAGAAAAGGAATGGTGGGGGTGTGAAAGAAAATGGTGCCCAGTGACAAATCGTTATTTTTTTATTGACCTAAGTAATTAATATATGTATTTCTAGATGTAGGTAATTCCTGAAGAAGCTGAGAAGCAAAACTAGTCGAAATACCTCACCTTCCCTAAGAGTTCTCGATATGTTGTACCTTGTAATGTTTTTATATTGAAATTGAACTATACTTTTTTTATATAAGTGGTTTTTCCCCTATGTGGTTTATTTAATATTCACCGTAATAGTCCCCTTGCTCACATTTTCTTGACACTTCTGGCTGGTGACCAGAGGTCTCAAACACTTATTCCACTCACAGAATGGCTGAAATAGTTAAATAATACTGGGTTTTTTTTTGGGCTTTGGGAGGGTCCTATGATGTTATCTTTAAATAAACGCTCCCAGACGCAAACACGGCATGCAAACACAGCAAAATGTTTTTTTTTAAATGCCGTTTTCAAGCTGTCAAAAAATTATTTCAGAGGAGGTTAGACTCACAGTTATCAGCTTATATTCAACGGTTCTACTATCACAGTGTAACTTTACCATCCTGTATAAGGAAAAATAACAGCATTAAGAACAGTAATAACATGGAGCTGGTTGTGACCTTCTCAATTGGGGTCTCTGCCCCTTAAGAGTGTTTCCCAGCATAAATCCCCCTTTACTGGTTCCTAAATAGGGAAAAGGCTCTGAAGTGAACCAAGTTTGGAAATGTCCTTATGCCTTGTTGCTAATCAGCCCAGATATTTGGGGATGCAGTCTATCTTAACAAGGTAAGTTAAGGTAAGGCGGCAGTCGGATGAATGTGACCACTGTGTAACCGTCCGTCCAGTTAGTCACTATAAGGCTTTATATGCTTGGTTGGAAATTCAGTTGTAGTACTGGCTGGTGTCACTAGATGTCATCTTTTGGACAGCACATCTTATTGGAGGTAATTGCCAATTTGTATAGTTAAATTGGTTGTAAACCCACTTTGAACAAAAAAGCAAAAATTAACACCTGCAAGACAAAGGCATAATGAGCTAGTATGCATAGCATACTAACTCATTATGTATGTAATACTCACCTGAGATCAAGGCCCTCGCTGCGGTGCCCATACACCGCTCCGGAGGTTACTTCCAGGCATCGTCGCTCCGGTGCTGTGATTGGCCGGAGCCACGATGATGTCACTCCCGCGCTTGTGCACAGGAGCCGCAGGTAACGGCATACTCACTGAAGCAACAGCATATACGTGCCATTGCTTCAGTTTGTGTCGGCACATGCAAATACAGGGGATATCTCATAAACCGTGCAGGTTTAGGAGATATCCTGAGTAGCTACAGGTAAGCCTTATTATACCTGTAGCACAAAGTGGTCTGTAAGGGTTTACAACCACTTTAAAGACCAGCGTTACATAGTCAAGGACTGTTTCCAGGGAAGGAGCACGGTAAATGGGAGATGGTCATCCAAAGTTCAGCTGACCCACGATTTTGAAATAAGGGACAAGCTAAAAAGTTACCTTAAACCAGTATTCAGTCATAGCAAGTAGAACATGTTCCATCTGCAGTCATTGTCTGCAGATCAGAAATAACTGAAACGGCTGTTTATTCCTGCAGTTCGGGTATTTTCTTGATACCTGAATCCCTTAGCCGCATATGGGGATTTGCCATAGTTGGGGCCTGTTTACTTGTTTTATTTCGTTTTTTTTTTTTTTTTTGGATGAGGGAGGTTTCGAAGGAGAGGCTTGTGGTGTGTGAGGGGGTGTAGAATTGAGCATAGGGATCCTGAATTCTTGATACCATTCAGGTAGATCGATCAATGGTAAATTCAGCTGCTCACAGAAGTATGGAATATCTTCTGATAGTCGAAGGTAGTGTTGCTTGCCTTGATACGTAGCATTAAGGGCAAAAGGGAATCTCCATCTGTAAGGTATCCCTTTCTCTCTCAGAACGGCGAGCACGGGACGCAGTGCTGACCTGTTTTTGAGGGTAATCTGGGAGAGATCCTGGAACAGGGAAATCGTTCTGCCTGGATTTGCCCAGGTAGGCAATTCAATGCCCTGTAAGCCCTGACCAGCTCTGCCAGTATTTTTAGGGTGTCCAAGGCGCTCAATAAAGACAGCATGAAGTGCTTGTTTGATCTGATTTGGTTCCACAGTTTCAGGGATCCCCCCGACGCTGATATTTTGCCTTCTCCCTCTGTTGTCAAGGTCCTCCAAATGTCTATTGATTTGTATAAAATAAGTAGCGTGTGTGGATACAGCAGTTTCCAAATGTGCAATCACCCTGTCTCCTTTGGCTTCTGCTCTTTCTTTCTTTTCTGTGCTGGCCAGTCTCTTAGTGAGGGAAATGTGGTCAGCTTTTAAATTGGTTATAGCTGAGGAAAAAATGCTTTTCATATCTTCAGCTATTTGATTCATCCCTGAGAGCTGCAGTGGGTGATCTGCGTATTCTCTGCCTCTTACCAGATCCTCTGAGGCTGACAAGGAGTCCTCGCTGGGGTCTGCCTCATGTTGCATTGAGGCCATCTTGGATCAAGTGCGGCCCCTCGTCCGTGGAGTCTGAAAGCTGAATAACTCCTGTATGCTGTGGTTTCCCAATGCAGAGAAAGCAGTGCTGGCTGGGACCTGTGGTGCGTTTGTCTCGCTTGCCCATATCCAGATCTAACAGGCTGGAAGGGTGTTAAGTGCCGCGGGTGTGAAAAACTCCATTCACCAAGCGTGTGAAATTCCCTTACAATCAGCTGCTACAAACCGTCTTCTTTGCCATATTTTGCCCAAATCGCGTACCACTCCGAAATCGTATTTAGAATCTGTGTAAATGTTTACATCTTGTCCCTCAAATAACTGACATGCAAGGGTTAAATCAATCAACTCTGCTACTTGTGCTTAACAATGGGGAATGGCTGTGGCATTCCACACAATGTCTGGGAGTTGTACTACAGCATACTCAATTAAATATGTCTTGTCATTTGGTCCAGTACAGGAGCCATCTACAAAAATGTCTATACTACCTGGTTGGGGATCTTGCATCATGTCTGCTCTGGGTGTGGTATCCTCGTGAATAACCTGTACACGGTCATGTTCTTCTGGTGGGGAATCTTCTTCACCCTTAACGCCTAGTATTCTATTAAGAATGGCTATGGGGCCTGAAGTTGGGGAAGCATATTTAACCACTTCAGCCCCGGACCAATAAACACCATAAGGACCAGAGGTCTTTTTCCAATTTCGCACTGCGCTGCTTTAACTGGTAATTGCGCGGTCATGCAATATTGCACCCAAACGAAATTTGCGTCCTTTTCTTCCCACAAATAGAGCTTTCTTTTGATGGTATTTGATTGCCTCTGCGATTTTTTATTTTTTTTGCGATATAAATGGAAAAAGAGCGAAAATTTTGAAAAAAAAAGATATTTTCTTCTTTTTGTTATAAGAAAAATCGAATAAACTAAATTTTAGTCATACATTGAGGGCAAAATTTATTCAGCCACATGTCTTTAGTAAAAAAAAATGTCAATAAGCGTATATTTTTTGGTTTGCGCAAAAGTTATAGCGTCTACAAACTAGAGTACATTTTCTGGAATTTACACAGCTTTTAATTTATGACTGCCTATCTCATTTCTTGAGGTGCTAAAATGGCAGGGCAGTACAAACCCCCCCCCAAATGACCCCATTTTGGAAAGTAGACACCCCAAGGAAATTGCTGATGGGTATGTTGAGCCCATTGAATATTTATTTTTTTTGTCCTAAGGGATTGAATAAGGACAAAAAAAAAAAAAATTTTACAAAAAGTTGTCACTAAATGATATATTGCTCACACATGCCATGGTTATATGTGGAATTGCACCCCAAAATATATTCCGCTACTTCTCCCGAGTATGGGGATACCACATGTGTGGGACTTTTTGGGAGTCTAGTCGCGCACGGAACCCGGAAAACTAATCACCACCTTCAGGATTTCTAAGGGTGCAAATTTTTGATTTAACTCCTCACTACCTATCACAGTTTCGAAGGCCATAAAATGCCAAAATAGCACAAAACCCCCCAAAATGACCCCATTTTGGAAAGTAGACACCCCAAGCTATTTACTGAGAGGCATGTTGAGTCCATGGAATATTTTATATTTTGCCAAAAGTTGCGGGAATATTACAAACTTTTTTTTTTTTGCACAAAGTTGTCACTTAATGATATATTGCTCACACATGCTATGGGCAGAAGTCAAATTACACCCCAAAATAAATTCTGCTGCTTCTCCCGAGTACGGGGATACCACATGTGGGGGACTTTTTGGGAGCCTAGCCACGTACGGGACCCTGAAAACCAAGCACTGCCTTCCGGATTTAAATATAAAATGCTACCAAAAAAACTGTTAGCGATCGCAGGGATCAGGCCTGACTCTGCGATCGCTGCAGTTATGTGTTTAGTGTTTTGTAAGTGACAGTGATCGATCGATACTGCACTTGGGTGGGCTGGGCAGAGGGGCAAAACGCAGGTGCTAGCAGGTATCTGGGCTGATCCCGCTAACAATGCGTTTTTTTGGAACCCTGAACTGCTGGGGACGCTAGTATAGATCTGATCAGATCAGATATTGATCTGTTCAGATTCTATACCACTACGGGAGGTGTATGCTTTGCGCGTGGGTGTTAGCGGTACTGGCACTAACCTAGCGCTGCCTGGGGCGACGCAGACCCTGACCCTAAAACCTAATTGATATCACCCGCCGGGTGATCAGGGGGTTAAACCTTTATTGGGTAATAAATGGTGGGTGCCCTGATGCTATAAAAAGCAAACTAACCAGAGTCACCCGTAACACTTATACGGTGATCAGTGGTGAAAGGGTTAACTAGGGGCAATCAGGGGGTTCAAATTTTTATTAGGTAGTATATGGGGGTCCCTGGCGCTATATAAAAACCTGACGGGGAACCTAAATAACTAACTGGCTAACCAGCGTCACCAGTGACACTTATACTGTGATCGCTGGTGAAAGGGTTAACTAGGGGCAATCAGGGGGTTAAAACCATTATTGGGTAGTATATCGGGGTACCTAGCGCTATAAAAACCTGGCGGTGAACCTAAAAAAATAACTAGATACCTAGCGACAGTAGCGACACTAATGCAGCGATCAGAAAAATGATCGCTTAGTGACAGTGGCAAAAGGGGGTGAAAGGGTTAACTAGGGGCAATCAGGATGTTAAAACCATTATTGGGTAGTATATCGGGGTACCTAGCGCTATAAAAACCTGGCGGTGAACCTAAAAAAATAACTAGCTACCTAGCGACACTAGCGACACTGATGCAGCGATCAGAAAAATTATCGCTTAGTGACACTGGCAAAAGGGGGTGAAAGGGTTAACTCTAGGGGCAATCAGGGGGTTAAATCTTTATTGGGGGGTGATAGGGGGCTACCCTGGACCTAACACTAACTGCCCTGACAGTTTTTACTTTTACAACTGACACTGAATGCATTGATCAGTAAAGAAATGATCAATGCAATCAGTGACACTGTGACTGGGGGGGGGGAGGGGGGGGATCGGGGGGGGGTTTGTGTACCTATGTGTACCTATGTGTCAGTGTAGTGCTTTGGTGCACTTACTTTGTGTCTTCTCCTCGTAGTCCGGTCAAAAAGACCGCCCAGAGGAGAATGACATCACTTCCTCCTTCCTGTGTAAACAATACACAGTGGGAGGAAGTTCGTCATTGGCCAGGAGCGATCGAGAGGGGGTGGCCAGAAACCAACGGCCATCCCCTCATCACGGATCGCTCCCGGAGGGAAACAGACCTCCGTATCCAGCGGGAGGGGGTCCGATCGGACCCCCCCACCCGCTGGAAAGCAGGCACGTACATGTACGTGCTTGTGCCTGCCTGTGCCATTGTGATGACGTACAATGGCAATACGGCGGTCCTTAAGTGGTTAATAGACAAGTTACTGGTCGAAGTCAAAATAACTTCATAACCAGATGCTCGTTGGGCCATCATGGGTGGGTGGTCAAATTTTTCAATACATGTAGTACATTTTAAGTAGTGTGTAAAATGTTTTCATGTCCCAGTGATACTGACAAAGATAACACAGGTGAGTCTATAACCTTGAGGCAGTCTCCGCCAGTTAAGCTGGCGGCCATCAAATGTGGAACTCAGTAGTAGTTGTGTCTCTTGGTCCACTAGGACAGAAAGAAAAAAACATTTGACAAGTCCAGCACAATATAATACTGAGTGGTACAGGGAATAGAGGTAATCAATGACGGTACATCTGAGACAATTGGTGCTACTGGGACTATCAAATTATTAATAGTCCTAAGGTCTTGATTAAATCTATAAGAGCCATCAGGCTTCTTCACTGTATTTATTGGTGTATTGTAAATAGATATCACAGGGCTTAATATACCTTGTTCTAAGAAGGACTCAGTTATTGGCCTAATTCCCTCTATTTTCTCTTGTGACAAAGGGTACTGTTTCTGGTACACAGGATTAGTGAAGGGCTTCGGTGTAACTTTATAAGGTGTGCATGGAAATAACCCTATATCTACCTAACTTGTTTTTCGCCCATACCTGTGGATTTATATCATCAAGTTCAACAGCTGCTAGGAAGCAATATGGTGATTCCATGTGTATGCCACCATTAGGGTCTCCCTTCAATTCCAAAATCTTTCAGTTGCTTAATAGGTCCCTTCCAAGTACATTTACAGGGCAATCTGGGATGATTTTGAATGAATGTTATAAAATGTTATCTGTACCATAAAGACTGGTTACCTCAAGGGGTGGGGTTTTCTAGGTACGAGTCAATACTCCATTTCTTCCCACAGAAGGTTCACACTCTGGCAGGTACCCCTCATATAATTCTGATCATATGGTGGACCAGGTAGCTCCTGTGTCTATTATAAAATGGACAATTGCGCCATCTACCAAGGTATAAAGGTTTAAAGGTATAAAAGGTTAAAGGTGTTGTTGACTGATCAGAAAATTGAGAGGATATCTAAGGGAGCATGAGGAGACTACATTCCGGGCAACCCTATTGTTTTTTCCCTGCCATTGTAATGGGTATTTAATGGTGTGCTGCTCATTACCCTGGAGTTACTGTCTTTGTTGGGGGTAGTTTCCAGGATTTATATCTTGAAGTACCACCCTTGGATTGTGGTTCCTCCAGTGTCCAAATTCCCCACAAATGAAGCATCTCTCATTTCTCTCTTCTGAACCTCCTCTTCTATTCAACACTCACATAGAGCCTCTATCAATCCTCTCAACAACACAGGAGCTTTATAGCTTAAAGTGAGCAAAAATCAGAATACCTCTAATACTCCGCCTCTCTGACACTTGCATTCACCTTTCTCTGAGTCAACGGCGTGAGCCTAGCCAGAGGGGCGGCTTGCAAAGATCAAGAGCACAAAAATTCAACATTTCATTCTAACAGCACATTAAGCAATGCAACAAAAGCGCAAAAAGCAAAGCATGCATATCCCTCTTAACAGGCTGGAGGGAGTATTTCTACCACTATTTAACTTTGCCTAGGCTAATCTGTCTGTGAACTACCTCAGCTCAAATAGATCTATCTCCTGTGCTCCCACAGCACTATGGTTCTTTGAAATGTGGCCGCAATCAGGGTGTCATAAGATAAGATGTCTTATCTGATGGCAAAGTCCCATCCCAGCTTCTGATCACCAGTTCTGAAAGGTAATGCCCCTTGGTAGGTACAGCGATTTTTATTTTTTATTTTTCTTAGCGGGACTGCGACATTGCAGCGGACAAATCAGACACTTTTGACACTTTTTTTTGGCACCAGTGACATTATTACAGTGATCAGAGATAAAAATATGCACTGATCACTGTATAAATGACACTGGCAGGGAAGGGTTTAACACTAGGTCAAAGGGTTAGCTGTGTCCTAGAGAGGTCGTTTCTAACTGTGGGGGGAGTGGACTGACTGGGAGTACAGAGAGATCGCTGTTCCTGATCACTAGGAACAGACTGTCTTTCTGTACTTCCCGTTCTGCCTCTCTGTAGAACTATCGCGGGTGGCCGGTGGACATCGTGGCTGCCGGACTCGCGCATCGGCTCCCCCGCCTTGCAGCGGGCTCGCCCACATGCCTCCGGTGGCATACACACACCCAAAGTGTTTCGTGCATGAAACGACGTAGGGGTATGTCGTCTCGTGCAATAGGGCCGCCCTGCAGCAGTATATATGCGGTGGGCAGTCCTTCAGTGGTTAAGCATGGAAAATTCAGCTCATCCACCCCAGATGATGACCGGTGGGTCGAAACGCGTCGGGAGGACTCCGCTACTGCCATTTTTTTTTCTCTGACATGCTTTACTGTTCATCTTGGAAATGTGAGTTTGAGCAAATTTTTTATTAAAGGTTTTTTATAAAACGTTATTATGCCATGTTGGCCTTGTCTCTTCATCTTCCATGCCTGAGTCGTTGTCGGATTTGTATATGTACATGAAGAACAGTGACTACATCTAGTCGTTTGTGGGGATCGTATATGGCACGATTGACACATCCAATCCTTGGGACCATTTTGGCTAGGATCATAAGCTTTGATTGACCCCTGAGGCGTATGTCTACTAGGGTCATACAGATCCGGTAAGCCTGTACCCTATAAGGTGGTGGGATCGTCACAGGGTGAAATATCATCTTCTTTGGTCATAATACCACAGAATCCTGGTTGTTATCACAACACGTTCAGATTGACATCTTGCACGTTTTTTTTTACGGACTATATATTTGCTTATGGACTTTATCACTGTGATTAGTTATATTTGTATATATTTATAGCTACTGTTTGTTTTTTCACTGGGATAAATATCCACACAGTCACTATTTTGGTTCACATATATATTCATAGGTCACTATATATATATATAATTTTTTCTTTTTCCTATTTTTGTTGCAATACAGTATCATTCCCCTTTGTTTTGGGGCTACTCTATATATATTTTGACACACAGGAGCACATATGATTTTGTATCACTACAAGAAACACATATATATAAGTTGAGCGCTTACACTTTATCTTCGACATGTTTTCCAGCTAAAAGGTCCCTAATTTTAGCGTGTCAGCAGCTTATTGCTTATATTTTCCTTCTTTCAATTTTTCAATTTTTCTTTTTTCCATTTGCGCAGTATTGTTGGTGAATAGCTTTTTCATGGAAAATTCAGCTGACATTTTATTTATTGACTATGAAGAAATAAAAGGAAGTTGATATTTTTGGAATAACTATCGCGTAGCCACATTAATGGCAACTTTTGTGCTACTTGTAGTATATTACCGGAAAATTCACACTTTTTTATTTATTTTTAGTGGTCGGGCAGCAATCCTGTGCCTGGCTTATCTACCGGACATCTTGGTGGCAGGATCCTACGACAAGAGAGTGAGCATGTATGATCCAAGAGGTAATAAATGAATGCATGAAGGTAAAAAACCTTGAGCCTTTACAACCACTTTGTTACCTTCTTCAAACTGTTTAAATAAATTCAGTAAACACATTCAAGATTGGGTCAGATTCAAGATTTATTTTTTTTTTTTAAATGTCATAAAGCATTTCCAACATCATTAGTCAGGTTTCTATTGAGGGCCTTCTAGGGGGATTGCAGCTAGTTCCTTGGGCGAACAGGAAAAATGAATACATTCTGAAGATCAGACCTTTCTTAACCTAGACCTGTACCACTGACGTGATCTTGGGGTAAGTTTGAACTGTGCCATTATGGCATGTATCCGCTATAAGTATAGAAAGAAATATTTTTTTTTTTACTTGAATAAAAAAATAAATAACAAAGCAATCCTTAGAAAAAGTGTATTCAGTTTGGAGCTACAATAAAGTTTTAAGGGTGTTTGTACATAGTTGTAAACATACAGTTGAAATCTAAAAAATCGACACACCCGTTAAAATGTCAGGTTTCTGTGATGTAAGAAAAGAGACAGATAAATAACTTCAGAACTTTTTCCACCTTTTTTAATGTGACCAAAAAACTGTACAACTCAGTTGAACGACAAACTGAAATCTTTTAGGTGGACGGGAGTAAAAATAAAAAACGAATATGGTTGCATGCCCTGAGGAAGGCTTCAGCCGAAACATGTTAGCACTTTAGATGTCACACTGCTATTAGTGCTCAGTAAACATTTAGACCCCTTTCACACCGATGCGCTTTACAGGCCCTACATCGCTAAACATAGCACCTGTAAAGAGCCTCTCTGTACACCGCTGCTGCCCATTGAACTGGATGGACACCATTGCCGAACCGCATTTTGCGGGTCGTTTTAATCCCCGCTAGCGGCCGAAAACCCCCGCAAAAACAACGATAAAGCGCCGCTAAAAATAGCGGCACTTTACCGCCGACGCCCTAGTGTGAAAGGGGCCTTAAGAAGAAGCAGTTAAGTTGCCGCCATTTCTTGCTATTTTGATATTTATGGGACATAACAAGCCTGAGCATCGTTATTCAGCTCATCATTCTACAATCATGCGGTAGAGCTTGGGAGAGTTTTTGTCTACATTACATTACCACATAAGTGTGCACACCCTTAGATAAATATTTTGTTGAAGCACCGTTTAATTTTATTGCAGCACTCAGTCTTTTTGGGTATGAGTCTACAAGCATCTTGACTTGGCAATATTTGCCCACTTTTGTTTGCAAAAACACTCCAAATCTGTCAGATTGCGAGGGCATCTCCTGTGCACAGACCTCTTCAGGTCACCCCACAGATTTTCAATCGGATTCAGGTCTGGGCTCTGGCTGGACCATTCCAAAATTTTAATCTTCTTCTGGTGAATCCATTCCTTTGTTGATTTGGATGTATGCTTTGGGTCGTTGTCAGGCTGAAAGATGAAGTTCTTCTTCATGTTCAGCTTTCTAGCAGAAGCCTGACGGTTTTGTGCCAATATTGACTGGTATTTGGAACTGTTCATGATTCTCTCTACCTTGACTAAGGGCCCTGTTCCAGCTGAAGAACAACGTCTCCAAAGCATGATGCTGCCACCACCATGCTTCACAGTGGGTATGGTGTTCTTTTGGTGATGTGCAGTGTTGTTTTTGCACCAAACATATCTTTTGGAATTATGGCCAAAAAGTTCAACCTTGGATTCATCAGACCAGAACACATTTTCCCACATGCTTTTGGGAGACTTCAGATGTGTTTTTTGCACAATTTAGCAGAGCTTTGAAGTTTTTCTTCGTAAGAAAAGGCTCCCATCTTCCCACTCTACCCCATAGCCCAGACATATGAAGAATACTGGAGATTGTTGTCACATGAACCACACAGCCAGTACTTGCCAGCTTCCTGCCGCTCTTTTAATGTTGCTGTAGGCCTTGGTAATGTCATTGTTGTGCCATATTTTCTCCACTTGATGATGACTGTCTTCACTGTGTTCCATGATATATCTAATGCCTTGGAAATTCTTTTGTGCCCTTCTCATGACTGATTTAACAATGAGATTCCTCTGATGCTTTGGAAGCTCTCTGCGGACCATGGCTTTTGCTGTAGGATGCGACTAAGAAAATGTCAGGAAAGACCTACTAGAACAGCTGAACTTTATTTGTGGTTAATCAGATGCACTTTAAATGATGGCTGGTGTGTACTGACTCCTATTTAACATGAGTTTGAATGTGATTGCTTAATTCTGAAGGGTGTGCACACTTATGCAACCACATTATTTTAGTTCTTAATTTTTACTCCCCCCCCCTCCCAATAAGATTACAGTTTGGTTTACAACCGAGTTGCACAGTTTATAGGTCACATTAAAGGTGCAAAAAGTTCCGAAATTATTTTCTCCTTGGAAAACTTTTTTACATCACAGAAACCTGACATTTTAATAAGGGGTGTGTAGACTTTTTATATTCACTGTATTACTTCCTGAATATCTCAAAAGGTGCTGTGCTATGGATAAAGTACTGTAGTTCCAGTATGTTTGGGTTTTCTGATAAAAGAGTATATCTTACTATCCTTTTATACTGCATGTGTTTTTTCATAGCCAGCCAAACCTTTTGTTGTGAAGTATGAGTAGGGTAGTTTGAATTTGGAGAGCAGTCCTGTCTCCTGTAATTATATGAATGAGAGAGGAAGGAAAACCTCATTATTATTTTTTTTTTTATGGGATCATCTTTATTCACTTCCTTCCATTTGACCATGAACTGAAGTTGAGATGCTATATAGTATGGTATGGTAAATATGGCTAATTTGCCTTTTCCCAGCTGTTTCTGTAATATTTCCACTCTAATTGGAGCTCACCCTCTCTTTAAAATCAATTACCTAAAGATGGAGTTAATCTGATTAAACCAACTTTACTGTATATCATTACTTATTGATATTATAACACCCTCTTATTCTGTAGCACATTACAGTAATATATAATATAAATTTAATTGTTCTATTTATCAGTCTAATAGGGAGCAGGAAAACGGACCAGATATACACTATGTTATCAAAAGTATTGGGACACGTGCCTTTACACGCACATGAACTTTAATGGCATCCCCGTCTTAGTTAGTAGGGTTCAATATTGAGTTGGCCCACCCTTTGGAGCTATAACAGCTTCAACTCTTCTGGGAAGGCTGTCCACAAGGTTTAGGAGTGTGTCTATGGGAATGTTTGACCATTCTTCCAAAAGTACATTTGTGAGGTCAGACACTGATGTGGACGAGAAGGCCTGGCTCCCAGTGTCCGCTCTAATTCATTCCAAAGGTGTTCTATCGGGTTGAGGTCAGGACTGTGCAGGCCAGTCAAGTTTTGTTTCCCTTTGATTCAAGAAGGAAATTACTTACAATGTTTCATTTTAAAAACTTGGCAGACTGCCCGGATGTTTTCTTTTGACAGCTGAGTGAGCAGATAAGTTTCTCCACTTGTTATATGAAAGAATCTGCAATAGAGATCTTCAGAAGGATTGAATCGAGATCACGATTTTTTAACGATTAATTGTGCAGCTCTAATATATATATATATATATATATATATATATACATGGCAGGTGTCACAATACTTTTGGTAATATAGTGTATGTGAGTGTGTGTTTAGATACACCCTGGTCCTGCCAAGTAGCTGGTATGTATTTAAATGCAGAGGGTAGCCATAGATTGTCATATATCTTTTCGAGGCAATGCTTGTTAATGGATGAGTCTGTCTAAGATGGTGACTCACGGCAATGCTCACCCAATCCTGGAATAGTTGCTACTGTGATATTTTGATCATTTCCTCTAATTGGTTGGAGATTGTGACATCATCTGCCCTCCTCTCTATTTCAGCAAATTGAAGCAAGCCTTGTATTCAGTCAGAAAATACAAAGCCTCCTGTGAATGGCTGACTCAGGAGCGCTCAGCCCGACTCAGTTTTTGTTTTGGGAGAAAGGCAGGAAGTTCACTTACCATTGCCAGAACACTGCTCTGTATACTTTGTGTAGCTGATGCTACTTACAGTTTATGCAGCGCTCCTAGCTGGTACATGTATTACTGAAGGAAATGGTTTATTTGGACCAGCTTTGTCCAAACAAACCATTTAAACCTCACTTGGACTTCAGCTTTAATGAAAGAGGAAATTGAGTCTTTGAGCAGAGCGTTCACATTGAGGGCGGGTTTAAATTCGGGCAAGTTCAGCTGAACTCGCAATTTCAAACCGACATTTCAGTCCAACTTCGGAGGTGATTGGACAAACATCTGTGCGGGTTCCTGCACCGATTCGGACGGACTTGGCAAATTGGCCCAATGTGAACTTTTTGCTTCCCTCAGTAAGGCCAAAACATCAGTCCAGGCATTGCAAAGGCTGATACCAGGTCAAATTTAGATACTTAGACTAGTTATATTAAATAAATAAATAAATAAATAAATAAAAAAATATATAAATTTCATAATTTCAGATTTGTGTATTTTATGACTGCGTGGAATTTAGCTGTATACTAAACTGAGCAAATATATTAAAGTGACTGTTGATAACTTGGCTACTCCTTTTTCTAGCCTCTAATCCATTAATCAAATCCAGAAGGTTACATTCCAGTCCAGTGTTGTCACTTGTGGCCGACGATCGTCACATTGTGTCAGGTGGTGAGGACCGAACATTGGTGGTGTTTGACCGCAGAGCGAATGCAGTTCTGCAAACCATACAGGTAAGGCACAAATGTTTATATGTGTGTACAATATTCTTCATGTCCCTTTTTTTCCAGGTAACAATTCAAAAAGACAACTTTCACACTCTGCCGCCCATAGCGTCAGCGGTAAAACGCTGCTATTTTTAGCAGCGTTTTACCATCGGATTTGTGGCGCTTTACGGCCGATGGCGGGGAGCTTTTAACCCCCGTTAACGGCCGAGAAATGGTTAAAACCACCCACAATGCGCCGCAATAGCATCGTTTTGCCGGCGGTATAGCCGTGCTGCCTTATTGATTTCAATGGGCAGGAGCGGTGGAGGAGTGGTAAACACACTGCTCCTTCACCACTCCAAAGAAGCTGCTGGCAGGAATTTTCCTGACGCCCTGCCAGCGCACCGCTCCAGTACTGGAGACAATGGAGTAGCTGTTTGAGGGCAGATTTCAGGCGCTATTTTTAACTCTATAGCGCCTGCAAAACGCCCTCAATGTGAAAGGGGTCTAATGGGATGATTTTTATTTTCTCAGTTAAACCTGGAGGAGCTTATGTATAAACGTTCTTTCTTTTTGTGAGCTGGATCATTTCATACACTTTTTCAATATGTGTAAAGTTGTACAGCTTTCTAACCTGTCAACAGAGCAGAGGAAGGGACGCTTATTACAGCGGAACTTCAGCATGTGTTGCATTTGAAATAGATACAGCGCCTTGAAAAAGTATTCATGCCCCTTTTCCAAATTTTCCAAGTTTTGTCATGTTACAGCCAAAAACATAAATGTATTTTATTGGGATTTTATGTGATAGACCAACACAAAGTGGCACGTAATTGTGAAGTGGAAGGAAAATGATAAATGGTTTTCACAATTTTTTACAAATACCGTATATACTCGAGTATAAGCCGAGATTTTCAGCCTCTTTTTTGAGGCTGAAAGTGCCCCCCTCGGCTTATACTTGAGTCATCGCCGTCTGCCTGCCCGATCAGCGTGTCGAGCAGACAGACAGCAGCCATTCTACAATTCAAAAGCCGCGCCTCCCTGTCTGTGATAGGCGGAACACTCAATTTCCCAGCAGTCAGTGGTCCGCCTATCACGGACATCCGCTCATCCTCATACTACGGACGAGGATGAGAGGATGTCCGTGAAAGGCGGAACACAGACTGCTGGGAAATTGAGTGTTCTGCCTATCACAGACGGAGGCGCGGCTTTTGAACAGTGGCATGGCCGCCGAGGCGCCGACGCTGTCTGTCAGACGAGAAGAGCGGCGATCCGGGCATCAAGGAGAAGATCCCAGGCACCGTCTGTGGAAAGGTCAGCAAGATGTCATTTTCTGTTTCCCCCCCTCACCACCTCTGCCCTTGTAGCTGACCCGCCTTGTGAACAACCCACTGCCTGGCACTAGCAGGGTGTTTTGACCCCCCCCAATGGCGGAACTTCCTACACTGTGCATGGACGCCTGCTGCAGGAGGACCCAAGCACCATCCTGTCTTTTGACTACCTGACCCTCAGATGTGCACATATATCCCACATCCACTGTGAAATGATCTATTGGGGGCTTTTTCGTTTACTGGCGAGCGTTTTAGCAAAACATTGCTACTAGCTCGTTTAGTCTAAGGCTGCTATCTCTTATTGCAGCCTCCTAATTACTTGGTCTAACCTGAACTTGCCTACTACTGGACACACACACACAGGGATGGATGGACACACACACACAGGGATGGATGGACACACACACACAGGGATGGATGGACACAAACACACAGGGATGGATGGACACACACACACAGGGATGGATGGACACACACACACAGGGATGGATGGACACACACACACAGGGATGGATGGACACACACACACAGGGATGGATGGACACACACACACAGGGATGGATGGACACACACACACAGGGATGGATGGACACACACACACAGGGATGGATGGACACACACACAGGGATGGATGGACACACAGGGATGGACAGGCATGTCTCACCCTCGGCTTATACACGAGTCAATAAGTTTCCCAGTTTTTTTTGGGTAAATTGGGCGCCTCGGCTTATATTCGGGACGGCCTATACTCGAGTATATACGGTATATGAAAAGTGTGGGGTACATTTGTATTCAGCCCCCCTGAGTCAATACTTTGTAAAGTATTTCACTGCACCTTTCACTGCATTACAGCTGTAAGTCTTTTTGGGGATGTCTCTACCAGCTTTGCACATCTAGAGAGTGACATTTTTGCCCATTCTTCTTTGCAAAATAACTCAAGCTCTGTGATTTGGATGGAGAGCATCTATGAACAGCAATTTTCAAGTCTTGCCACAGATTCTGAATTGGATTTAGGTCTGAACTTTGGGCATTTCTAACACATGAATATGCTTTGATCTAAACCATTGTAGCTCTGGCTGTATGTTTCGGGTTGTTCTGCTGCTGGTAGGTGAACCTCCACCCCAGTCTCAAGTCTTTTGCAGGAGAACAACCCGAAAACATACAGCCAGAGCTACAATGGTTTAGATCAAAGCATATTCCTCCATCTATCTTCCCATCAACTCTGACCAGCTTCCCTGTCGCTACTGAAGAAATGCATCCCCACAAAATGATGCTACCACCACCATGTTTCACGGTGGGGATGGTGTGTTCAGGGTGATGTGCAGTGTTAGTTTTCCGCCACACATAGCGTTTTTTGCTTGTAGGCGAAAAAGTTAAATTTGGAAATTTGGGTAATTTATCCGACCAGAGCACCCTCTTCCACATGTTTGCTGTGACCCCTACGTGGCTTTTCTCAGACTGAAAACGGGACTTCTTATGGCTTTCTTTAAACAATGGATTTGTGGAGTGCCCAACTAATAGTTGTCCTGTAGACAGATTCTCCCATCTGAGCACCACCTGCTTCTCTGAATAATGCTCTCCTTGCCCGGGCTCTCAGTTTAGGTGGACGGCCATGTCTTGGTAGGTTTGCAGTTGTGCCATACTCTTTCCATTTTCAGGTGATGGATTGAACAGTTCTCCATGAGACGTTCAAAGCTTGTGATATTATTCTTATAACCTAACCCTGCTTTAAACTTCTCCATAACTTTATCCCTGACCTGTCTGGTGTGTTCCTTGGCCTTCATGATGCTGTTTGTTTACTATAATTCTCTAACAAACCTGAGGGCTTCACAGAACAGCTGTATTTATACTGTGATTAAATTACACACCTGTGAACTCAGTTTACTAATTAGGTGACTTCTGAAGGCAGTTGCTTCCACTAGATTTTAGTTGGGAGTATCAGAGTAAAGGGGGCTGAATACAAATGCACGCCACACTTTTCAGATATTTTTTTGTAAAAAAATTTGAATAATTTATTCTTTTCCTTCCACTTCACAATTATGTGTCACTTTGTGTTGGTTTATCACATACAATCCCAATAAAATACATTTATGTTTTTGGTTGTAACATGACAAAATGTGGAACATTTCAAGAGGTATGAATACTTTTTCAAGGCACCGTAAATGCTTCTATTGTAAAAACAAAAATACTAAAACGCTAAAATGGATAATAAGTGAAATGTGCCTAAATGAAAACAGCTGCTAACACTACAAAATGGCCAGTCACCAAAATGATTAAATAACAAGATAAATAGTGTTGCGCTACAATCAATATTCCACCTATAAAGCTGAAAGTGCTAAGTGCAAGATATCGCAAAAAACAACTGATTGCAATAAAAATTATTTTAATTATTAGTGTGGGGGGGGACCCCCCAAAAACTCCCCTACTCCTTCAAGATATATAAACGTGGTTCCAAAGAAATAAATAAATATCAATAATTACCATGTGAATACATGACAGTAAAGTGCGAAGTGCAGGGGAAAAAAAAAAAAAAAAAAGTTATAATTACCAACACCCTAGTAACTAGCGTTAAGAAATAGTGCATAAATTCATATATGCCTGGGAAGATTACGAAAAAACTGTGTATCAATTTTTTAAATTAATAAATTTAAGGTGTAAAGATATGATGTGAAGAAATAAATATATATATATATATATATATATATATATATATATATATATATATATATATATATATATGTGACAGGGTGACAACACAGGAGAGCTTTGGGAGACCGTTGTCACCCCATAAAAGGAAGTGCCTGAACAAGGACTTTCATTGCAGGATCACCAGTTTATTTTTATTTTTTGCAGATTTAGAAAGATTGAATGCAACTTTTGAAACCGTATTAACATGTTAATACATCTAATAGATTGTAGTGAGTGGGTTTAGAAGATCTACCTCAGCTTAAACTGTAGTGGATAGGTGTTTGACAGTGGCTGAGGCTTTCATTTATCATTTCATCAATATTCTAATTTATCAGTCTGTATCAGTTTATAATAACTCCTGTTGAAGCTGCACAATTCTGGATAAAATCAGAATCACAATTTTTTTGCTTAGAATAAAGATCACGATTATTGTGACGTAACATAATCTTTCACATCATACAAAAAAATTGGGCTAACTTTATGGTTTAGCTTCTTTTTTTTTTACTTCATTGGTGTATTTTTTCCCAAAAAATTGTGTTTGAAGGACCACTGCGCAAATACAGTGTTTGATATAAAATATTGCAATGACCGCCATTTTATTCTCTAGGGCAGTGATGGCGAACCTTGGCACCCCAGATGTTTTGGAACTACATTTCCCATGATGCTCATGCATTCTGCAGTGTAGTTGAGAATCATGGGAAATGTAGTTCCCAAACATCTGGGGTGCCAAGGTTCGCCATCACTGCTCTAGGGTCTCTGCTAAAAAATATATATAAAATGTTTGGAAGTTCTAAGTACATTTTCTAGCAAAAAATACTTATTTTAACTGACAAGTGTCAGAAAAAGACTCATGCCGCGCACAGACGATCGGACATTCCGACAACAAAACATGTTTTTTTTTCCTTCAGATGTTGGCTCAGACTTGTCTTGCATACACACGGTCACACAAATGTTGGAAATTTCCGAACGTCAAGAACGCGGTGACGTACGACGGGACTAGAAAAGACGTTCAATAGTCAAAAGCGGCTCTTTTGTTTGATTCCGAGTATGTGTGGAATTTTGTGCGTCGGAATTGTTTCTGACAACGGATTTTGTTGTCGGAAAATTTGAGATCAAGCTCTCAAATTTTTGTTGTCGGAAATTCCGACAGAAAATGTCCGATGGAGCCTACACACGGTCAGAATTTCTGACAACAAGCACATTTGTTGTCGGAAATTCCCATCGTCTGTACACGGCATTAGTCTTTAAGTGGTTAAACTGACCTCATTTGCAGACTGAAGTTCATCCCTTTGACCTGGTAAATGAACAGAAAGACACAATGTTTCTTTTTATCTCTTTCAGAGCTGAGCAATGTTTTTGATAAACTTTGCCGGCTGCTTTTCTTTTTTCTTTTCTTTTTTGACAGCTGTGAGCAGGGAACTGCTCTGCACTTGTTACATGAATTGTGGAAATGCCGGATTAAGATTGATATTGAGATATATATATATATATTCTAGATTGTAAGCTCTAACGAGCAGGGCCCTCTGATCCCTCCTGTATTGATTTGTAAAGTGTACTGTCTGCCCTCACATTGTAAAGCGCTGCGCAAACTGTTGGCGCTATATAAATCCTGAATAATAATAATAATTATATATATATATTATATAAATATAATATATATATATATTTTTTTTTAAACGATTAATCATGCAGCTCTAACTCCTGTCATCTTTGTTCCTCTCTTGCCTAGATGGACTATTACATGTTCTGCATGGTTTATGAGGCACCACAGCTATGGGCAGGAAACAACCAAGGGCTAGTCCATGTGTACGAAAGCCAAGGAGGGACATTCCAGCACCTGCGGGTACTGGAAATTACAGTTTATTATTGGTATATTGTGGATATTGTGGAGGGAGATTTAAGTGCAATTGTACAATTACTTTATATAATCATTGTAATGAATGGTATCTGCTAGAAATGGAAACCAGCAGCCAGAACCTTTACGATTAATCTAAGAACAACAACAGATGAACAGTGTCTGGGTTGTGGGATGTTACAACAATCCAAGGTTAAATTCCAGAAAGCAAAAATCTGTATAACAAGCTGAGAACAGAATCCTGGCAGCCAAGATCCAAGCCAAGGTCAGAATACAGATATCGAAGATCAGAGTCCATGTAACAAGCTCAGATCAGAATCCGGACAGTAAAGTTTATGTAAGAAGCCCAATAACTGGGCTAGGAAGCAGTAAACTAAGTGGAGTTATCTTCATAATAATTCCTCACCGCATCCTCAGAATCGATATATAATCATATCAAGTGCAGACAAAATTCAACATTTGTGAATAAAGATGACAAAACCATACATAAATAAAAAACAATAATGTAATAAAAAAAAAAATCCAACACAAATTTCCCGTTCAATGTGTCCTTATTTAAACTTTTGAAACTTCTTGACAAAAACATCTTCTGTCCTTCACACACATTGTACCAAACAACCACCACCATGGTGGTCTTCTTTGGAGCCAACTAAAGAACGCACACCCCCCCCCCCCCCAGATCTCCCACATAGATGCTCAGGAAAAAAGCCATATGGAAACCATCATAGTGCTTAAAATTATCCATATTTTATTTAATAAAACCCGCAAAAGGAAATACACTCATGATCAAGGTGCACAAAACTGATGCACCACAGATATCTTGCATATAAAAGACCACCAGGGCTGCAGCTTGTAGATTAAATCCCAGTGCTTATTGTACTATTCCCCTGTAAATATATTAGCTCATAGGCAACATCGTTCCTCTCCTGTAACACTATTCACAGGTGCATCCAGCGTCTTGCATCACCGGCTCTACCCCTTACGCGTTACGCCATAGGTGTAACACACACATTGCAGGGAAAATTTGCTTTGGCTTTAATTATTTTTATGACTTTTTATTTATGTATGGTTTTGCCATCATCTTTATTCACATATGTGGGATTTTTGTTTGCACTTGATATATGATTATATATTGATTCTGTAGGTGCAGCGCGGAATTATTATGAAGATATTTTCTGCTTGGTGTGTGGTACACTAGTAAATTCCAGCGGCAGCTCAGTTTTCTCTTATATTCACCGACTGACACAGCTTCTCTCTTTAGACCATTGGGTTGTTATGCCACCTTCAGGAGAAGACCAGGCATTACTTAACATGTGATAATAAAACCAGAACTTTCCAGTTCCGCCCAAGGGGTGGTCCCTTAGGTAACAACCCCTCAGCATGCTACTGCAGCCTCAGTTTTATTTTGCCTAGTGAAGGAGAAGGACCTAGGAACCCTGACGGGCCCATCTTCTTTTCTTCTGCAGAAGCTTGGCTTTTTGTGCAAGATGCTAGATCCTGTGATCTGCTATCAACAGCCGACTGGGTGACAGGCTGGATATCCTTATCCTTGTAGTCTCCCCAGCCTGGCCATGAAGCGTGTGCAGACCATAGCTCCGCGCTGGGTCAGCCACGATGAAACCTCAGCTCCAGAGGTGGTCGTGAGCTTTTATTCTCCGGGGCGCACATATGACCAGGCTACTGATGTCTGCGTCAGTGTGCCGAGGCCAGCAGCCACCCTGTACTGATCAGAGAGGGGGTCTGTAATGGAATGTCTCCCAGCTCTTCAGGACTGGTAAGTACAGCTCTCCCTGCCTCGGTGGGGCTGAGCAGCTGGGCATTCCCTGGGAGGTCGATTCGGGGGTCCCTCCCCTCCCTCTCTTTTCTCCCTGTCCCTATCTTCCCCCCCCATGAGGGATGCTGCATGTGGCTGCTGAGCGGTGTGTGTATGTCTGTACAGGGGCTCTCCGAGGGGGGGCTCTCACCTGTGGGGGGGCTGCTCTGGCTGGCTGTGTCCTGAGTTTCTCATGTCCCTGGAGGTGCCTGTGAGGCTGTGCCTGTGTCCCCTGCAGTGCTGATCACCACCATTTGTTCAGCTCTATCCCTCATGGCAAGGGAAAGCATGCTCTCCTGTGCTTCGGCTGCCATTTTCCCTGCGATTTGTCCTTATACTGGATGCCGGCGGCCATTTTCTAGAAGCCTGAACACGTTTCGTTTTTCAGCTTTCTCTAGTGGCAGCATGTGTCCCTGTGCTCTGGCGGCCATTTTCCCAGTGTTTTATGTCCTTATACTGGACGCTGGGTGGCCATTTCCTTTGAGCCTGAGCACATTGCAGAGCGGTTTCAGCACCATTAGCAGCAGCTTCCACTGACACAGAGCAGATCCCTCTGCACCTGGGAGCCAACAGAGACCACAGGCACTACTTGCTGTATAGCGCAGAAACCTTCAGGGTGGCGAGTCCTGCGGGAAAGAGCCCCTCAGCCAGCAGCAGTACGGAAGGTGGGACTGTCACTGTCCTAAGTCCCCTTCGGGTGGCAGACAGGGTAGGGTCAGCATGGCTTCAGAAACTGGTGTTTCTTCCCCCGAAGTCCAGGCTATTGCAGCTGGTTCGCCTGTGGAATGCGCAGTGCCCTTGGACACCTTGTCAGCGGTCCTCAATTCGTTCGTTGCCAAGATGGAGGCGGTGCGTGGGTGCAAGGTGCTAAAAAGCGCCCCCTGCCCCCGTCCTCTGAGGAGAGCTCTGACGCAGACTCGGACCCTGCTGAGGCTGGTGACCCCTGCTCTGTCATTTCAGATGACGCTGACCAGGACCGTTTGTACAGTGAGGATGAGTCCCCTTCCGGGTCCTTGCACAACAAAGCGCTTGTTGAAGCACTTATCACAGCTGTGTGTGATACCCTGAAGATTCAGGAGCCAGCAGATCCCTCTGCTGATGTAGCAGTCTCTTTTGGGTCCCGTAAACCAGCCATTCACGTAAGGTGTTCCTGTATCGGACTTATTTTGACAAGTTAATTTACAAGCAATGGGGTTGACCGCAACGGACCTTTCGGTCCCCAAATACATGGCGGAGCGTTTCCCCTTTGAGCATGGGCGTCCGCAGAACTTTTTTCAAGGGGGGGCATCATTTCAAGGCCACTCATGCTCCGCCCCTTTTCGACAATCTCATGAAAATCTTTCCACTGGTAATACATATGTGTTATATAACAGATAATTCATCTTCACTTTGTATTGGAAGTTACTCTGGCGGCTGTGTTCCATGCCCATATAGCCTAGAGGATGTATATCTTTTTACATTGCAATACATCTGTTGTGGCCATATTTTGATCTCATATTGTCACTGTATTGGCTGTTTTCATCAAGATAAAAATATGGCAAAAACAGATGTATTGCAATGTAAAAAGATGTCCATTCTCTAGGCTATATGGGCATGGTACGCAGCCACCTGAGTAACTTTGCAGACGCCCATGCTTTCAAATACCAGCCCTGGAAAAAATTTCATACCAGCCTCACAGCATTATTATACCAGCCCAATAGCATAACGTCATTATTTTCTTGTTCATGAAAGGGAAAAACCATGCATTTTAAAGCACATTTGATGAAGAGAGTATTAGATATAGATATGAAATCACATAGGGCTTTATATATATATATATATATATATATATATATATATATATATATATATATTCAAATTCCAGTTAATAGTGGTAAGTGATCAATCATCAAGGGGGACCCCAGAAACTCAGAACGTGGGGGGGGGGGGGCACCTTCTGCAGAAAGAATACTCTAAGTTAAGGGGGGTGGGTTACTAATATAAGGAGGAGACCCTTTATATCAGTGCCCCTTACATTATCGTGTTCACTCCCCCCTTACATCAGTGACCCCCCCCCCCCCCCGACTGGCCTGACGGTGCTTTCACTGACCTCCTCTCAGGTGCACTGTGCAGGGCTTAGTCAGTCGGCTCCAGCTTGGTGGCTCTGGTTTTATCCTATAGTCTCCTGTCCACAGTCCACACAAGTCTGACTTCTCCCATGACCCCCATCCCGGCGGTGCGCCCACTCTTGACTCCTCTCCAGACTCCCTCAGAGACTACAGACATGCTACAGGAGGTGGACAGAGACTGCAGACTTGATGCAAGAGCTCAATGCACCCTCACCAGTGCCCATCAAATTCAGCCTCACTGTGCCCACCAAATGCAGCCTTACAGTGCCCACCAAATGCAGCTTCACTGTGCCCATCAAATGCAGCGTCACTGTGCCCATCAAATGCAGCTTTACTGTGCCGTGAATGCAGTCTCACTGTGCCCATCATTGCAGCCCCTCCTGTGCCCCATATCCCAGTCTGCAGTCCCTGTCTGTGGGAAGGTGTGTTGTTGATGCTCAGTACAATACCTTGCATGCCAGCAGGATATCCATGACGGCCAGCAGCAGGCAGGGTCTGTTCTCGTTTTGGATGGGGGCGGTGCTCCTTCCAGAGGATCTGTCTGCTGTGAGATGGAGTGGTCCCTGGCCACCTGCACCTTCAGCCATCCTCATTTTCCGGCCCCAGTCAGCCTGCCCTCTGGTCCTGAGGAAGTGGAGAGCACTGAGTGGGAGTTGGAGAGAAGGGGGAGCAAAGAGTACTGGCGGGGTTGGAGAACGCATGGGTGGGGGCAAAGAGCGATAGGGAGTGGAGATCACAGGGGTGGGGAGCGGAGAGCGCTGGGGGGGAACTTGAGAGTACTGGGGGGGCCAACAAGAACAGGGGTAGAGAGCACGGTAGGCTGAGAGCACTGGGGGCGCTAAGAGTGTGGGATGGTGGAGAGCACTGGGGGGGCTAAGAGTGTGGGGTGGTGAAGAGCACTGGGGGGGCAGAAAAACAGGGGTGGAGAGCATAGGGGCTGGAGAGTACTGGGGGGGTACAAAGAGCAGGGGGGAGTGGAGAGCAATGGGGGGAGCTTGAGAGCACCAGTGGGGGCCAGAAAGAACAGGGGTGGAAAGCACGGGGGACTGGAGAGCACTATGGGGGGTGGAGAGCACATGGGTGGGGGCAAAATGCAGGGGGAGTGGAGAGTACAGGGGTGGGGAGTGGAGAGTGCTGGGGGGGAGCCAAAAAGAACAGGGGTGGAGAGCATGGAGGGTAGAGAGCACTGGGGGGACTGAAGAGCACCAGGGGGCAGAAAGAACAGGGGTGGGGAGAATGGGGGCTGGAGAGCACTGGGGTGGGGGTTGAAGAGTGATGGGGAGAGCTGAAGAGCACTGGGGGGGGGGGAGAACAGGGGGGAGAGCACTGGGGGGAGTGGAGAGCACTGAGGGGAGAGCACTGGGGGGGAAAGAACAGGAGGAGAGAGGAGAGCACTGGGGGGGGGGGAGAACAGGGGGGAGAGCACTGGGGAGAACGGGGGGAGGGGAGAGGACTGAGGGAGTGGAGAGCACTGTGGGGGGGGGAGAACAGGGGGGAGAACAGGGGGGAGCACTGGGCGGAGTGGAGAGCACTAGGGGGAACAGGGGGGAGAGCACTGGGATGATGGCTAGAGAAGGATGGGGAGAGCTGGGGAGCAGCAAGAACAGGGGAGGAGAAAACTGGATCACAGCGCTGGATGGCTGTGTTCGGCGGCCGCTCTGTAACACAGTCCCGCCCCTCCAGACCGGCTCATGTGATAGGCGGAACGTGATTCTCTCTACTATCATACGAGCTGGTCTGGGGGGGCGGGACTGTGTTACAGAGCGGCCGCCGAATACAGAGGCGGCGCTGTGATCCAGAAGAGAGAGCGGAGGATGCAGCCGCCAGCGGACTCAGAATAAAAAAGCAGCATGGCGGCGGCGGCAACACCTTGGGGATTCCAGGGGGGGGGCGCTTGACCCCCCTTGCCCCCTGCTGCGGACGCCCATGCCTTTGAGGAGAGCCTTCTCAAAGTGGTCGGCTCCTCCAATCATGGACCCCCCAGTATCCAGGTAAAACAAAGTAACCACAATCCCGGTAGAGGGGACTCTTGCATTTAAGGATACCACGGACAGGAAGGCCGAGGTAGTGGCTCGTTCCTTGTTTACGGTTGTGGGGTCAACCATACGACCAGTACTGGCATCCGTACTTGTGTCGCAGACACTAACTGAGTAGGCAAAACTGTTGCACCGCAAATTGGGAGAACAGCAGGCTTCTCCTGTCTGTGTGGAACTAGCAGACCAACTACTGCATGGCCTTAAGTATGTTTGTGACGTGGCCCTGGATACCCTCTCCCTGTTATTCAGGGCTTCAGTGTCAGCAGTGGTGCTGAGGCACCTGATTTGGTTGAAATGCTGACCAGGTACCCAAAAAAGCCCTGACGGATCTTCCCTTCCTTGGCAGCCATCTCTTTGGATGACATTATTAAGAATGCCACAGGTGGTAAGAGTACACTACTCCCACAGGCCAGGAAGGCTAAGGAGCCACGCCGTAGGCAAGGGCCCTCTTTTTCCGCTCACAAACGGCTTTTTCGTCCGCCCGGAGCTTTGGCTAAACGTTCCCAGTCCGACAGGACGACCACGAAAGGGCAAAAATGTCCCTGGAACCGCAAGCCTAACAAGCCTGCAAACAAAAGGTTTGCCCCCAACCCATGATTCAGGTGGGGGGTCGCCTTCGGGAGTTTGCAGCCCGGTGGTCCTCTCGACTGTCCGACCAATGGGTCTGCGATCTGATTTCCTACGGCTACAAGATTTCCTCTCTTGGCAGGAAAACAGATTCTTCCCCTCTAGCATACCCGTTCTCCTGGCTCGCTGGGAGGCCCACTTGGGGGCAGTAGGGGACCTGCTGAATTGCGGGGTGATTGTACCTGTTCCAGAATCGGAAATGTTTCCAGGGGTTCTACTCAAACCTGTTTGTAGTTCCCAAGAAGGAAAGGGGTACATCCAATCTTGGATCTAAAAGCCCTCAATCACTTTGTGAAAGTGCAGAGATTCAGAATGGAATCAGTTCGCTCAGTAGTCGATGCACGCCATCAAGGGGACTCCCTGGCATCCTTAGACATCCAGGATGCGTACCTGCACATACCCATATGCCTCCGGCATCAAAAGTTTCTGCGATTGCAGTCGGGGAAGCCCACTACCAGTTTCTCTCTCCCTTTTGGTTTGGTTTGGTATCAGCCCCCCGAGTCTTTACCAAGGTATTGGCTCCTGTGTTGGCGTTGCTACTGCAACACGGGATCACGATCGTGGGTTACCTAGATGATCTCCTCCTGAGAGCTTCTTCCATCTCAGAGTTAGAAGAGGATGTGACGATCACCATGCAGACCCTGCAAGAAAAAAGTCGGTGATAGTACCGACTCAGCGTTTGGAGTACCTAGGCTTGCTGCTGAACTCCAGGGAAGCGAGAGTGTTTCTCCCTTCAGACAAGCTGCAGACTCTCAGAGCTGCGGTAAAACTGCTGTTGAACTGCAAGTGGTAGTCGCTGCGCTGCTGCATGCGAGTCCTGGGACTCATGGTGGCCTCCTTCGAGGCAGTACCATATGCCCAGTTCCACACCAGAGTTCTGCAGAAGGAGATCTTGACAAAGTCGGACAGATCTCCATTGTCCCTGGATCGACAAATCCAGGTGAGCCAGTTAGTCAGGGGTTCCCTGATCTGGTGGCTGAGGTCCCCGGTGCTTCAGTCCGGGAAGTTGTTCCTACCTCTGAAATGGACGGTGATAGCAACGGACGCCAGCCTATTTGGCTGGGGGGGAGTGATGGAAGTTCAGTTAACTCAGGGCCTCTGGTCAACGGAGGAATCCAAGTTGCCAATCAATCCGCTCAAACTGAGAGCGATCAGGCTATGCCTCTCCACATGATCAATGAGACTGCAAGGGCGTCCGATCAGGATCCAGTCAGACAACGCCACTGCTGTGGCATACATCAATCGCCAAGGAGGAACAAGAAGCTTGGCCGTGGCACGGGAGGTCACTCACATACTTCAGTGGGCAGAGCGACATGTACCGGCCCTGTCGGCCATTTACATCCCGGGTGTGGGGAACTGGCAGGCAGACTATCTAAGTCGTCGGAGGCTGGACCCAGGAGAATGGGCGTTGCATCTGGAGGTGTTCAGGCTACTGTGCCTGTGGTGGGGCACACCAGACGTGGATCTTCTGGCCTTCCGTCTCAATCGGAAGGTGCAAAGATTCGTGTCCAGGACAAGAGATCCGAGGGCAGACGTGTCAGATGTGTTGGTGGCTCCGTGGGATTAGTACCAGCTGATCTACGCCTCTCCTCCACTGAAACTGTTACCACATCTGCTTCGCAGAGTGGAAGCCGAGGGGATCCCAGTAATACTGGTTGCCCCAGATTGGCTTCAGCATCCTTGGTACGCAGACCTAGTGCGCCTGGTGGCAGACGCTCCCTGGTGACTGCCGTAGCGAGAGGACCTTCTGTCTCAAGGTCTGATTCTCCATTTACCATCGCTGGCTTTAACGGCATGGCTATTGAGAGCCAGGTGTTGAGGAACCGGGGGCTGTCTGACTCGGTGATCCCAACTATGTTGAGAGCACGTAAATCTTCTTCTCGGAAGATATAGCTTCGTACCTGGAAGGCTTGCATCTCCATGTGTGAGGAGAAAGTATGGCATCCGTGCTCCTTTTCTATATCCAGGATCCTGCTGTTTCTTCAGCAAGGGGTGGACCAGAAATTGGCGTTGAGCACCATTAAAGGCCAAATATCAGCTTTGGCTGTCCTTTTTCAGCGACCCCTGGCGTCTCACTCTATAGTGGGTACTTTTGCTCAAGGGGTGCGACATGTAGTCCCTCCTGTGCGTCCACCGTTACCCCCGTGGGATCTGAATCTGGTATTATCGGCGCTTCAGAAACCGCCATTTGAAAATATCAGAGTTTCCCTTGTTGACTCTTTCCCAGAAAGTGGTCTTTGTAGCGGGCATCACATTGGCCAGGAGGGTTTCGGAACTGGCGGTCTTGTCCTGCAAGTCGCCCTATCTGGTTATCCACAAGGATAAGGTGGTGTTGCGTCCGCCAAGCGTCTTTTCTGCCAAAGGTAGTCTCGGCGTTTCACATCAATGAAGACATTGTGCTACCATCTCTGTGTCCTAAGCCGACACATCCTAAGAAGGTGGTCCTTCATGCTCTGGATGTGGTTCGGGCTCTGAAGGTGTATTTGTCTGCCACAGTTCTCATCCGGAAGTCAGACTCGCTGTTTGTTTCGGTGGCTGGTCCAAAGAAAGGCATGACGGTCTCGTCGGCCACCATTTCCAGGTGGATCAGACAGATTGTAGTACAAGCCTACACCTTGAAGGGGCAGGTGCCCCCCTTTCCGGTCATGGCCCACTCCACGAGGGCAGTCGGAACGTCTTGGGTCTTCCGACATCAAGCGTCTGTCACTCAAGTGTGTAAGCGGCGACCCGGTCGTCTGTCCACACGTTTACAAAGTTCTGCAAGGTAGATGTCAGTGAATTGGGTGATGCCTGTGCCCAATGGTCTAAAGAGAGAAGCTGTGTCAGTCGGTGAATTACAGAGAAAAGGATTTTGTGGTGAGTACAAAAAATCCTATTTTTACAGTAAACTGGGGTTATTGTAGTTTTTGAATGTATATCATTTTTTTTTTTTAAATATTGAATTTTTGGCTTTCATATTGACTGAAGCAACTAGTGTGGTGTGTGCAGGGGCAGTTTTCTTTTTTTTTTCTTTTTGTATCCAAACTCAGCAGACTTAAAGTACATCCAAACCCAAAAACAAAAATGTATTATATTGCAGCTTACCAGTCCTTGGGTGTGGTGGCTGCATTTGTTTTATATTTTCAGTCTTTTTCTTTCTTTCTTTTAACCAGGTAATTCTGCAAAAATTCATTTCATTCACACTTCCTACACTTATTCCTCCGCTGTATCTGTTCAGGGAGCCATGATTGTCACACAGGCTGGAATACAGTCATGCCTACCTTTTTGTTCATATCCATTACATAAGGGACATCCATTACATGGGGGTTTTACAGAATGAAGATAACATTATTTTATGCTTTCAGTGCCACTCACTCAGGAAGTGACAAGCATACCGCATTTCTGGTAAGTTCGATATATATATATATATATATATATATATATATATATATATATATATATACACACAGTGGTGCTCATAAGTTTATATACCCTGGCAGAATGAATGATTTCTTGGCTATTTTTCAGAGAATATGAATGATAACACAAAAACGTTTCTTTCACTCATGGTTGGTTAGTGTGTGGCTGAAGCCATTTATTATCAATCAACTGTGTTTACTCTTTTTAAATCCCAATGACAACAGGAACTACCCAAATGACCCTGATCAAAAGTTTACATACACCGGTTCTTAACCGCTGGCCGACTGCCTCACGCCAATATACGTAGGCAGAATCCCGTACCTGTACGTTGCCCTTTAAGAGGCGGCGCGCACCCGTGGCAAGCTCCGTGAGTCACGCCTCGGGGATACCCGCGATAGCCTCACGGGGAGGAAGAATGGGAAGATGCTAATGTAAACGGGCATCTCCCCGTTCTGCCTAGTGAGAGTATTACTGATCTGTGGTCCGTGTGATCGGAGCAGAGATCAGTGACATGTTATACACAGCCATGCACCCCCACAGTTAGAAACATGCCCCTAGGACACACTTAGCCCCTATACTGCCACCTAGTGGTTAACCCCTCCACTGCCAGTGTCATTTACACAGGAATCGGTGCATTTGTATAGCATTGCTTGCTGTATAAATGACAATGGTCCCAAAAATGTGTCAGAAATGTCTGATGTTTTGGGACCATTGTCATTTATACAGTAATCACTGCTATATAAATGCAGTGATTCCTGTGTAAATGACACTGGCAGTGAAGGGGTTAACCAGTGGGTGGCAGTGTAGGGGTTAAGTGTTCCTAGGGGTGTGTTACTAACTGTGGGGGGGTTGGGTTTTCATTTAGTGAACACTGATCTCTGCTCCAATCACATGGAGCAGAGATCAGCATCACTAGTTGCTAGGCAGAATGGAGAAATGTTGTTTACACAGCATTTCCTCCATTCGGCCGCTCCGTGAGACGATCGCGGGGATGCCCGCGGCGATCGAGTCCGCGGGTCCCGCGACCGGACTCACGGGGGTCCTGACCAGCGCGGGAGCGCACCGCCGGCAGAGCGCTCCCGATGGCAGGGCGGCTTGGAATACTGGACGTACCTGTACGCCAATATGCCTGCCCGTGCCATTCTGTCGACGTACATCGTCGTGCGCTGGTCGGGAAGTGGTTAAAAATGGCATAAAACTATCCCCTATTTTGTAAACGCTATAACTTTTGCACAAACAATTAATAAGCGCTTATTGTGATTTAAAAAATTTTTTTTTACCAAAAATATGCAGAAGAATACATATAGACCTAAACTGAGGAAAAAAATGTTTTTTATATATTTTTGGGGGATATTTATTAGAGCAAAAAGTAAAAAAGAATGTGTTTTTTTCAAAATTGTCACTTTTATTTGGTTATAGCGCAAAAAAATAAAACCCACAGGGGTGATCAAATACCACCAAAAGAAAGCTCTATTTGTGGGGAAAAAAAAGAACGTCAATTTTGTTTGGGTGCAATGTCGCACGACCGCGCAATTGCCAGTTAAAGCACCGCTGTGCCGAATTGCAAAAAATGCTCTGGTCAGGAAGGGGGTAAATTCTTCCATGGCTGAAGTGGTTAATACCGTGTATTGCCCCTTTTAACATCAACGACAGCTTGAAGTCTATTGTTTTATTTGTGGATGAGGTTTTTTATCTTCTCAGATGGCAAAGCTGCCCATTCCTCCTGGCAAAAAGCCTCCAGTTCCTGTAAATTATTGGGCTGTCTTGCATGAATGGCACGTTTTGAGATCTCCCCAGAGTGGCTCAATGATATTGAGGTCAGGAGACTGAGATGACCAATCCAGAACCTTCACTTTATTCTGCTGTGGCCAATGACAGGTCAACTTGGCCTTGTGTTTTAGATCATTGTCATGTTGGAATGTCCAAGTACCTCCCATGCGCAGCTTCCTGGCTGATGAATGCAAATGTTCCTCCAGTATTTTTTGATAACATACTGCATTCATCTTGCCAACAATTTTAACCAAATTTTCTGTGCCTTTGTAGCTCACACATCCCCAATACATCAGCGATCCACCTCCGTGTTTCACAGTAGGAATGGTGTACCTTTCATCATAGGCCTTGTTGACTCCTCTCCATATGTAGTGTTTATGGTTGTGGCCAAAAAGCTCAATTTTGGTCTCATCACTCCAAATGACTTTGTGCCAGAAGGTTTGAGGCCTGTCTTGGATATCTTTTTATATCCTTTCCTGTTTTATACAGTTCAACTACCTTTTCCTGCAGATCCTTTGACAATTCTTTTGTTTTCCCCGTAACTCCAAAAATGTCAGTACAGCACTGGATAAAAGATGCAAGGGTCTGTCAGGAGTCTGGAAACTCATTGGCCTTTTATACACACACTAATTACAAGCAAACAGATCACAGGTGAGGATGGTTACCTTTGACCACTTGCCTACAGGGTACTTACACCCCCTTCCTGCCCAGGCCGTTTTTCATCTTTCATCGCTGTCATACGTTTAAATGACAATTGCATGGTCACGCTACAGTGTAATTTAAATTTTTATCATTTTCTTCACACAGAGCTTTCTTTTGGTGGTATTTAATCACTGCTGGGTTTTTTATTTAATTTTTTTTTTTTACTTTGTTTCTGTCAAAAAAAAATTGTCAATAAAGTAATTCTTCTCCTTCACTGATGTACGCTGATGAGGCGGCACTGGTAAGGCTGAACTGGTGGGCACTGATGAGGTGCCACTTATGGGTACTGATAAGGAGGCACTAATATGCCACACTTATGGGCACTGATAGGTGGCACTGATAGGTAGCATTGATGGGTGGCATTGATGGGCAGCACCATTCATATTCTCTGAAAAATGGCCAGGGCATGTGAACTTACGAGCACAACTGTGTGTTTGTGTGTGTATGTGTATAATATATATATATATATATATATATATATATATATATACACACACAAAAGTGAGTACACCCCTCACATTTTTGTAAATATATCTTTTCATGGGACAACACTGAAGAAATGACACTTTGCTACAATGTAAATTAGTGAGTAGGGGTGTACTCACTTTTGTTGCCAGCGATTTAGACATTAATGGCTGTGTGTTGAGTTATTTTGAGGGGACAGCAAATTTACACTGTTATACAAGCTGTACACTCACTACTTTACATTGTAGCAAAGTGTCATTTCTTCAGTGTTGTCACATGAAAAGATATAATAAAATATTTACAAAAATGTGAGGGGTGTACTCACTTTACTGAGATACCGTGTGTGTGTGTGTGTGTGTGTGTGTGTGTGTGTGTGTGTGTATATATATATATATGTATGTGTGTGTGTGTGTGTGTGTGTGTATATATATATATGTGTATATATATATATATATATATATATATATATATATATATACCGTATATACTCGAGTATAGGCCGACCCGAATATAAGCCGAGGCCCCCAATTTACCCCCAAAAAACTGGAAAACTTATTGACTCGTGTATAAGCCGAGGGTGAGACATGGCTGTCCATCCCTGTGTGTCCGTCCATCCCTGTGTGTGTGTCCGTCCATCCATCCCTGTGTGTGTGTCCATCCATCCATCCATCCATCCCTGTGTGTGTGTCCGTCCATCCATCCCTGTGTGTGTATCCATCCATCCATCCATCCCTGTGTGTGTGTGTGTGTGTGTGTGTGTGTGTGTGTGTGTGTGTGTGTATCCATCCATCCATCCATCCATGTGTGTGTGTGTGTGTGTGTGTGTGTGTGTGTGTGTGTGTGTGTGTGTGTGTGTGTGTGTCCATCCATCCATCCATCCCTGTGTGTGTGTCCGTGCAGCCTTGTGTGTGTGTCCAGCCTACCTGTGTCCCGAGCCTCCGTCCCGAGCCGCCGTCGTCCCGAGCCTCCTCCGTCCCGAGCCTCCTCCGTCCCGAGCCTCCTCCGTCCCGTGCCTCCTCCGTCCCGTGCCTCCTCCGTCCCGTGCCTCCTCCGTCCCGTGCCTCCTCCGTCCCGTGTCGTGCCGATGGATCGCCGCTCCAGGATCGCCGCTCTTCTCGGCGGCCATTCTACAATTCAAAAACCGCGCCTCCGCCTCCGCCTGTGATAGGCGGAACACTCAATTTCCCAGCAGCCTGTGTTCCGCCTATCACGGACATCCTCTCATCCTCGTCCGTAGTATGAGAATGAGCGGATGTCCGTGATAGGCGGAACACTGACTGCTGGGAAATTCAGTGTTCCGCCTATCACAGGCGGAGGCGGAGAAGGAGGCGCGGCTTTTGAATTTTAATGTCCGCCGTCTGTCTGCTCGATACGCTGATCGAGCAGTCAGACAGCGGTGACTCGAGTATAAGCCGAGGGGGCACTTTCAGCCTCAAAAAAGAGGCTGAAAATCTCGGCTTATACTCGAGTATATACGGTATATATATATATATATATATATAAAATTTATTTATTTTTCTCAGAAAATGTTATCTCTGAAAATTTTCTTAGCTTGAAAAATTAAAACTAATGCAGTTACCTCTTCTAAGGATTAATGATCATTTTTGCTTTTGGGTTTAGCTATTCTTTACTGGCCAAAGACTGATTGGGCAAACAAGGAGACACAGGAGAAGCCACTAAATAGATCGGGTATAAAAGCATCTATGGCACACACAATCGCTCTTAAACAGTTGGCAGAAAAATTTTGCAGAATCGGTAGGTCCTGGTGCAGTCCACAAGAGACTTGGGTTTCAAGACCTTCATCTATGTCAGTTGACTGTGTAGAAAGTCCATCCACACCAGAGATACAGCCTGCCTGGAGTTTGTATGTTCTGTATTGGTTTTCTCCAGGTTTTCCAGTAACCAAGCAATGTATTCAGCCTCCAACTTTAATGTATGTATCCTAATGGAGGATGTGGTAGGACATTAGAGTGTGGTTGCATATGAATTACTACAGTATATGTAGTAACCCTATGAATGAGTAAAATAAAATAGGCCGTTGTTTCTAAGTTTTGGTTCGTATTGTTCTCCAACACATCCTGATTTCTGGACTTTCAGTTTGAAGCAAAACTGGTTAGAAAGCAACAGCTTTTGGAAGCATGCTAGTTCTTCACCTGTGATTCTGGAATTAGGTAAAACTTACCAGCTTGGAGGTCGTCTGAGGCTGGTTAAAGCCCCGTACAGACAGTCCGAATATTGGCTGCAATCAGCTGCTAAAGTAGAAACCTGTGTGTACAGCTGCTTGTCCGACAGAAGGCGATCTCAGGACTGGCTTCTGTCAAATGAGCATGCTCGAAAACTAGCAGCTGATCAGCGCTTGCAGCCCATGGCTGCTAGTGCTGGCAGGGGGGGATGGTTCCCCTGTCAGAAAACACTAGCTCAGTGGGGGAGATCGCTGTACTAACATTGCATAGATAGTACAGCCACCTCTCAGGTTTTTTTTGTTCTGCAATATAGGCTTTAATAGGCTTTAGATACAATCTTGACCTATACTTGTGTAGTAAAAGTGCTGATCATTCAGGTGATATGAATAATTATATATGTATTCTCCTACTAAACTTTTTTTTTTTTTTTTTTTGTGTGTGGTTTTTCTGCCTCTCTTATGGTCACATTTATATTCCTGTCCATTGCTGCTATTTTACTCATTTTTATCCTTTTTTTGTCTATATCCTGTTTTTACTAATTCTTTTTCATCCATCCCCTTCCATCATCCCTTTTTTTTTTTCCTTTATCTTTCACCTTCGTCTCTTTACTCTACTCTTCCTCTTTCATTCTTCCTCCTCCATTCATCCTCCTCATTGTACTCCCCCCCTCCTCTTCTCTTTACTCTTCCTCCCTCCTCTTCTATTCTTCTCGTTACTGTTCCTCCCTCTTCTCTTTACTCTTCCTCTCTCCTTTGGTCCTCTCTTTTATTCTTTGTCTCGTCTTCTGTCCGCTTCTCTTTACTCTACTCTACTCTTCCATCTCCTTCCATCGTCCCTTTTTTTCTTTATCTGTCTCCTTTATCTCTTTACTCTTCCTCTCTCGTCCTTCTGTCTGTCACATCCCTGCTCTTGTGTGTGTGTGTGTCTCTCTCTCTCTCTCTCTCTCTCTCTCTCTCCCTCTCTCTCTCCCTCTCTCTCTCTCTCTCTCTCCCTCTCTCTCTCCCCCTCCCCCTCTCTCTCCCTCTCTCTCTCCCCCTCTCCCTCTCTCTCTCCCCCTCCCCCTCTCTCTCTTCCCCCCCTCTCTCTCCCCCCTCTCTCTCTTCCCCCCTCTCTCTCCCCCCCTCTCTCTCTATCTCTCCCCCCCTTCTCTCTCTCTATCTCTCCCCCCCCTCTCTCTCTCCCCCTCCCCCTCTCTCTCCCCCTCCCCCTCTCTCTCCCCCTCCCTCTCTCTTTCCCCCTCCCTCCCTCTCTCTCTCCCCCTCCCTCCCTCTCTCTCTCCCCCTCCCTCCCTCTCTCTTTCCCCCTCCCTCTCTCTCTCTCTCCCTCCCTCTCTCTCTCCCCCCTCCCCCTGTCTCTGTCCCCTCCCCCTCTCTCGTCTCCCCTTCCCCCTCTCTCCCTCTCCCCTTCCCCCTCTCTCCCTCTCCCCTTCCCCCTCTCCCCTTTCCCCCTCTCTCCCTCTCCCCTTCCCCCTCTCTCCCCCTCTCGCTCTCTCCCCCTCCCTCTCCCTCTCCCCTTCCCCCTCTCGCTCTCTCCCCTCCCCCCTCTCGCTCTCTCCCCTCCCCCCTCTCTCTCCCCTCCCCCCTCTCTCTATCTCTCTCTCTCTCCCCTCCCCTCCCCTCTCCCTCTCTATCTCCCCCCTTCCACCCCTCTCTCCCTCTCTCTCTCTCAATAGTGTTTTGATGTGGGTCACACCTCACAGATCACGGGTATCTGTCACTCCGCAGGTACGCTCTACACAACTTCCACTGATAAAACCATGAAGGTGAGTGAGCAAAATAGTAGGCACATGTAATGTGGATTCTTTTTTAGAATGATGAACAATGCAGTGTGTGTGTATAAGTAAAATGTTTTGAGCTGGCTATACACTGTATGAATTCAAGGCAAATTCCTGATGAACTGCACAAAATTAGCTTTGTTGGTGGTGCTGATGTTCCTTCCCTACCTGCTATCTTTTAAACGAAGGCGCCAGGCGAAAAATTGTGTAATGAATTTGGAACTGAAGAATTTTTCCCCCCCTAAAAATAAATTACAAATCCAATAACCAGGTCATTTTAAGGGGGGGGGGGGGGGGGCTCCAGTGAAGTGAACTTGTAAGAAGACTTTGAACTTTGTAGACCCTCTGTGTATGCCTGTATATGTGATTTTTTTTATTTATTTTTTTGATACCCCAAAAATTCCCTGGTTAGCGGCCTTGTGATTTAGAATATGGGATGTGGTATTTGTTCACTGATCTTGCGACAAGATATTTGATATACCTTTTGATATTTATTTATTTGGTAAGTCATTGTGTTTGAATGTAATGTATCTTCTAGAGTTCTGTTTTAAAGTAAATTTGGCCTGGCCTATGCCAAATTACGGGGTAGGCCAAATTACGGGAGATCAATGGGAGGAAGCGTTACAGTCAATAACCACCTGCTCTCTAAATGTAGCCCAAATAGTCTCCCAACGGTACATAATAAGGGTACACTACACCCCTGAGAAACTACATAAGATGGGCAGACTGGCAGACCCTGTGTGCTGCTGCTGCCGGCGACAGGGAGGGGACCTCATCCACCTCCTGTGGCGCTGCCTGAAGCTCCACCGGTACTGGACCGAGGTGATGGACATGCTTAACATGGTGTTTCAAACGAAGGTACCTGGAGGAGGTAGTTCCTGAAGAACTGGTCAGGGTTGCATTCTCGAGGGCATTGTTCCAAGCCAGGAAGCTGCTCCTGATGGGATGGAAGGCAGCATTGCCACCTACTAGCACCTTTGGATAACACATATGGGAAACACCTTTATTATGGAAAAATGAGTCTATCAACATAGGGGATGCCCGGGCAGGTTTGAACATATATGGGTAAGATGGCTGGATACACCAGGTCAGAGTCCGAATGAGCTTGTGATGTCCCGACTGCTGCTATGTCCCTAGAGGGGAGGATGTATTTGGGATGTATTTTGGATGAATCAAGTATGCTATGGGCTTTGCTGGCGGAGGAATGGCGTGAAGGACATGATATTGTATAAGTAGATGATTGAGGATCGTTAATATGTACATGCACATTGGATGATGATAAGTTTAATAAAAATGTTTCTGATTTAAAAAAAATATAAATTTGGCCTGGCCTATAAAATTTCTAACAGCATTGCTGAAGGGCAGCACCTTATTTTGCCCAAAAATACCTTTTATTTTTTTAAACAGATCCCTGTGTCTCCTAAAACCCCTTGGATCCTAGGACCAATTTCTGCATTGAGCTCCTGCCCAAGTCATGGTTAAAGCAATTTTGTCACATCATAAAAAAAAGAAGACTGTTATGTGTTATTACTTATCTGTCCTGCCACCCATGCCTTGCATCTTCAGCCTTTTGAAGAGCTTTACTGTCTAAAATATGTGTCCTGTAGTGGCGTAGTGACCGATCGATAGATACAGTGCACAGTAGGAGACCAGGCAACCAGCACACCTTCAAGTGTGATGGGTGCAGAATATTCTGTGGCCTGCGTGCCTGTTCCATAGGTGAAGATTGAAGGTATGGCAGCTGAACACATAACTATTATTGGTCTTCTTTTGCAGGGACATGACACTTTTTTTTTTCATTTTTAAGCTAACAAAGAGTTGCTTTAAGCCATACGTTTTTTTCACTCAACTTTCAAATGACAGAGCATCTACTGGCCAGAAGTTTCACACTGCCCTTTTTAGCGTGTGGGAAGCTTTCCATTTTTGGCTAAATTGAGGCCTGGGGGTGGGGGGCGGTTGCAGCAGCATTTTGGTGCATGACATAGTAAAAAAAAAAAAAAAAAATTCTCTTTTTCTTTATCGTACATCACAGGACACAGTGCCATAGTATTAATTATATGGGTATACACGTATATAGGCACCTTCAGGTGATGGACACTGGCACACCCAAGACAGGAAATTCACTCCCTATATAATCCCTCCTCCTCCCAGGAGTACCTTAGTTTTTTTTCGCCAGTGTCTAAGGCAAGGCTTGACAAAACCCCGGGCGCCAGGTCGCATTTGCGACTAGAATTAGCGACCTGGCGTCTGGGGCAGCACAGCTGGGGGTATCCTGTCTCCGTGGACCCCCCGGCTTGATCGCGTCGGGCCGCGCCGCCGGCGGCCGGTAATTGAGCCCCCGGCTTTGAGGCCTTCTGCGATCCTATGGTTCCTTCTGGAATCTGGCGCCCTCTTGTGGTGGCCGTTGGAATGACAACCAGCAATGCTAATGGAGCTTCCCCTGCCTGCCAGCCTATCTCCTTCCCTTTACTTAGAACCCCTAAACATTATATATATTTTTTATTCTAACACCGTAGAGAATAAAATGGTGGTCGTTGCAATACTGTCTGTCACGCCGTATTTGCACAGCGGACTTAGAAGCGCACTTTTTTTTGGAGAAAAATAATGTATTTAATAAAAAAAAATAAGACAACAGTAAAGTTAGCCCAATTTTTTTTTGTATTGTGAAAGATAATGTTACGCCGAGTAAATCGATACCCAACATGTCATGCTTCAAAATTGTGCCCGCTCATGGAATGGCGACAAACTTTTACCCATTAAAATCTCTATAGGCGACGTTTAAAAAATTCTACAGGTTGCACATTTTAAGATACAAAGGAGCTCTGGGGCTAAAATTATTGCTCTCACTCTACCGATCGCAGCGATACCTCACATGTGTGGTTTGAACACCGCTTTCATATGCGTTCGCTTCTGCACGCAAGCTTGGCGGGACAGGGCGCGTTTAAAATAATTTTTTTTTCTTATTTTAACTTTTTTTTTTTTTTTTTTTTTTTTTTTTTTTAACTGTTCTTTTAAAAAAAAAATGTGTGTCACTTTTATTCCTATTACAAGGAATGTAAAAATCCCTTGTAATAGAAAAAAGCATGACAGGTCCTCTTATATATATATGAGATCTGGGGTCAGAGAGACCTCATATTTACACTAAAATGCAATTTAAAAAAAATGTGTCATTTGAAAAAAATAAAATAAATAAAATGTCCCTCTAAGAGCTATGGGCAATGACTTGGAGACAGGTGGGGGGCTGGGGGCTATCTTCCCCTCACTCGTCTCCATGTCAGGCCAGGGACAGGTCCAGATCGCCGTCACGGACCTGGCTCCTAACTTTTTTAGCTGGCTCCTAGATTCCAAGCAAATTTGTCAATCCCTGGTCTAAGGTGTTGGTCAGGAATGAAGATGTGCTCTGAAGAGCTCCGCTGGAGGGATCCCTATTGGATTTAAACAGCCTCCACCGACTGGATCCATCCAAAGTGCCACTGAGGCCGAGGTGGATGATACCCAGGCCTTGTATAAGAAGAGTGAGGTTTTGCCTGTAACACTTCTCCTTGGGGGGTTGGACCCCGGGACCCAGTGCTTTGGTCATGCTCACATTACCTAAAGTTTTTCCTGGCAGGGTGCTATACAGGTCCAAGGGAGTGGAACCCAGATAAAAAGGGACCTGGTCCTTGAAGGTTTGCTAAACATAGCCCGCCGTGATGGGTAAAGTTTGGATTTGTCCGTCATCAGCAATATCCTGCGGCGAGGATAAGGTAAATGAAGAAGCCTAGGAACTGTACCTGGTTTTTCTTCCTTGAATAAAATGTCATGCCTTAAGTACTCCACTAGAAGGAGTAAATGCACATACCTTTGTACGTTGCCTCTCAGTTCAGCTCTGTGTCAAGCAGCTGAGACAGCATGTGTGTGGTCTCGTTCATGCAGCCTTGTTCAGGGGGGATTCCTATCCAGGAAAAAGTTTGCGATTGGCTGCATTTTCCCCCCTGAGGGAACTAAGGGGCTGGGAGGTACAGCAGCAGTTTGTACTAAATTCCCCCACCCCCAACCCACAATGCGGCGGCTTTCCCTATATTGTATTTTTATGCTGCCATGATCTGCAGACCCGAATGCTGTTTGTGCATGGGAACTGCTTGAAATTTTAAAACGGGGATAGGCGGCAAGGTGGATTGATGGGCGGAGGGGGTGTGGCTTAAACACAGCACCATGTGCGGGATGTAGCGTCCACGAGGACACACGGCGCTGGGGGCACCGAGCCCAAAATACAAACTCCTCAGCTAGTAGCTGGAGAGTACAGCTGCTGATCACACAGGACATAGGAGTGGGGGCACATAAGGCACTGTATTTAGGCATTTTCAATTAGAGGAAATGCATTTTACTCAGCACCAGGCTGAACTTTATTAGTGGCATTGTATTGCTAGACTATTGCTCAGCAACTAGTGTATTTACTTAGTGCCTCTGCTTTTGTGCTTAGGACTATGCCTCCCAAAAAGGCTGGTGCAAACACCTCAAAAAAGGTACCTAAAGCATCACCCCTCGGCGCTGAGGACGCTAGTCATGACTCAACATTGTCATCTATTGAAATACCAGAAGTGGCTAGCCAGGGTGAACTATTGGAACCAGTGGGTGTTGCAGCTGCTTCTAACATCTCAGCCCCTGTATGCATGACTGAAGATGCTCTTTCCTCTGCCCTGCTGAAGCTAAAGGAGAGACTAGTGGCTTTAATCGCATCTTCCATCCAAAGAGACAGGAAGCGTGGTAGATCCTCTTCCCCTACCTCGGATCCTTTATCATGGGAGCAGTGGATAGAGGATGAGGTATTTTCCTCAGGGGATCAGGAGGAAAGGCAATCCAATGACTCCTCTTCTGAGGAATCAACGGTAGATGAACACTTTTCAGCGGTTGACGCTGCCATATCCAGTGTGAATAAAAGTCTAACTTGTCCAGTAGACAATGCTCAAATGCTAAAGGATCCAACAGATAAAAGATTTGAATTCCTGTTAATATCCTCTTTTTCTTTGGCAGGTGCAGTCGCTGCAATAGACGTCTGTCAATCCCTGAAGGACCAATTTAGACAGGCCCTTAAGGAGGTTCCTGTACAACAGGCCCGAGACTTGGCCGAATTGCCAAGAGCATTATGTTTTGCTATTGACGCCATCAAGGATTCTATCCTCCAGGCGTCTCGCCTTTCTGTTGTGCTTGTGCACATGCAAAGGATCCTGTGGTTAAAAAATTGGTCAGCTGAAGCACCCTGTAAAAGGCTCCTGACTGGTTTTCCTTTTTATGGGGATGAGCTATTTGGGGATGATTTTAACAAATACATCCAAAAGATTTCAAGTGGGAAAATGCCCTTCATTTAAGTGGACTCTTTCTCCAGCACCAGGGGCATCTGCCTCTAGGCAGTTGCAATGGCCTCCACCATCAGAGTCTAGAGGAAAACCTCAGGGTCAGGCCCAGGCGCAAAAGAAGTCCTGGGGGTGGAAAACGGCAAAACAGAATTCTAAAGTCTCATGAAGGGGCGCCCCCACTCACCAAGCTGCAGTTCCCAGAAGTCTGGCAGGAGGAAATTCAGAACAGATGGGTCATCTCCATGATAACTCTAGGGTACAATTGGAATTTTGGGAGTTTCCACCTCCTCGTTTTCTGAGGTCAAGTTTTCCCAAAGATCCAGGAAAAAGGCAGTCTCTGTTTTGGGAATTGGACAGATTACTGGCTCGGGGTGATCATGAAACTCAGAAGAGCAAGGTTTGGGGTTCTATTCAAACCTCTTTATGGTACCAAAACCGAATGAAGATGTCAGACTCTAGAGCTAAAGAATCTAAATCAGTTCCTGAAGGTCCGCCCTTTTCGCATGAAGTCGTTCAGGTCGGTGGTTTCTATCCTACAATGAGGAGAATCTCTCTTATTGACATCAGAGATACATATCTGCATGTTCCTATACTTCCCGCTCACCAAAGGTTTCTGCAGTTCGAGGTAGAACAGCATAATTCTCAGTTTGTAGCCTTGCCCTTCGGGCTGGCTACTGCTCCCCAGGTATTTACAAAAGTTCTGGCTCCACCTCTAGCTAGGTTAAGGGCGCAGGACATAACAGTCTTGGCGTACCTGGACATTCTATTGCTTATAGACCAGTCAATGGTCCGCCTGGAGCAAAGCGTGCGCATTACAACCAAATACCTGGAAAATGTAGGTTGGATTCTCAACCTAGAGAAGTCGTCCTTAAAACCGCTAAAAAGGCTGGAGTACTTGGGTCTGATCATAGACACAGCCCAGAAAAAGGTGTTCTTGCCTCAGGCAAAGATCAATGCCATAAGAGAGCTGGTGCAGATGTTGCAAAACTGTTGCAAAACAGTATCCTGTCTGCTTGGAACAAAACGGTTCAAGCTCTAGACTTGCCAATGTAGCTGTCCCCAAAGGTGTCCCAGAGCCTCAGTTGGTGGTTGGTAACACGGAATCTGCTGAAAGGGAAATCCTTCAGACCAGTTATCTGGAAGGTGGTAACGACAGATGCCAGCCTTTGAGGTTGGGAAGCAGTATTAGAAAAGACAGCTGTCCGGGGACAGTGGTCAAGAACTGAAAGAACCTTGCCCATCAACATCCTAGAGATTCGTGCAGCGTGTCTGTCTCTGAAGGCCTGGACATTCAGGTTACGGGGTCGTCCTGTCAGGATCCAATCTGACAATGCCACGGCGGTAACCTATATCAATCATCGGGGGCACCAAGAGTCTCTCAGTGCAGAGGGAGATGAACCAAATCCTAACTTGGGCAGAAAGGAATGTTCCTTGCCTATCAGCAGTTTTCATTCTGTGAGTAGAGAATTGGCAGGTGGACTACTTGAGCCGCCAGCAGTTGCTCCAGGGGGAATGGTCCCTTCACCCCAACAATTTTCTGTCTGTTTGCCAAAAATGGGGGACTCCGGACACAGATCTTCTAGCGTCCATGTTCAACATGAAGTTGGTCAACTTTTCGTCCAGGACAAGGGATCCACTTGCATGCGGAACAGATGGTTGGTGACCCCGTGGGATCAGTTCTCACTGATTAATGCATCCCCCCCCCCCCCCCTATTTAGTTGCTGCTACAACTTCTTTGCAGGATCAAGCTGAAAAGAAAGCTGGTAAATCTTGTAGCCCCAGCATGGCCCAGAAGGTCCTGGTATGCAGAAATCGTAAAGATGGCGGTGGGGGATCCATGGTCCCTTCCACTACGTTCAGACCTACTCTCACAAGGGCCGATATTCCATCCTACCATACAAACTCTAAATTTAACAGCTTGGCTATTGAAACCCACATTCTGAAGAAACGTGGGCTATCCAGGTCAGTTATTTCTACCTTGATTAATGCAAGGAAGCCGGCTCCCAGAATCATATATTATAGAGTCTGGAGGGCTTATGTTTCCTGGTGTGAATCCAAGGGTTGGCACCCTCAGAAGTATAGCATAGGCAGAATTCTTGCTTTTATACAATTAGGGGTAGAGATGAAACTGGCCTTGAGTACTATTAAGGGCCAAGTCTTGGCCTTATCGGTCTTATTTCAAAGACTGCTTGCTTCGCATTCTTTGGTCCTGGTTTTTATGCAAGGGGTGATGTGGCATAATCCCCCAGTTAGATCACCTTTGAACCCTTGGGACTTGAATTTAGTTTTGTCAGTGTTACAAAATAGCCTTTTGAACCGATACAGCATACTCTCTTAGTCCTTCCGACAAGGAAGTTAGTATTCTTGGTTGCTAGGGTTTCGGAATTGGCTGCTCTTTCTTGTAAAGAGCCACATTTGATTATTCACAAGGACAGGGTCGTGTTGCGTCCTCATCCAAGTTTTCTGCCTAAAGTGGTCTCAGGGTTTGACCTGAACCAAGATATTGTCCTTCCATCGTTTTTTTCCAAAACCATGTTCTAGGGAAGAGAAGTCACTATATTGTCTTGATGTGGTGAGAGCGGTCAAGGTCTATTTAGAGGCGACTGCTCAGATCCAGAAGACTGATGTCTTATTTGTACTGCCAGAAGGTCCTAGGAAAGGACAAGTAGCATCAAAATCCACTATTTCTAAGTGGATTCGGCAAGTTATAATTCAGACATATTGTTTAAAGATTTAGATTCCACCTTTTCAAGTAAAGGCACACTCTACCAAAGCAGTGCATCACCAGGCCTCCATGACTCAGATTTGTAAGGCCACAACTTGGTCTTCAGTACATACATTCACCAGGTTTTAACAGGTGGATGTAAAAAGGCATGAGGATGTCGCCTTTGGGCGCAGTGTGCTTTAGGCAGCAGTAGAAGTTCTCAAGTCTGTGGGCACCCTGTGGGTTGTGTCTCCCTCCCCTCAAGTAGCATTGCTATGGGACGTCCCATATAGGTAATACTATGGCTCTGTGTCCCGTGATGTGCGATAAAGAAAATAGGATTTTTATAACGGCTTACCTGTAAAATCCTTTTCTTGGAGTACATCATGGGACACATAGGTCCCACCCCTCTTTTGGGATTTGTGTATATTGCTTTGCTACAAAAACTGAGGTACTCCTGGGAGGAAGAAGGGTTATATAGGGAGTGAACTTCCTGTCTTGAGTGTGTGAGTGTCTATCACCTGAAGGTGCCTATATATACCCATATAGCTAATACTATGGCTCTGTGTCCCGTGATGTACTCCTAGAAAAGGACTTTACAGGTAAGCTGTTATAAAAATCCTATTTTTTTTTCCTGCTTTATTTAAAGTGCCCAAAATAACATTTAATTCATGTCACTGCAGAGCATGGTGCATTGCACTACTGTACGGTGACATGTAGTGCCTTCCCTTGGAGCTGTGATAAAATGCAGCATGTCTGCATGTTATTGCTGCTCACTGAACCACACCTGCAGGTGCTGCTTTACAGTGAGGAAGGGGGGGAGGCACATAGAAAACAATTGTTTTTATGTGCCCTAGCGGTGACTCGTGTTCTTCCAGTGTGGAAAAACACCAGTATCACTCGTGTGAACGAGCCCTTAATCACAGCTTGGGCAGAGGTTGATTCCCCATGTACCATATTGAACCTGTGATGCAAAGGGCTCCACTAAGTGACAGACATCAGTCTGAAAACTAACAGCGTTATTGGAAGACATCACAAGAAGCTGCTTTTGAGGTTTCTATTTCCTTAAAAATATTTCTCTTTTAAAGTGTACCTTCAGTCATTTTTTCAAATTTTTCTATTAATTCTTCTGTCCTTGTTGTTTTAACTTTGGATAGTAAAATATTTTTTTTTCTCCCAGTAAATACCTTATACAGCCCTCTTCCTGTTCCTTGTCTGATAAAAAGCCTAGACTTATGACATCATGCACAGCTTTCTCTCTCTCTCACTCTCCTGAGAGTTTGGGGATGAGTCATAAGAGGGCCAATGACAGCTGCAGAGCTGGAGGTATGTGTTCGTGTAAATTCAGGAAGTGAACAGACAGCAGCTTCAGCTGGCCACAGTTAAAATGGCTGCGGGCAGACTCGGCAGAGGGAGATTTCTGCAGTATATTTGGCAAGTACAGAATCACAGTGTATACAAAAATAATAGGCAAAGTGGTTGGGGGGAAACTTCAGAATGGCAAAGATGTTTTTATTACAAATTGTGTGAACAGACTGCAGTTCCTCTTCTACCTGGACTAGAGTTAGCCATTAACATTGTGCTTTCTACTTCCAGGTCCACATTCCTACTGACCCTCCACGCACACTGTGCACACTGGGACAAAACAACGTGGTCAATGGGGTAAGTCTGTTGTTTCAAAAGGAAAATTTAGAGAGCTACTTATTTAAATGTATTATTTTAATATAAATATCGATGATTGAACATTTTGCAGAATAGACACTGTCTCAAATCCCTGGTAATGCTAAAAGAGAGGGGGGAGAAAAGAGTCAGTCTCTTTAACCACTTCCCGACCAGCGCACGACTATGTACGTCAACAGAATGGCACGGGCAGGCATATTGGCGTACAGGTACGTCCAATATTCGATGCCGCCCTGCCATCGGGAGCGCGCCGGCGGCGGCGCGCTCCCGCGCTGGCCGGGACCCCCGTGAGTCCGGTCGCGGGACCCGCGGACTCGATTGCCGCGGGCATCCCCGCGATCGTCTCACGGAGCGGCCGAATAGAGCAAATGCTGTGTAAACAACATTTGTCTATTCTGCCTAGCAACTAGTGACGCTGATCTCTGTTCCATGTGATTGGAGCAGAGATCAGTGTACACTAAATGAAAGCCCAACCCCCCCACAGTTAGTAACACACCCCTAGGAACACTTAACCCCTACACTGCCACCCACTGGTTAACCCTTTCACTGCCAGTGTCATTTACACAGGAATCACTGCATTTATATAGCAGTGATTACTGTATAAATGACAATGGTCCCAAAAATGTGTCAAAAATGTCCGATGGGTCCCCCACAATGTCGCAGTCACAATAAAAATCGCTGATCGCCGCCATTACTAGTAAAAAAAAAAATAATAAAAAATTATTAATAAAAATGCTATAAAACTATCCCTATTTTGTAAACGCTATAACTTTTGCGCAAACCAATCAATAATCGCTTATTGCGATTTTTTTTACCAAAAATATGTAGAAGAATACGTATCGGCCTAAACTGAGGGAAAAAATATTTTTTTTTATATATTTTTGGGGGATATTTATTATAACAAAAAGTAAAAAATAATGCGTTTTTTTCAAAATTGTCGCTCTATTTTTGTTTATAGCGCAAAAAATAAAAACCGCAGGGGTGATCAAATACCACCAAAAGAAAGCTCTATTTGTGGGAAAAAAAGGACGTCAATTTTGTTTGGGAGCCACGTCGCACGACCGCGCAATTGTCAGTTAAAGCGACGCAGTGCCGAATCGCAAAAAGTGGTCTGGTCTTTGACCAGCAAATTGGTCCGGTCTGAAAGTGGTTAAAGAATAATGGGATTTTAATTGGGACATTATTCTTTTAAGAGACTTGTCTCTTTTCTCCCCCCTTTCTTTTGTATTATTGTAATGTTTATCTTAATATAATTTTGAATGTGAACTTCTGACTCGTTTGTCATTCCATATTGGATATGCTACTTTGGAAACCATTAACGTGTTGGATTGTCATCTGTTTATCAATGTCTGCAACTAGCAGCTCTACATGAGAATCTGGCAGGTCTGTCAGAAACCATGAAATCAGACCTAGACAGAGGTACAGTTAAATCACACTTGTTTAATAATAAAAGTAAAAAGAACAAACATAGTCAAAACATAGCCAAAGTTCAGTAACCTGAACGGGTAGTCATCAAGCCACACGCCAGGGATCAATGTAGTGGAACAGCAAGTAGGATCTAGAGCCAGAAGGGATGTCAGCAAAGCTTTAAACAGGAGCGCAGGAGATGTCTCTGTGATGTTGACCAAGGCGAAGGCAGAGATCTGGACTGGATGGCTTATGTAGGCAGGACTGACGAGCAGGATATCATCAACAGCTGAGTAACTGCCAGCTCAGAGAAGGAAGGGCTGAGCCCAACCCTGACAAGGTTCTAAATGTTGGCTAAGTTAAAAATGCTGCTGAAGTATAGGCCACCCTGTGGTGTCTGCAAGGACGTGATGATCTTCAAGTCAGTCCCTGCATTTTTGTGGGGCCCCTGGATTTCAGACCCAGGCTTTATACTCAGCCTCCACTTCTGTCTTTTGTTGATAATAACCCAAGCCCCACCTTTGCTGCCTAACAATTCCAATGCCAGATCCTCAGTAGCCAGTAAAGTTGAATGCTGGGAATGGAGTTAGTGCCATCTCTCTAGCGGCGTTGCCAGCTGAGACAGTTTTTAGGGCATGACAGGTTCACTTTGAAGAGAGAGGCTCAGTTATGCTGGGTACACACGATCGGAATTCTCGTCGGAAAACGCTCTGATGGTTTTCCCGACAGAATTCTGACGGAATTCGGCTCAAGCTGTCTTGCCTACACACACTCCCATCAAATTCCGATAGTTTATAACGGGGTGACGTACAACACGTACGAGGGGACTTGAAAAAGGAAGTTCAATACCCAGTAGCCAATAGCTTCTGGCTCGTAGTTGAATCTGAGCGTGATTTTTGGCGTGTCGGAATTGCATACACGCGATCGGAATTACCAATAGAAAGTTTTTCCTTCGGGAAAATTGAGAACATGCTATCAATTTTTGGCTGGCGGAAATTCGGACAGCTAAATTCCAATGAAGCGTACACACGGTCACATTTTTTTCCGATGAAAAGCTCTCATCTGTCTTTTTTTGGGCTGTAATTCCGATCGTGTGTACGCGGCATTAGTCTTTTGGCCCGTTGCTATCAACCCGGTTGGATCTGACCACCAGACATTAGTAAAAGAGAGAAAAAGTAAAGCCTCAGCATTGTGTTGCATGGCAAAGCAGGAGGCTGATACTGCAGTGAAATGTGTTTGCTACAATATTTAAGGAGTCCATTTATAAAAAAAAAATATTGGAAGAATGTGACAAGAATTTGCCTATGCTTGATGAATTCAGACTGTATTATGCATAATGCCTAACACCAGCTTTTGTGTTACTTTTAATAGTTCATTTGGGTCAAAAGGACCCAAACTAATTTTTTTTATTGCTAAGAAATGCAGCTACTGTCAGCACTGCTCCATCAGCAGAAGGAAGTCCCTGTACCGCTGCCAGAACACAGCCCTGTATACTGTATATAGCTAATGTTACATACAGTTTATACAGTGCTGACAGCAGACATGTCTTGGCAATGGAAACAATTTGTTTGGGGCTGCTTGACCTAAATTCCTAAATTAACTATTTAAAGTGGTTGTAAACCCTCCCCCATAACTTTGTCCCATGTAAATCAGCATAAAAAACCCTAATGAACACTGCTTGTAGATATCTCCTTACTTGCTTAGTATTGTTGTAATCCTTGTTGTTCTGTAGAATGAAGTCACTGAGCATGCCCAGATCTCCCCTGATTTAAGGCACACTCTCTATGTCTTATCTATCTGTTATCAGGACTTCCTAGGGCACAACACTGAACTCTGCTAATCACTTAGAGCTTCCTCCTACACACCATGTGACCTCACATACAGTCTAAATTTTGGCCATTACTGCAGTCTTATCAGCTGAAGCTGATAAGACTGACAAAGGGAAACATTAGACAATCGGCACAAGTAAATACTATGAAATAAACAAGTAAGCTATGAACAGGGAAGCAGGGTTGCCATAGAAACTTTGGATCGAGAAGGAGGCTTGGTTAACAGTACAGGAAGTGCTCAATGTAAGGGCAGAAATACACTCCACTGTGGACTCAGAAAACAATACTTAAGATGGCGCTGCCTAACCCCTGGAAACAAGTTTTTTAAAGTTTCTTTAAACAGTAAGTAATATGCGATTTGGGCTGGATTACAGTGGCTATAGTCTGATAATTACTTATTATAATGGACTAAATGAAAAGAAGCATCAGAGTGGGAGAGTTTACTTCCTCTTTAAAGTAACACAAAACCTGCTGTTAAGCTTAGTACAGTGATGTCTTATGATTGTCAGCTCCATCTTGTGGCTATAATGCAGTATTTTTCCTGAAATACCTCAATCAGAAAAAAAATACCCTGTTGTGGCCACTGGATGGAGCTGACAATCATAGTAAATAACTGTATTAAGCAAAATGTGACCATACCTTTGTAAGGATGGGCGAACGCCTGTCAAATTCAGCCAACAATTTTTTATATATAGTATTCATACGCCTTTCCACATTTTGTCATGTTACAACCAAAAAACGTAAATGTATTTTATTGGGATTTTGTGTGATAGACCAACACAAATTGGCACCTAATTGTGAAGTGGAAGGAAAATGATAAATGGTTTTTAAATTTTTTTTACAAATAAATATGTCAAAAGTGTGATGTACATTTGTATTTAGCCCCCCTGAGTCAATACTTTGTAGAACTGCCTTTCACTGCAAGTCTTTTTGGGGATGTCTCTACCAGCTTTGCACATCTAGAGACATTTTTGTCTATTCTCCTTTGCAAAATAGCTCAAGCTCTGTCAGATTGGATGGAGAGCGTCTTTGAACAGAAATTTTCATGTCTTGCCACAGATTCTCAATTGGATTTAGGTCTGGGCTTTGACTGGGCCATTCTAACACATGAACTTCTTCACAACTTTATCCCTGACCTGTCTGGTGTGTTCCTTGGACTTCATGATGCTGTTTGTTCACTAAGGTTCTCTAAAAAAACCTTAATTGGTTCCACTAGATTTTAGTTGGGAGTATCAGAGTAAAGGGGGATAAATACAAATGTACACCACACTTTTCACATATTTATTTGTAAAAAAAAAAAAAAAAGTTTGAAAACCATTTATCATTTTCCTTCCACTTCACAATTATGTGCCACTTTGTGTTGGTCTATCACATAAAATCCCAATAGAATAAATTTAAATTTTTGGTTGTAACATGACAAAATGTGGAAAATGTCAAGGGGTGTGATTACTTTTTCAAGGCGCTGTATATCCCTTAAAGCAGAGTTCCACTCGTTTGTAAGTTTATTAAAAGTCAACAGCTACAAAAAGCGTAAGCTGGCTTTTAATAAACAGACACTCACCTGTCCCGCAGTCCAGTGGTGCGACCACCCGAAGCCTCGCTCCTCACGCCCTCCTCTCCGCAGCGCCGTTATTGCAAGCGCGGACACCCAGCTGTGATCGCATGTGGCTTCACAGCTGGGTGCGCATGCGCGAGTTGCTCTGCACTCTCTGTTGCCAGGCAATCTTCTGTGACATGTCCCAGAAGATTGCAGAGAGGGAGGGGCTCCCTAGGGGGAGATGAGGAGTCGCCTAGGTGGCGAGGAGTGATTAAAGCGGACCCGACACTAGTTGGTTAGAGTTGATGTTAGGTTACTTTCCATTCCCCCTCTCTAGGGTTTCATTCCCCTTTCCCACTACCCCTATTCGCCTCTACGATAATGATGCCACGTCTGAGTTTCATCTGAACATTTTTTAAACTCTGTACAAGATAAAAACAGCATTGTGCATGACAGGGTACCGAAACACACTGATAAAACAACTAAAAGTCTATACAGTTCAGGAAATATACTTATGCAGCATTAGTGGCAGCCCCCTTGGGAGCGAAGCAGTCGCTGGGGACCCAGAACAACGGGAGAAAAACAAGGTGCGCCAAAAAATAAGTGCAGGAGACGATACAACGAATGGTATATTTAATTTAAATCGGCCAAATGGCTGCTCGCACTTCTATAAAGATCAGTAGGCATATAATAGTATAATACCGTGGTCACTCAGCGGGTCCCCGGTGGATGGTGGTGTGTAGATGTTAACACAAGAGGAGAGTTCCATGCTGGTTCCAAGATGACGAGACGGCTGTCCAGCTGGTTGTTCCTCTCTTCTACTTTTGTGTTAACATCTACACACCACCTTCTACCAGGGACCCGCTGAGTGATTAATCACATGACATTCTGTAACGACTGTACAGTGTTTCCTAAATATATCAAGGTGTCGTCCGCATATAAAGATATACCGGTAATAACTTTCCGCGGACCTCTCAAAAATCTTGTGATGGAAGTAGAAGCCCTGACGTGTATGGCCAGTGGTTCCAATGCTAGGGCAAACTATGCAATGAAAAGGACTCTGATAACTCCCCATTTATCCTAAGTTTAGCCGATGGAGCTGCATATAAGCATTTAATCAAGTCAATAAAAATCAGGCCTAAACCAAAACGTGAAAGCACCTCCCACAAATCCATTAACAAATTAGCTCCATTATCTACCTTTATTAGCATATTTAACCACTATAGATCTGCGCTCTAGCCGAATGACGGCTACAGTGCAGACCTGCTTTGCTGGGACTATGTCTATTGACGTCATCCCGTGCACGAGCGGCCTGTGCGCCCCCTGAGCACTCTGTGATCAGCGAGTCTATGAGACTCGCCTGATCACGGATCGGAGCAAGGGGTCGATCCCGACCCCTTACCACGTGATCAGCTGTCAGCCAATGACAGCTGATCATGTGACACAACAGAGTCGGTAATCGGCTATTTTTCCTCCTCGCGCTGACAGTGCGAGGAGAAAAAAAAAAAAAAAAGCCGATCACCGGCAGCCGTGAGAGGGACTTCAGTCCCGATCACGGCCAGCTCATCAGTGCCCACCTGCCCCCTGCCAGTGCCACCTAGATATTAAAAAAGTGCCACCCATCAGTGCCCACAGTGCCACCCATCAGTGCCCACAGTGCCACCTATCAGTGCCCACAATCTGCCTCAACAACAGTGCTGCACCTCAGTGCCACATATCCGTGCCCATCAGTGTCATCTACCAGTGGCACCTATCAGTGGCACCTATCAGTGCCTATCAGTCCCATCTATCAGTGGTACCTATCAGTGCCCCTTTGTGCCACCCATCCGTGCCACCTATCAGTGCCATCTTATCTGTGCCCATCAGTGCCGCCTTATCTGTGCCCATCAGTACTGCCTTATCTGTGCCTATCGGTGCCACCTTATCTGTGCCTATCAGTGCCCACCAGTGCAGCCTATCAGTGCCCACCAGTGCCGCCTCATCAGCGCATTTCAATGAAGGAGAAAAATGACCTGTTTGCAAAATTTTATAACAAACTATTAAACATGATTTTTAATTTTTTTTTGCATCTTTTTTTGTTTGTTTAGCAAAAAATAAAACTCCCAGCTGTAATTAAATGCCACCAAAAGAAAGTTCTATTTGTGGGAAAAAAATGATAAAAATTTAATTTGGGTACAGTGTTGTATGACCGCGCAATTGTCATTCAAAGTGCATCAGCGCTGAAAGCTGAAAATTGGTTTGGGCAGGAGGGGGGTTTAAGTGCCCAGTAAGAAAGCGGTTAAGAACAGTCGACGTAGATTTTGTGCAGTAGATCTCATCATGATAAATCCCTATTGATCTCTGTGAATTTAATTTATGAATTAATCTATTTAGCCAATTAATTAGCCAATCTATTTGCCAAAACTCGGGTTAGAAGATTAACGTCCAATGTGAGTAGAGAGATGAGCTCAGAAGAATCCGGTGACCTAGCCTTCTTCCCGGGTTTCAATAAGACTACAATAATTGCTCGTTCATAGAGGAGGGTAATCTGTCGTTTCGTAGAACCTCATTGTACACCTTCAGGAGCATCCGCACCAGCTGAGGAGCATATTTCTTATATACCTCAGCATGTGCCAGGGCTGTTAGATTTTCCTCCTCAGATAATGGTGCATTTTATATCTCGGAATGTCTTAGGGAGAAAGTCTGGGCATGAGGTAGGCACCCAGGGACCCCCTCAAAGTCTGACTGTGAAGGTTGTACCTTAGAGGAATAAACATCTATATAAAAAGCATGGAGAACTTAAAGTATTTCTGGAGTGGTGTAATAGGAGGCCCCCTGGGCAGTGACGGCCTGTGCATGGAGGGCACATGGGCGCCGGCCCCCTATCCATGCACTCCTTTCAGAATGCCGGTGCATGGATTCCTACGGCGGAGGTCTTTTTTTTGTTTTGTTTTTTAAGCACGTGATTAGAGCCAGGGGCTCTAATAGGCTTCAAAAAATTGTGTGACCATAGCGATTTAATTTTTGCTATTTTCACACTAAAGTTCCTCCTCGCCTATCAGGAGGCAGGTCAGTGAGACCTGTTTCTCGATTGGCCAATGCGCCAGGCTATCCTATTTGGATGCCTAGTGTTTGACAGAAGAGGAGACACAGTGGAGGAAGCATGAGGAGCGGACAACTCGGCTGCCTGAACTGGAGGAGACACAGGCCAAAGGACATCACAACCCCGTGAGTGCTGGATCTCCTGCAAGGAGTGTGTGCTGTCAGTGCTATATGCCCTATCTGTAATGCTGACCTATATACCTTATCTGTAATGCTAAGCTATATACCCTATCTGTAATGCTGAGCTATATACTCTGTCCTGTGATGCTGAGCTGTATACTCCTGACACTATGGGTGGAAGCAAGTGGAATACAGGGGACGGGGTGGGGCTTATGAGTAGCGGAATGGGTCAGAAAGGAAGGGCGGGGTCTGGCCCTGGGGGTCTGTAATAGCTTGTATATATGAGGCTGTCTGTTGCATTTTAGTAAGCATAGCCTGTAAATGACCAGTGTTCTCTCCCTCCTCTAAATATTGTTTTAGGAAGAAACGTTTATTCTCAGCTAGTTGTAACACTAATTGCTGTGAAAGGATTGGGGCGCTAACCATGCCCCCTTCTTGTATCATCTGAGGGATAGGCAATATAATTGGCCTCTGTTCTTTGCAGCTCTGATTAATACAATGAATGCATTTTATGAACTGTCCTCTCATATACGCCTTGGAGACATCCCGCACCACTTCCAGCTCTGCCGTATCCGCATTATGTTCAAAGAATTCAGTTGACAAATCTACAATCGGATCTGGGTCTGGGAATAAAGAGCCAAAAAGGATTAAGCTTCCAGCATGTCTGTGTAGGATAATCAGAGATAATCATTTTAAAGACACAGACACCGGTTTTCATATGCTGCTTGGCAGAAAGTGCTCAATCTTGTAGTCTGCTGCGATCCAGAAAACCGCACATGACTTAGTTCTTTAGCAGGACTGAAAATGAGGATTCTGTTATGAGCTTGCACCATTGGATTGGCTTAATATTTTGCCATTCCACATTTTTTTTTTTTTTTTTTAATATTCTGTAACCCATTCTCATTGTCTTCTTCTTTTCTATCACAGGTCAGTGCGGCTGGAAGCACTGTGGCTGCAGCTTCTGGAGAACAAACTGTGGAGATCTGGAGGTTTCCAGAATAAAATCTTTACCTCCCACTTGTTCTTGTGTCTCGTGATTGTACTATATATACTATAGCTGGGTGTGTGTGGTCAATGCAAAAGAGACCAATTTGTTACCATTTAGAGATGAGCTTATCATGCCATGATATGCCTTTTTATCTGATGGACACCATTTAGACCAGGGATACGCAATTAGCGGACCTCCAGCTGTTGCAGAACTACAAGTCCCATGAGGCATAGCAAGACTCTGACAGCCACAAGCACAACACCCAGAGGCAGAGGCATGATGGGACTTGTAGTTTTGCAACAGCTGGAGGTCCGCTAATTGCAGATCCCTGATTGATTTAGACCATTATAACCACCAGTGAGTAATCTGTTTTTATTGTCTTCCTCTGCATTACAGAAATCAGTCTGACATTAGGAATGCCAGTGTGACCTATAAGACCAATAACAACTTGGTAAAAAATGTTCTTTAGCAGGAAACATCAAAATCAGTGTGTGCTATAAATTGACTCCAGCATTGCTCCTGTTTCTTCTTGCTGGAGGCTGCCATTTTGTTGAAGCTCAGAACCCCTGAGCAGCAGTATATCTTTAGACTGTCAGCAGATTGACCTCTAGTGGCTCTGATTTTCGGCACAATGCCAAAAACAGAGAGCAACTAAGCATGTGCAGAGCAGTGTGAGATTGTGTATTACCGTATATACTCGAGTATAAGCCGAGATTTTCAGCCTCTTTTTTGAGGCTGAAAGTGCCCCCCTCGGCTTATACTCGAGTCATCGCTGTCTGCCCGCTCGATCAGCGTGTCGAGCAGACAGACAGCGGCCATTCTGATTCAAAAGCCGCGCCTCCGGCTCCCCCTTCGCCTGTGATAGGCGGAACACTGAATTTCCCAGCAGCCTGTGTTCCGCCTATCACGGACTTCGTATCATCCTCGTACTACGGACGAGGATGATACGACGTCTGTGATAGGCGGAACACAGGCTGCTGGGAAATTCAGTGTTCCGCCTATCACAGGCGAAGGCGGCGGCGCAGCTTTTGAATTTTACAATGGCCGCCGACGAACGAAGAGGGCACGGGACGGAGGCAAGGCACAGGACGGCACGGCACGGGACGGGACGGGACGGGACCGGAGGCAAGGCACGGCGGCGAGGCACGGCGGCGAGGCACGGCGGCGAGGCACGGAGGCAAGGAGGCTCGGCACGGGACGGAGGCTCGGGACAAAGGCTCAGGACACAGGTAGGCTGGACACACACACACACACACACACACACACACACACACACACACACACACGGATACACACACACACACAGGGATGGATGGATGGATGGAGACACACACACACAGGGATGGACGGACACACAGGGATGGACGGACACACAGGGATGGACGGACACACAGGGATGGACGGACACACACACAGGGATGGACAGGCATGTCTTACCCTCGGCTTATACACGAGTCAATAAGTTTGCCAGTTTTTTTGGGGGTAAATTGGGGGCCTCGGCTTATATTCGGGTCGGCCTATACTCGAGTATATACGGTACTAGATTTTGGCACTTATTTTTAATGTTTTATACAGCTATACCTGCAAAAGGGGCCAGCCTGAAGTGATCTAGGAGGACTTCATTTTATGACTAAGATTTCATTTTAACCACTTTAGCCCCTGAAGGATTTACCCCCTTAATGACCAGGCCATTTTGTGCGTTATGTCACCGCGTTACTTTGACTGAAAATTTCAGGGGCGTGCGAGATTTCTTTTGGTGGTATTTGATCACCTCTTTTTTTTGTTTTTTTGCGCTAACAAAAAAAGACCATCAATTTTGGAAAAAAAAAAAAAAAAAACAATATTTTTTACTTTTTGCATAGCCAATAAAAAAAATTGTAAAAAAACAAATGTATTCATCAGTTTAGGCTAATATGTATTCTTCTACGTATTTTTGGTAAAAAAAAAAAAATCACAATAAAGCGTATATTGATTGGTTTGCGCAAAAGTTATAGTGTCTACAAAATAGGGGATAGAATTTAACATCATCTGACTCTTCTTCAGATGTTGACACGACACTCTCTCCCACTGTAATGCCAGCTACGAGGTGCGCAACGACTTATATTGGCACGGGGTGTGGTCACTGAGTGATGTCATCCAGTGGCCACGCCCCATGCCAATATAAGTCGTTGCGCACCGCATACCCGGCATTACAGTGGGAGAGAACGTTGTGCCAACATCTGGAGAAGAGGAAAGAAGGCGACGGAGAAGACCAGGCCACCGCTAGCAAAAGAGCGGGCCGAAGATAGCGGTGGAGCCTGGCAGAAGATACCGGAGAGCGAGGGGAGAGACCCCTGAAGTCGCAAGAGACCCCGGAGCTGCCCAATAAAATACTTTAAAAAGCCGTGTTGTGTGTTTTATTTTTGACATGTTTCAAGGTGAATGGCTAGGGTTACAATGTACCCCATACTCATTTATATAGGGTGGGGGGCCGGGATCTGGAGGCCCCTTTTATTAAAGGGGCTCCCAGATTCTGATGAGCCCCCCGCCCGGCCAGGGTTGTCGGGAAGAGGCCCTTGTCTTCATCAACATGGGGACAAGGTGCTTTGGGGTGGGGGTGCGTAGAGCCCCCCTGCCCCGAAGCACCTACCCCACATGTTGAGGGCTTGCGGCCTTGTACGGTTCGGGGGGGGGGGGGGGGCTCACTTGTTCCCAACCCCTTTCCTGACCAGCCGGACTGCATGCTCGGATAAGAGTCTGGTATGCATTTTTGGGGTTTTTTTTTCAGCGAAGAGGGTTCCCCTTGAAATCCATACCAGACGGTAGGGTCTGGTATTCTCCGAGGGGGGGGGGGGGGGCCTCACCCCAATTTTTTTTTTTTTTTCATTTTGGCGGGGTTCCCCTTCATCCTCAGCACACAAGTCGCACCGCAAGTCGGATCATGATGATCCGACTTCTGGTGCGACTTCTATTCAAATCAATGGGCTCCCATAGGGAACCATTGATTTTGAATAGATGCAGAGAAACTCCGAACGAGGCTTAACACTCTTTTTACAGCGTTAATCCTCGTTTGAAACCTTTTACCGGTGTCTGGCGTTTACAGTACTGCTCTTGAACGCGATTTTATGGCGTTCAGAAAACAGCCCATAAACTCCACTTGCTGATAAACTTCCAACAACGTCCGTGCATGGACACATAGGATAAGACAGAGTGGAGTTTATGGGTTTTTTTTTAACTCCAAAAAAACTGCCATTTATGAGCTCCAGTGTGCATAGAGCCTTAGGACCATGTGATCTTTGAGGTTTTTCTTTTTTAAGAAATCTGCAAAAACGTTAACATATATATATATATATATATATATAAACACTGTGTGCGTGTGTGTGTATACACACACAAATATATACATACACATATACACACAACATAGTTTGTAGACACTATAACTTTTGCACAAACAAATCAAAATGTAGCAGAATACATCTTGGCCTAAATTTTATAAAGAATTATTTATTTATTTTTTTGGCTAGGTTTTATAGTAGAAAGTAAAAATGATTGTTTATTTATTTTTTGCAAAATTGTCGGCCTTTTTTTGTTTATAGAGCAAAAAATGAAAAGTCCAGCGGTGATCAATGACCACCAAAAGAAAGCTCTGCTTGTGGGGAAAAGAATTACATGATTTCCATTTGTGTCGCATGACCGTGCAACTGTCAGTTAAAATAACGCAGTAGCAAAAAATGGCCCAGTCATGAAGGGGGGGGGGGTAAATCTTCCAGAGGCTAAGTGCCTAAACATGGTTAGAGGCATTTACACGTTTTGGTATGAGGCATTTTTTTCTGCCTAAACACTGCTGCTCCTGAATTCACTGGCAGTTGGGGCTTTTTTTTTTTTGCCTTTAAACGCCTGTAAAAGGCATATAGGTGCATAGATACATAGGCTATATTACATTGAGGGGCGATTAGAGGCAGAAAAAAAAAAAGCAAACTGCGTGTAGAAGTAGCATTTAAAATGCCCAACGTGCAGGAGATCCTAATCTGTCTTTTAAAGCTGTTCTAATCCAATGAGCAGGCAGATGGCACGAGAAGCTTTCAAGCTGCAGTAATGGATAGCGATGTTGGGTCGCTGGTTATGACATTTGGCATGGATGTGTACATGTAAAAGACTAGCTGAGCAGAACGACATTCATTTCAGCTTTTGTGTTTTAATGGTTTTGACTTTCCTATTTTTAACCCTTTCCTGCACAGATATGAGCCTGTGCTAACTCAAGTCTGAAGATTCTCACCACTTCAGCTCTAGTACCTTTTGAACCCCTTTTGGACCTGAGCAATTTTTCCATTTCCATTATGGACCTGTCTATTTGGCAATAACTTTGCCACTATTTTATTTATTTTTTCTAACTTTGTCATTTTTTAACCCCTTCATGACAAAAGTAAAACAAATTTTCAAGGCTGAACTCAGCTTTGTAACTTTGACATGTGTTAGTAAAAACTGTACATACACTATATTGTCAAAAATATTGGGACACTGCCTTCACCTGCACATGAACTCTAATGGCGTCTTAGTTCGTAGGGTTCAATATTGAGTTGGTCTACCTTTAATAGCTTCAACTCTTCTGGGAAGGCTGTCCACAAGGTTTAGGAGTGTGTCTATGGAAATGTTTGACCATTCTTCCAGAAGTGCAATTGTGAGGTCAGGCACTGATGTTGAAAGAGAAGGCCTGGCTCACAGTGTTTTATCTGGTTGAGGTCAGGCCACTCAAGTTCCTCCACCCCAAACTCGCTCATCCATGTCTTTATGGACCTTGCTTTGTGCACTGATCCAAATCATTTGGTGGAGGGGGATTATGGTGTGGGGTTATTTTTCAGGGGTTGAGCTTGGCCCCTTAGCTCCAGTGAAGGGAACGCTTAAAGTGGAGTTCCACCCTAAAGTGGAACTTCTGCTCATCGGAACCCTCCCCCCCTCCGGTGTCACATTTGCCACCTTTCAGGGGGGAGGGGGGTGCAGATACCCAAGACAGGTATTTGCACCCACTTCCGGGCATAGACTCCCATGGGAGTCTATGCTTCTTCTTGTCCCGGTGCGCTGTCTGCTGGGACACACACGGGTCCCAGAGACAGTGCGGACCATTCCCATTGCACTGCGCGACTCACGCATGCACAGTAGGGAACCGGGAAGTGAAGCCGCAATGCTTCACTTCCTGATTCCCTCACCGAGAATGGCGGTGGCAGCAGCCGAGAGGCGAGCGATCGATTGGCCTCGGCTGCCAACATCGCTGGACCCTGGGACAGGTGAGTGTCCATTTATTAAAAGTCAGCAGCTGCAGTATTTATATCTGCTGGCTTTTAATAATTTTTTTTTGAGTGGATTTCCTCTTTAACCACTTGCTTACTGGGCACTTAAACCCCCCTCAGTCCCAGACCAATTTTCAGCTTTCAGCGCTGATGCACTTTGAATGACAATTGCGCGGGCATACAACACTGTACCCAAATGAAATTTTTATCATTTTTTTCCCACAAATAGAGCTTTCTTTTGGTGGTATTTAGTTACAGCTCGGAGTTTTATTTTTTGCTAAACAAACAAAAAAAGATGCAAAAAAAAAAATCATGTTTTAATAGTTTGTTATAAAATTTTGCAAACGGGTCATTTTTCTCCTTCATTGAAGTGCGCTGATTAGGCGGCACTGATGGCTGCATTGGTGGGCACTGATGGGCTGCATTGGTGGGCACTGATGGGCTGCATTGGTGGGCACTGATGGGCTGCACTGGTGGGCACTGATAGGCATAGTTAAGGCGGCACTAATAGGCACAGATAAGGCGGCACTGATGGGCACAGATAAGGCGGCACTGATGGGCAAAGATGGGCACAGATAAGATGGCATGGATGGGTGGCACGGATAAGTGGCACGGATGGGTGGCACGGATGGGCACTGATAGGTACCACTGATAGATGGGACTGATGGGCACTGATAGGTGGCTCTGATAGGTGGCACTGCTGGGCACTGATGGGCGGCACTGCTGGGCACTGATGGGCGGCACTGCTGGGCACTGATGGGCGGCACTGGGTCGCAGCACCTTTGAGGCAGATTGTGGGCACTGTGGGTGGCACTGCTGGATGGCACTGTGGGTGGCATTGTGGGTGGCACTGTAGGTGGCACTGTGGGCACTATGGGCACTGATGGGGGGCACTTACTTTTATTCAGGATGGCACGGCGGTGGGCAGGTGGGCACTGGCAGGGGGCAGGTGGTCAGCTGTATTGCTGGCCGTGATCGGGACTGATGTCCCGATCAGGGCCGCCGGTGATCGGCTTTTTTTTTCTCTCCTCGCGCTGTCAGCGCGAGGAGGAATAATAGCCGATTACCGGCTCCGTTCTATCACATGATCAGCTGTCATTGGCTGACAGCTGATCACGTGATAAGGGGTCGGGATCGACCCCTTGCACGGATCGGTGATCAGGCGAGTCTCACGGACTCGCCGATCACAGAGCGCGCCGCGCGCGCCCCTCAGGGGGCGCGCAGGCCGCTCGTATCCGGGACGACGTCAATAGACGTAGTCCCGGAAATGTAGGTCCGCGCTGATGCCGTCATTTGGCAATAGCGCGGATCTGTAGTGGTTAAGGCGCCAGCATACCAAGACATTTTGGCCAATTTCATGCTCCCAACTTTGTGGGAACAATTTGGAGATGGACCCTTCCTGTTCCAACATGACTGCGCAAAAGTGACCAAACAAGGTCCATTAAATTTCATGTGCATGTAAAGGCAGGTGTCCCACTACTTTTGGTAATATAGTGTAACCTCAACATGTTAAAAATCCCATAAATAAAATTCTCAGGCACTATCGCTCACACGTAATTAAATGTCATAACATGTTTGTCCACATATTCATAATGTTACACGTGATGCATTTTCCTCAGGGGTAATGTGTTGGACCTTAAAGTGGTGTTGCCACCAAAAAATAAAAATTTGCTTAAAATTCTTTAAAAAAAATAATAATTGGCAAAAAAAATTTTTTTTACTCACCTCTAAATACCTGTTGCTAGGGGGTCCCTCGTAGTCTGCCTTCTTCCTTGCCCGAGCTGGTGACATTACTTCCCCTTGCGCCGCACATTTACCTGGGACCTGTCACGCCGTTCACGCATGCGCAGTGGGTGCCCGGCTGTGAAGAAACAGCCAGGTGCCCACAGTACGCATGACGGCGGAGCGGGGAACGAGGGGGGGCTTCGTTCCCCCGCATTGCTGGACCCTGGGACAGGTAAGACAGGTAATTTTTTTTTTTTAGGGGGTACCCCACTTTAATGTTGAAGAAAAAACAAACTAGTTTATCAATGAGTAAAACTACATGCCAGTATGTGTTTCCGCTGCATGTTAGCCAACAACCCTTATAACAGTGATGAAGGGATGCAGAAATCTTCTAAAAAACAGTCAATGTTTGCTCTCCCATAATGGCCTGGACAGGGAAGGCATCAAATGGTGCATGCAGAGATTCTCAGGACACTGGAGTAAAAAAAAAATAAAAAATTATGTTGTATTTTATATATTATATAATAATAAAAATTGTAAAATATTTCTCCAAAAGAATGAATAACAAAACAACAAAATCTGCTTCAGTGGTGAAGGTTAGCGGACGGGATGTTCCCCTATATAAACCCCCCCCCCCCCCCCCACCATGGTAGGGATCAGGGGATTGGTTATCTGGATCCATTCCTACAGCTGAGATGCTAAAGATGGATGGTACCTGGGCCCTGCTATGATTGGAGAGGATATTTAAGCAGGGATTGTCTGTAATGTGAGCGGTCAGTGCTAGACCCTGCAGATATGGAACCCCTGCGCCAGAGGCTTATCTAGTGAAAATGGCGAGCACTGAAACTACAAAATATTTGATATCCATCTTTCAGATAACCTTAACAAAAAAAACTACAAGTCAAGCTATTTAATCTTTAAATTAACAAATTATGGATTGGCACTGATGAGCTGCGCTAATGGGCACTGGTAGGCAGCACTAACACTGATATGCAGCACTGATGGGCACTAATAACTGTCAGGTGGCACTGATGAGCTGCACTGATAGATGACACTGACAGGTGGCACCGATAGGTGACACTGACAGGTGGCACTGATAGGTGACACTGATGAGCTTCACTGATAGGTGACACTGGCACTGATGAGCTGCAATGATAGGTGACACTGGCACTGATAGGTGGCACTGGCACTGATGAGTTGCACTAATGAGCACTGGTAGTGATAAGCCTAGGAGGCACTAACTGCCCCCACCCTGCCCGCCCTCTTTTCCTTTCCAAACAGCCCACTTCAGTCAGAGCCAGTACACTGAGCTGCACTTATCTGCCTGACATCCCTAGCCCCGTGCAGAGGCAGAGCTTACTTGTTCTTGTCTTGTCTTGGCCGTTCGTCAACCAGCCATGTTGCGGAATCGGTGGAGATAACGTGTAATTTATTACTGGCCTTGGACTTATTGCTTTGACCCAAGTCCAGTCCAGGAACAGGATGAGGAGGATTTCTTGGAGCAAAAATTGGTTGCTTTATTAATCGCGACCAATTATGTCATATACCTTTGCTGCGGGAGCTCCAGGGGAATAATCCAGATGATTTTCAGAATTATCTCTAGACGACGGACCCTTGCTTTCACCAACTCTTGGCATTGTTGACCCCCTATATTAAGAAGGACACATGCATGAGGCTTTTATTAAATTTTTTGGTTGAATAATGATTTGATTTGTTATATTTTTGGATGCATAGAATGCACTTTTTGATTAAGTTCTGTTGGCAGATAGCATGTCCAATTTTGTTTTCTTTTTTAATGCACAATTAAAAAAAAAAATTGTGTAGAATAATACTTGGCTATGTATTTTACTTCAAATGACAGTTTGGGAGTAGGCAGTTACATTTAAAAAAATACAATGTACAATTGACAAGGGACACCAACATAGTTGTGTCTTTGATCTTAAAAACTACAGGATAATGGTGTTGTGGTAACTTGCCCCCCCCCCCCCCCCCCCCCCCCCAAAAAAAAAGCATAATATTCTTGATATCACTAGAAAAAAAATCCTTTGAAAATTTGTTTGCAATAACTCCATCAGTATCACCAGCAAAGCAGCTTCATTATTATCCCATTAAAGAAGAGAATTGTGCGCTGTATTTTGAGATTTCATAATTTGTGCTGCCAAAGAGATTTGCCCAATGTTATCCAATGGAGGGAACATTTTTGATAAATTGGAGCATGCCGTGACAGTTTTCTATCTCAAGAAGAATTTAACTTGCACAGTTGATGATGTTCAGGTCTTCAAAGACCTGGCTAACAAGAGATTGGAGACGCTGTAAAAGCCTCTTTTTCTTTGGCTGGACCTTCTATGCAGCCGGCGGTGGCAGCCGTTGGAGTATATCAGAGTCTTAAGGATCACATTAAGCGGTTGATTAAAAAGAGCCTGTCACATGCTGAAGGGGGGGGGGGAGGGGGGTTTAATGGAGTTACCCTAAACTCTTTGTTTTGTGATAGATGTCTTAAAGGAATCTATTTAACAAATCTGTCAGTTCGCCCTGGTATCCATTCACATGTGCAGGGCCCTGTGGTTGAAAAGCTGGTCTACAGAGTTGCCCTGCAAAAAATTGTTAGCAGAATTTTCTTTTCATGGGGACTGCTTATTTATAGATGACTTGGATAAATATATACAAAAGATTTGTGGAGGTAAGTGCTCTGCACAGAGCGGTCCCTTACCTCCTCTTCTGGAGTCCCCCTCAGAGCGCTCTCTGTTGCTCCTCATCTGAGTGTGCCCCATAGTAAGTTGTGTGCTATGAGGGCACATGTGTTGGCTTGTTCCCGAGCCAGGCTGTGTGGGTCAATAGACCCACACAGCCCGGCTCTGCCCTGCACCCCACTCCCTCTTAATAAGATTTGATTGACAACAGTAGCCATTGGCTCTTGCTGCCATCAGAACCTCCAGCGAATACAGGACGAGGAGAGAAGAGCTTCATCAGACGGGCAACAAGGTTGGCTTGAGAATGGACTGGTAAATGTTTAAGGGGGAACTGGGGGAAGGTGCTATTGAAAGATTGTTTTTTTTATCTTGATGCAGAGAATGAATTAAGGTAAAAAAATAAATAACCTTTTGACTTTAGAACCAATATATATATATATATATATATATATATATATATATATATATATATATATATATATATATAATGATATTGGTGTGTATTTATTCATTTACACTATTTGCACTTTATATACAGTTTTTGCTTGAGACACATAATGTGCGCAAGCATTACATTACTTATGTAATATTTGCACAATGTGCTGTTTCATTGGGGTTTATATATTTATCAATAATTTGTGATATTTACACTGCTGCTTGTAATTTATCTCCGGCACTTAGTTTTATTATCCAGAATTGATAGATATATACAGTATCTCACAAAAGTGAGTACACCCCTCACATTTTAGTAAATATTTTATATCTTTTCATGTGATAACACTGAAAAAAATGACACTTTGCTACAAAGTAGTGAGTGTGCAGCTTGTATCGCAGTGTAAATTTGCCGTCTCCTCAAAATAATATATTGTCTAAACCGCTGGTAACAAAAGTGAGTACACCCCTAAGTGAAAATGTCCAAATTGGGCCCAAAGTGTCAATATTTTGTGTGGCCGCCATTATTTTCCAGCACTGCCTTAACCCTCTTGGGTATGGAGTTCACCAGAGCTTCACAGGTTGCCACTGGAGTTCTCTTCCACTCCTCCATGATGACATCACAGAGCTGGTGGATGTTAGAGACCTTGCACTCCTCCACCTTCCATTTGAGGATGCCCCAAAAATGCTCAATAGGGTTTAGGTCTGGAGACATGCTCGGCCAGTCCATCACCTTTACCCTCAGCTTCTTTAGCAAGGCAGTGATCATCTTGGAGGTGTGTTTGGGTTCGTTATCATGTTGGAATACTGTCCTGCGACCCAGTCTCCGAAGTGAGGGGACCATGCTCTGCTTCAGTATGTCACATTACACGTTGGCATTCATGGATGAACTGTAGCTCCCCAGTGCCAGCAGCACTCATGCAGCCCCAGACCATGACACTCCCACCACTATGCTTGACTGTAGGAAAGACAAACTAGTCTTTGTACTCTACACCTGGTTGCCGCCAAACACGCTTGACACCATCTGAACCAAATAAGTTTATCTTTGGCCGCGTACACACGGGCGGACTGTCTGCCCAACTTAGTCCGCTGAACAGTGTTTCAGCGGACAATCCGCTCGTGTGTGGGCTTCAGCGGACTTTTTCAGCGGACAGTCTGACGAACAAAGTCTTACGGAATTTCCGTAAGACAGTCCGTTCAAACTTGGTTTTGTCCGTCCAAACTTGGTTTCAGCGGACAGTCCGCTCGTGTGTAGGCAAGTTGGACGGACTAAGTATGGCGCATGCTCAGAAAGGGTTTACACGGCCGAAGGTTGCATTGCAGTGTATAGGACGTCGTTTTTCTAGTCCCGTCATACGTGCTGTGCACGTCATCACGCACGCTTTCAGCGGACTGTCTGCTCATCGTGTGTGGTCAAGTCCGTTCATGCAAATTTTGAACGGACTGTCTGTCGGATTGTCTGCCGAACTTAGTTGGGCAGACAATCCGCCCGTGTGTACGCGGCCTCAGTCTCATCAGACCACAGGACATGGTTTCAGTAATCCATGTCCTTAGTCTGCTTGTCTTCAGCAAACTGTTTGCAGGCTTTTCTTGTGCATCATCTTTAGAAGAGACTTCCTTCTGAGCAGGGGAGGGTTGTCAGCCTTAGGCCTGGAGGGCAAGTCCAGTCAAGTGGCCCATTGAACCCCCGAATCAGCTCACCATCCATCTACACCACATTCCCCGTACAGAGAGGGAGGGAGACTGCTCCACATTGCCCCAGAGAGAGAGAGAGAGACTGCTTGACACTGCCTGCACAGAGAGAGTGACTGCTTCACACTGCCGGTCACTTTCTCTGTGCAGGCAGTGTGAAGCGGTCACTCTCTCTGTGCGGGCAGTGTGAAGCGGTCACTCTCTCTGTGCGGGCAGTGTGAAGCGGTCACTCTCTCTGTGCGGGCAGTGTGAAGCGGTCACTCTCTCTGTGCGGGCAGTGTGAAGCGGTCACTCTCTCTGTGCGGGCAGTGTGAAGCGGTCACTCTCTCTGTGCGGGCAGTGTGAAGCGGTTACTCTCTCTGGGCAGGCAGTGTGAAGCGGTCACTCTCTCTGGGCGGGCATTGTGAAGCGGTCACTCTCTCTGGGCGGGCAGTGTGAAGCGGTCACTCTCTCTGGGCAGGCAGTGTGAAGCGGTCACTCTCTCTGGGCAGGCAGTGTGAAGCGGTCACTCTCTCTGGGCAGGCAGTGTGAAGCGGTCACTCTCTCTGGGCAGGCAGTGTGAAGCGGTCACTCTCTCTGTGCGGGCAGTGTGAAGCGGTCACTCTCTCTGTGCGGGCAGTGTGAAGCGGTCACTCTCTCTGTGCGGGCAGTGTGAAGCGGTCACTCTCTCTGTGCGGGCAGTGTGAAGCGGTTACTCTCTCTGGGCAGGCAGTGTGAAGCGGTCACTCTCTCTGGGCGGGCATTGTGAAGCGGTCACTCTCTCTGGGCGGGCAGTGTGAAGCGGTCACTCTCTCTGGGCGGGCAGTGTGAAGCGGTCACTCTCTCTGGGCAGGCAGTGTGAAGCGGTCACTCTCTCTGGGCAGGCAGTGTGAAGCGGTCACTCTCTCTGGGCAGGCAGTGTGAAGCGGTCACTCCCTGTGGGGGCAATCATTTTGGAGCAGTCTCTCAGAGACTGCATGATTGCCCCCAGAGAGACTGAGAAAAAGAGCTTTCCCCTTCCCCATACCCAGTACAAAGACCAATAAGACTGCAGGAAGATGAAGACTTAAGACTGTGCTGTCACTGCCCCACACTAAGTGCTACCTGTGGAGGCTGGAGTTTCTCTGGTGAGTGAGCACCACACCACTGGGCAAGCCAAGCCAGCAGAGTAGCCGAGAATCACAGCGAGTTCAGCAGGCTAAACACGCAAGTCCTGCTTTCTCCCTGGCATGACCACCAGATTCACCAGGGTGCAGGCTCCTCCTGTGTCAATTGCGGGTAGTGAGAAAAGCACATGCAGGTGCACACCGGAGCACCAGCCAAATTAAGGGCATCGTGGGCCTGGTGCTGCAGTGGAGCAGGTTTAGGAGTGGCAGGAATATGAGGCAAGTAATATCATATCCCAGCTCTCCTCTTACTGGCCACCCTACCATGTTTCCAGAAGCCTTTCACACTGGGGCGGTGGGTGCGTCGGCGGTAAAGCGCCGCTATTTTTAGCGTCGCTTTACCGTCAATTTTGTGGCGCTATTTGGCTGCTATCGGGACACTTTTACCCCTGGCAAGCGGCCAATAAAGGGATAAAAACCACAGCAAAGCGCTGCTGCAGCAGGGCTATGCAGGTGGTACAGCCACGCTGCCCATTCATTTCAATGGGCAGGAGCGGTTTAGGAGCGGTGTGTACACCGCTCCAAAGATGCTGCTTGCAGGAGGTTTTTTTTTAACGTCCTGCAAGTGCACCGCTCCAGTGTGAAAGCACTCAGGCTTTCACCCTGGAGAGACAGGAGCGGTGTTTTACAGGTGCTATGCAGGCACTATTTTTAGCGCTGTAGTGCCTCTAAAGCGCCTCAGTGCGAAAGGAGTCTTATACAAGCTGTACACGCACTACTTTACATTGTAGCAAAGTGTAATTTCTTCAATGATTGAGGGTTAGGTGTATTTTCATTTACAAAATGTGCATTTTAATATGTGTGGGCAAAATTTTTATGAAATGGCAGCAAAATGATTAATGGACCAGTTATTTACAGCAGATTTAGGTTTGCTTTATGACTTAGATAGTAGTAGTAGTAGTGATAGATAGACCTGTTTTTGTGCTGTTGCTGCAGAAAATCAGGTAAATCCTTAGGGCATTTCTCACAGTTCTTATTCCCATGCCTGTGTTTTCAAACTACAATTACCACTAAGGAAAGTAGAATGTCTCTGAAGAATCTCGTGTTATGCAGGTTATGGTAAAGCTGACATTTTCATTGCTCATCCAAGTGAACACACCCTACCATTTACACTGATCAGCCATACCTTTATGACCACTGAGAGGTTAACCACTTTAGCCCTGAGCCTCATTTTGAGATTTGGTGTTTACAAGTTAAAAACAGTTTTTTTTTGCTAGAAAATTACTTGGAACCCACAAACATTATATATTTTTTTCTAACACCCTAGGGAATAAAATGGCGGTCCTTGCAATACTTTCTGTAACACCGTATTTGCGCAGCGGTCTTACAAAAAAGCATGACAGGATGTCTTTAATATGAGATCTGGGGTCAAAAAGACCTCAGATCACATATATACACTAAAATGCAATAAAAAAACAAATGTTTGAAAAAAATAAAAAAATTCCTTTTAAGAGCTATGGACAAGAGTGACGTTTTGACATTGCTTCCGCCATGCAATGGTATGGAGCCGTGCGGGGGTCATCTTCCCCTCGTTCAGCTCCATACCACAGAGAGGACAGGATCGCCTCTGCCGCTACCCATGGCACCGGTAAGCAGCGGAGGGAGGCCTGTCTCCCGTCACCGATAAAAGTGATCTTGTGGCGAATCTGCCGCAGAGACCACTTTTATCTGAAAGTGGACCACCCGCTGAAGAAGAGGATACCGGGGTTATGGCAGCTAGCTGCTGCCATAACAACAATACTCCTCTTCAAACAGCCGACGTATAACGATGGTGGGCAGTCAGCAAGTGGTTAAGGGAATAGCACTGATTATTATTATCTTTTTACAATGTCATCTGGAAGTGGTAGGAAATAATAGGTAGCAAGTAAAAATGTTGTCCTGGAAGCTGATCTGTTAAAAGTAGAAAAATGGGTATTGCAGTTTATGTATGGCACTACGTAGCTGGGGGCCGATCAGGGTGACTATGTTGTCCCGTGTCCACAGCTAAAAGTGTCTACGTTAGGCACATGAGCATCAGAACTGGACCACAGAGCAATGGAAGAAGGTGGCCTGATCAAAAGAATTGCTATTTCATGGGTGCATGTTCCTCTCTTACCTGAGGAAGAGATGGCACTAGGATGCAGTATGGGAAGAAGGCAAGCAGGCAGAGGCAGGGCAATACTTTGGGCACTGTTCTGCTGGGGAAACCTTGGCTCCTACCATTAGTGTGGATGTTATTTGACACGCATCACCTACCTAAAGATTACAAGACTTCAAGGATCTGCCACAGGATAGGTACACAGGCAGGTCACCCTGGCGGATGACGCAGGCTCACCCGAGGTGCAGAGTCTAAGAACTAACTGATGTTTACCAGAGCTCCTGATGGTGGAGATGGATTTTGCTGCCTATTAGTACCAGGTTGCAGTCCTCGGGATCGACCCACCAGGGGGTGAGCAAGCCGGGTTCCAACTATTTGGTAAAAAAAAGAAAAAATGTGTGCATAGCATGCTGCCAGCCAAATACTTGTAGGTGTGGGCATTTGCGTGGGTGTTGCTTTACAGTGTAAAGGAAATTTGTAAGTTCTGTATATAATTGTGGAAAAAGAAAAAACTGCGCTATTAACTAAACCCACTCCGTGAGCAGCAACTCAAATCGCTATACAACAACACACAACAATTATCAAATATAAGGAGTAATATAATTGTATTCTATTTTGTATGTATTGCACACTGCCCTTCACTGTGCACACGGCACTAATAATGTTTTCATTACATGTTTGCATTCTTTCAAGTCCTGATTAGAATTAGTCTGCCTATGCTACGTCCCTTGTTACCATAAACGTACAATTATAATATTAATGCGATACCTACGTAATCATGTGTATAAGCCCTTGTACACACGGTCGGAGAATCCGTCGGAATGTGTCCTATCGGACCGTGTCGTCGGATAATCCAACTGTGTGTGGTATGCATCGGAATGATTCCGTCGGAATATCAGTCGGACCCAATTTTCCAACATGTTGGAGATATTTCCTGACCAACTGGGCCGATCGGACATACTCCGATCATGTGTAGAGAATTTTGATCTGACCAAGTGCCACGCATGCTCAGATCAAATTCCTACATCAAAGCTATTGGCTACTAGCCTGAATATAGTCCCATCGTAACGAAATTACGTCATCACGTTCTGAAAGATCGGATTTTTCGCCAACTTTGTCCGACCGTGTGTATGCAACAGTTTCGGACAAGATCCGACGGGCAAAATCCGACGGATTTGGTTGTGGAAATCTCCGACCGTGTGTACAGGGGCTAAGAGTTGCCTATCTATAAAATGTCCAGGTCAACAGCATACAGATTAAAGTGTGGCATCATTCCCCTTTAAATTCACACTGCTGTGCTAATTACAAAACGCACACTCAACTATTGTGACATGATGCAATAAACATGAAAATAAAAGAAGAAAGGATAAAAAGTGAAAAATGCAAATAATACTCTCAATGGAGGTTATTTACTAAAGGCAAATCCACTTTGCACTACAAGTGCACCCACAAGTAAAGTCACTGTAGATCCGAGGGGGACATGCAAGGAAAATAAAAAACAGCATTTTAGCTTGCACATGATTGGATGATAAATCACCAGAGCTTCCCCTCAGATTTACAGCGACTGCACTTCCAAGTGCACTTGTAGTGCAAACTGGATTTGCCTTTCGTAAAAAAACACCCCCTGTGTCCAAATTGGAATCCACCAATGTGCAAGTGAAGAGATAAGTCTTATGAATCTGGATGCTTGCAAAACTTCTGTGCACCACCACCTGAAATAAACAGGACTCTTACCGGAACGCCAAGATTTTAATTTATCGCCTCCAAATCTCCATAAGCAATCAATGAAATATCCCATCAAGTGGCTTAGAATAGTTGACCATAATGTAAAAGAGAATCGTAAATTTCTCATAGCGTGAAACCATATAAATCCTTTTATTATTGTAAAAAAAGCATAAGTGGCCACTCACAATGTTAAAAATATAAAAGCGCTTAATACAAATAACAATCCCAGGAATAAATCAAAACACTTCCTGCTTCGAACGAGCATGGTGACGTCATGAGTGTAATTCCGCCCTACGTGTTTCATCACCACTACAGGTCGACCAATATGGGTTTTTCTCTGGCCGATGCCGATATTTAGAAATCACGGCGGCCGATGGCTGATATATGATACCGATTTTTTTTGGGCCGATATGTTAGGCCGATTTTTTTATTTTATTTTCCTTTTTTTTTCCCCCGTTCATCACATAAAATCTAACAGTCACCTTTCCCACTGGGGTGTTTTTCAGGCGCTTTTGGGCTAAAAATAGCGCCTGTAAAGTGCCTGAAAAACGGCTCCCCTGCAGTCTGTGTGAAAGACAGAGTGCATTCACACTGAGGCGATGGGCTGGCAGGATATTAAAAAAAGTCCTGCAAGCAGCATCTTTGGAGTGGTGTATACCGCTCCTCCACCACTCCTGCCCATTGATATGAATGGGCACCACTGCCGAAGCGCATGCAATGCGATTTGGCAGCGGCGCTTCACAAGCGCATTTAACCTCTTCCTCGGCCGCTAGCTGGGTTATAAGCACCCCGCTAGCAGCTGAATAGCTCTGCTAAAATGACGGTAAAGCGCCGCTAAAACGCTTGCCCGCTCCAGTGTGAAAGCAGCCTTAATAAGTGATACAGAAAATTTCTTACATTTAAACATTTATTAACCGGTTCCCGACCAGCGCACGCTGATGTACGTCGGCAGAATGGCACGGGCAGGCATATTGGCGTACAGGTACATCCAATCTTTAATGCCGCCCTGCCATCGCTGGTCGGGACCCCCGTGAGTCCTGACTTGGGTCCCGCGGAATCGATCGCCGCGGGCATACCCGCGATCGTCTCACGGGGCGGCTGAACAAGGAAATGCCGTTGTAAACAGCATTTCCCCGTTCTGCCTAGCAACTAGTGACGATGATCTCTGCTCCATGTGATTGGAGCAGAGATCAGTGTTCACTAAATTAAAGCCCAGCCCCCAACAGTTAGTAACACACCCCTAGGAACACTTAACCCCTACACTGCCACCCACTGGTTAACCCCTTCACTGCCAGTGTCATTTACACAGGAATCAGTGCATTTGTATAGCACTGATTGCTGTATAAATGACAATGGTCCCAAAAATGTGTCAAAAATGTCTGATTTGTCCGCCATAATGTCGCAGTCACAATAAAAATCGCTGATCGCCACCATTACAAGTAAAAAAAAATAAAAATGCCATAAAACTATGCCCTATTTTGTAAACGCTATAACTTTTGCGCAAACCAATAATCGCTTATTAACTGAGTGAAAACAATGTTTTTTTATATATTTTTGGGGGATATTTATTATAACAAAAAGTAAAAAATAATGCTTTTTTTCAAAATTGTCACTCTATTTTTGTTTATAGCGCAAAAAATAAAAACCGCAGGGGTGATCAAATACCACCAAAAGAAAGCTCTATTTGTGGGAAAAAAAGGACATCAATTTTGTTTGGGAGCCACATCGCATGACCGCGCAATTGTCAGTTAAAGCGACGCAGTGCCGAATCGCAAAAAGTGGTCTGGTCTTTGACCAGCAAAATGGTCCGGGGCTGAAGTGGTTAAACAAAACAAACTTCCAATCAGTTTACTTGTATGTATAATTTAGATAAAAAAAAACAAAAAAACTATATATTAAATAAAAACAGGTAATCAAAACTTTTGGACGAAAAAAAAAAAAAGGGCTAACTTTACTGTTTTCGTTTTTTTTTTTTTTTTTTTTTTAATCATTAGTGTATTTTTTTCCAAAAAAATTGCGTTTGAAAGGCCTCTGTGCAAATGCCATGTGACATAAAATATTGCAACAACTGCTATTTTATTCCCTAGGATCTCTGCTAAAAAAAATATATATATATATATATATATATATATATATATATATATATATATATAATTTTTGGGGGTTCCAAGTGATTTTCTGGCAGAAAATACAGGATTTTTACTTGTAAGCAATAAGTGTCAGAAAAGATTTAGTCTTTAAATGGTTAAACTGAGAACTCTACACACAGAGCTTAGTCATTCATAAGTATAAACACTGTATCTCTTTGCTCTTTTCTTGGCAGACTGCCCAGAGAGGAGGAAAGTTGCTTCACTGAAGACTCAGGCAACATTTGGGACAAACTATGTAGACCATTTAAATTACTCTCTCCACATTTACTCTCAAGCCCCATACACACTATCAGATTGTCTGCTGAGTTTTTCCTTCAGATTTACCAAAACCATATAATATGAGGTCAAACCTTAGGAGTTTCAATGTGTATGCAATCAGGCAGGCCCTTCTACTACATGGTTTTGGTAAATCTGAAGGAAAAACTCAGCAGACAATCTGATAGTGTGTACGGGGCTTTACGCTCCCTATTTGGCCAACCACTCTTTTACCCAGCCTTCACCCAGCCTGTCTCCTTCCAGGCCTGGACTCAAGCCGGCCTGGAATGCATACGTGACTTCATCTCGAACGGAGCCATTAAACCTTTCCCAGTCTAAAGCCTCATACACACGGTCGGACTTTTTGACAACAAACACGAACGTAATGACGTCACAACGTACTGACGCCGCTTCAAAAGAGGACATTCAATGACTCCAGCGCCACCTTTGGTGAACTTCTGTATTGTAGTCTGATCTTTTGCATTGGTTCTGAGCATGCGTGTTTGTACCTTGTACAAAAGTCCGATGCTTTTGCATACACACGGTCGGACTTTGCTCCATCGGACTTTTGTTGCCAGAAAGTTTGTCCATTCGCACAGCCAACAAAAGTCCGATGAAAACAGAAAAAGTTTGTCCGATGGAGCGTACACACAGTCGGATGTTGCTCCAAAACAGCTAATTTGCATGTTTGTTGTCAAAAAGTCCGACCGTGTGTACGGGCCTTTACAGTCACAGACGCATATTTCTCCGCGGGAGTGCTTTAGATACCTCCAAATGTCCCACTTTATTCAAACAATTATGGGCCCCCATAGACTATCGAACAACCTATCTATATTCAAGAGTGTATGCGATTCGGACCCACATGCTCCAGGTATAATTTCCAACCTCTATGCGCATCTCACGTCCTCCCCATCCTCACCTGCATCATATGCCTCTGCCTGGTCTAATGGCCTGACCATAAATTTAGATGCGAATGATTGGGCAAGCATATGGGCAACAACTAAGCTATCATCACAGAATGTGGTCGCATTAGAAGCCAGTTATAAAGTTCTCATGAGGTGGTACCTGGTTCCGACCAGGATCGCTAGATACCTTCCGTCTTACTCTCCCAACTGTTTCCGTGGGTGCGATACAGGGGGCACCCATCTTCATATATGGTGGACATGCCCAGTGGTGGAGTACTTCTGGGCAACAATATTCCAAATGGCTTCTGTCCTGTTTAATACAACCCTTATCCCTGACCCAGCCCTTGCCTTGCTTAACCTCCCCCCACACGACTTTTCTAGGGCACAGTTGCGTCTTTTCCTTCAGCTCACCACGGCCCCCAAGCAGACCATTGCGAAAGCTTGGAAGTCCCCACTCCTGAACACTGCGGAAGTTAAAAATAGAGTCACCCAGGCCATGATACACAGTAAAATTGAAGCCACAATATTGGATAAGATCCCTCAACATCTCAAAATTTGGCATCCATGGTCGGACCACTATCTCCCCCCTGACTTTGATAGACATCTCCTGGAGCCTTGATCCTACCCACAGAGGCTGAAAGCGGGTCTTAGCCTTCCACGGCACACACGAGCGTCCTGGGCAGTACCTTTTCTCTCTTTGCCTCATTTTCTTTTTCCTTATTTATTTTTACCTTTTATGTTTCTCTTCATTTTTGGTTCCCCCTTCCTTTTTCCTTTCTCGCCTCCTTCTTCTCGCACTTTTCTTTCCACTCATTAACTCCTATTGATAATGTAGCATGTACTGCACATTACGTATCCGTTACTGACTGAGTATCCCCTTCATTTGCCGTTTCCTATACTTATTGGGCCTACAACCCCATGTTATTAACACCGATGTTGCTTATTTGTATATGCTTCACATTGTGCTTTAATGAGTTATATACTCTGTATTTCTACATATAGTCCTTGCCTTTTTTCTGTGCAAATGCTCTGCCAAAAAATTCTTCTATGTAAAAACGTTTGTAACAGTAACTGTTTTTTTTTCTTCGCTTGTTATCAATAAAATATTTGAAAAGAAGACTCAGGCAACTTGCATTGACTTCTATTACAGAAGTCATTTGCAAGTCGCACTGTAGTTATAATCGGCCTTTTTATCAGCACAATCGGCTGATGCAGATTAATTAAAAAACTGAAAATATCGGCCGATATATAGGTCGACCTCTAATCACCACCACATCAATAAATACTCCACTCTAAGGGAATTGCTCACATACTAATTAATCAAACCAGGCCTTGTTTTGATTTTAAAATGGCTGAATTACTTCTATATACAAATTGAACAGAACCAAGCCTCATTCTGGGATGACTATAAAGGGCCGTGCCTCCTCTTAATGTAATTAGAAAGAGTATCAAGCCTCATTGTCATTTTATAAATGGCTGGATCCCATCCATTACCGCCAAACGGACTGGAATCAAGCATAATTTCAGTTGAATTAAAAGGAAGTCCCCCTTCCTATAACAAATAGCCCAACCTTTATATAAATATAAAAAGGGCTTTACTGCCGGCTTCCTTTAGTGAAGCAGATTGAAGAATCAGCTCAGGTGCCGACATCGTTGGATCCCTGGACAGGTAAGTGTCCTTATATTAAAAGTCAGCAGTTTATTCCTATTCTAATGGAATAATTGTGAACCTCCTTAACCAGGACCTAAGGGATGCATTAAAAATATCAATAGAATTATGCATTATCAATTAACGCATACCATTCGATGTTCATGCCATGCAGGGCAAAAATTCTAAGTTTGTGAATTCAATGAGTTTCTTTGTCAATAGCCAAGAACAGGGTCCCACAGGGGTTCTTATTGTAATGACAGGCATAATGCTTGGGGACACTATGTTCTCTTTCTTTATTATTATTTTTTTTTAACGTTCTTAACATGTTCATTCATGTGCATGCATTGAGAAGGACCTAGTGGTCCTACCCACATATTGTTTACCACAGGGACAACGTATCAGTAAACAACATTTTTTGATGCGCATGTGATAAATCGTTTGATGGAATAGGATTTAGATGTGACTGCATCTTCTTACCCCTAATTGTGTTTATTTGGCAAACTGAACATTTTTACAAGGGTAATTCCCAATAAGACCATGAAAAAAAGATTATTTTTGGGCAGATCAATAATGTTGGGGGCCACCCTGGCCTGAAGAGAGGGTACTCCCCTAAAGACAACCCCATGTCTATTGGTTAACAGAGGACCTAAGATGCTGTCATTCTTGAGTAATATTGCCCAATATTTATTAACCACTTTCTGCCTGCCGGCCGTCATATGACATCCTTGGTTTGTGCGGGTATATCTGAATGATGCCTGCAGCTACAGGCTTCATTCAGATATCGGCTTTTTCAGCCAGTGATTCCCTAAACCATAAGAATGATCATAGCGCCTCATTCACCGCTTGATCATTCTTACAGGCAGCGAGAGGGGACGTACCCCGCCACCCTCTGGTTTTTCTACTGACTCACCACTTCCATCAATGAGTCAAAGATAGGATCCCAGATGTTTACCATAGAGATTTCCGGGGGACCAGATGGTCGCCAGAGTCTATATGATTGTTTGGAGGCCTGGCGCGATGTTATGATGTCACGCCTGGCCTCTGCATTCAAACGGCGCTGCCTCGGCTGGGAAGCCAAGATCGGTTTTCTTTTTTATTTCAGGCTTCCCCGCCTAGAGGTGAGATGTGGGGTCTTATTGACCGCATATCTCACTGTAAAGATGACCGATCGTGCCATATTCCTATTACAAGGAATGTTTACGTTCCTTGTAATAGGAATAAAAGTGATCAAAATTTTTTTTATTTTTTTTTAAGTGTCAAACAAAAAAAAAAAAGTTAAATTAACAATACAAAAAAAAGAAAAAATTTAAAGCGCCCCTGCCCCATGTGCTCGCACGCAGAAGCGAACGCATACGCAAATCCCACCCACATATGAAAACGGTGTTCAAACCACACGTGAGGTATTGCCACGAACGTTAGAGTGAGAGCAATAATTCTAGCACTAGACCTCCTCTGTAACTCAAAACATGTAACCAGTAAAAATGTTTAAAGCGTTGCCTATGGGGATTTTTAAATACCGAAGTTTGGCGCCATTCTAAGAGCGTGTGCAATTTTTAAGCATGTTAGGTATCTATTTACTGGGCATAACTTCATCTTTCACATTATGCAAACAATTGGGCTGACTTTGCTGTTTTTTTATTTTTTTTTTAAGCACAAAACTGTTTTTGTATTCCAAAAAAAAACACGTTCGAAAAATTGCTGCGCAAATATCATGTGAGATAAAAAGATGCAATTACCGCCATTGTATTCTCTAGGGTCTTTGCAAAAAAAAAAAAAAAAGTTGGGGGGTTCTATGTAATTTTCTAGCAACAAAAACATATGATTTTTACATGTAGGAGAGAAATGTCAGAATTGGCCTGGGGGGCAAGTGGTAATTTTATTTTTAACCTGATACTTGATGCTGTACAGAAAAATATGTGATAAAATATGTGATAAAAGACTATTTGAAATTGTCAGAATTATTCTATTATCTCTATATCTTGTAACAAAATTCTCTGTCACAATATTTGGTTAATTTCCACATTTAAAGAGTATTCATCATATACTTTTTGAATAAACCGACTCTTTATAAGAGGAGTGCCTGTTTTTCATAATCCTTAATGTTGGTGCAATTGTGTCATAGTCGAACAAATTGATTGCGAGGCACAGATCACAACCCAGCTTTATGGTGGCAAATATCGGTAGGTATAAAGGAATTACCACTGGTGGATTTAAGATACTTACTAGTTATTAACTTATTATTTACCACTCTAATTTCCAGGTCTAGAAAGTGTACCAACTTGCTACTAGCTTCAAAGGATAATGAAATACCATGATTGTTGGAACTGAGATCTCCCATAAATAATTCTAATGATTGGATAATTCCATTCCAAAGGAGGAAGTCATCTATATACCAGGTCTATCCTCGGCATAAATGACATCTTCCTCTCATTTGGCCAAAAAAGATAGGCCAAACTCGGGGCAAACTTAGCCCCCATAGCACTACACCCTTCTTTTGGATATAAAATGTATTACTGAACCAACAATAGTTGTGCGTGGTGGCAAACAGGGACGTACGGTGAGGTCAGTGGCTGGTGAGGCATATCAGAGCCAGATACACACAGGTTACATATTCACAAGTTACGTATTCGATTCTCATTATGTAGGCGATTACAGTTCTCCTAGTTCTACTTGTTTAACAAAATTTTTTACAAACGCTGTCCCTTTAAGATGTTTTTCAGTCACCCTATTTGTTGATGCTGAAAACAATATTACTAGCAAAGATGACAATAAAGATTGTATAAAAAATAAAAAATTTATTTTTATTTTCTGAAGCCAGAAATATACCATATTTATCGGCGTATAATGCACTTTTCCCCCCCTAAAATCAGGGGGAAATCGGGGGTGCATGTTATACGCCGACCCCCCGCTGTTGCTACCCGTTTCTGCCGTTCTCGGCTGCTTCCAGGTATTTTCGGCCGCGCTTGGCCGTTCTCGGCTACTCTCAGCTATTTTCGGCCACACTCGGCCGTTCTCTGCGGCTTTCGGAAAGCCGTCGAGAACGGCCGAGTGTAGCCAAAAATAGCCGAGAACGGCCAAGTGCGGCCGAAAATACCCAAAAGCCGCCGAGAACTACCGAGCACCACCGAGATACACAGGACATCCGCTCTGTATCTCGGCGGTGCCATTTTTAAACGCCAAACACACTGACAAGGCTGCAATGGACTGACAAGGCTGCAAATGACACTGATAAGGCTGCATTGATGGGCATTTAAATGGAAGTTTTTTTCCTTAAACTTCCCTCCTAGAAGTTTTTTTCTTTTAAATTCCCTCCTAAACTTAGGGTGCGTGTTATACGCCGGCGCGTGTTATACACCGATAAATACAGTAAGTAATATTCAGTAATAAACAATAAAGGGTTCCTGCTCACAACATCCCTTGATAGGCCCCACCATTCATGCATTCCGACACACGTGCAAGTCTCTCCATATTGATCAGCCACACGGACTGATGACTCCTCTTTCCCTGAACCCAGACTTTCCCCCTGACATCTTAAGTATTAGCGACAGAACCACACTTCTCTATCTTCTCTATCTTCCCATAAGGTTCCTTCCCCTCTCTTTTTTCAACTCTCCCTTTGTGGGCTATCTTGTGTCTAAGTTTTTATTTATCTATTATTAATTATTATCCTGTACTGCTTATGGTTTATACTCTGCTGGCCCCTGGAAAGCTATAATAACAAAAACAGTTTTTGCTCTATTGAACTATTGCTTTTTCCACCTTGGGGACATTTGTCCCTTAATAACGTTAACTACAAATAGAGAGTTTTTTCATGTCAGATTTCAGTAATTTTCTTATAATGTACAACCAATGTGTCATAATTTGTTACTATGTAGCGTTTCTGCTACTGTGTCTCATTTATAACTCCCTTATTGTCTAGAGGGGTAAGCAATTTTTATTTTATTTTTATCTTTTACTTATAATTTTTTCTGATATGTTTTACAAGGTAATAGCTGGAATAGACTCTCATATAAACGAAATGGCTCTGCAATATGACCAATGGCCACTAGAGGGTTCCCTTCCTCCCCGGTTTTTTCCTTTTTATTTATTTTTCCTTTTCATTCATTTTTTCTCCATCCATTAATATATTACTACTCTGGGGATCTACCTGGAATAATGAGATATAGCCTACCCCCTTTTTTTGCTTATAATGATATGCGTTTTTTTTTTGCTTATAATGATATGCGGTTTTTTGCACTACCTCCCTGATAGTTATACCCATGTGCATGTAAATATAATATAATTTGGGCTAGTTCTTCAAATACCTAGGGGACGGCCCCATATTACGTAGAAGATATGGTAATGCATCGGGTATGTGGGGAACTCTCAATTCGCTGACTCACCTCCTGGCCTTTTTTTCCCAGAGCCAATGGGTGGCCTTTCTCTTGAATATTTAAGATGTGTGTGCGGTGGCGTGGTATCGTCGCTGAAGACGTCCTATGACGAAACGCGTCTGATGTACCACGCACACCACTTCCAGGTTGACGAGCTGAGACGGAGCGCAGGCTGGAACACACGCCAGCATCGTGCCCAGATCCCCGCTCGTTCCTCGCTCGCTTACCGGCGTTTCAGACCGCTAAGGTCTCTTTCTTCTTTTTTGTATCTGGCAAAGACCAGCGGTGAGTGTTTCCCCTCCCTAGGGTGTCACGCTTTGGAGGTGCACAGTGACCCCAGGGCTTGGGGTTATCTCACCTAAGGGCTCCTCTGCTTATACTGTTTACTCAGAGGGGGTGTGCAAATGCTCTTGCCCTGGTCTATCAGTATAATTTAACTTTCTAGTACTATATATAAAAAAAAATTATAATAATTTTTAAAATAAATTACATTTTTTCATGGTTTAGCTACCTGCTCGGGACTGTGGTTCTTGGTATATTATGTAAAACACTTCCCGTGTGAAATTTTTTGTTATCTGATTATTATTTTTTGTCATTTGATTGTTTTTTTTTTTTAATTTTTATCTTTTTATTTTTTATTTTTGATGCTCTAATAAAGTTTACAATTTTGAAACTAATTTTTGAAATCTTGGAGTTACTGCACTATGAGATCCTTTCTATTTCCCTGAGGATACCCTGATATACTATCACCAACCGAGTGGAAATTATTCCACACATTAAGGAAGGAAGGTCGTTTTCTCTGGACGTGCTTCCTTTGGACGTGCTCACCCGTGGAGTAACCAGACCCTGCATTGTGCACTATAAGAGGCCTCTTCGCCCCGTGTGGGCATAGAGATTTGGTGAGTGGGGACCTGAGGGGGCGAGCACGGAAGTCACCTGAGTTTTTTATGTCTGAGCACCAGTCACCTTTATCTGCATTTATTGGAAGAATTTGAGATTATTCACATCCTGATTTGGACTGCACTTTTGTTTTTGTTTTTGGTCTTGTGTTTGGCCTTTGGTGTTTTTGTTTTCATAAGGACTGCACCTATTGCCTTTGAAGGACGTTTCACTGATCAACGAATGTATCTGTTTATGAACTTTATGTAATAAGCTACAATTTTTGCATATTTTTGCACATTATTCTTTTGCACATTTTTGCTGGTTTTGCACATTTTTTGCTTCTTGCACATTTGCACATATTTTTTGCACATTTTTTACATTTTTTGCCTAATCCTAGCACTTATGTTAAATTGGGTACATGCACATATTTAGTACTATCTACATGCATCTATGACCTCTTATAGTGCTACTTAGGTTGTGCCTATACACCCCCTAGCCACTAGCCAGTATTGTAGTTCTCTTCTTCTCTTCTCTCTCGGAATTATTTATATTTACTATTTATTTATTGTCTATTTATTTATGTACGTTTTTTGGGCAAGATCCCCTGGGCGAGAGTTACATGTCACTAGTACCTTTTTGTAGTACCTCTTTGTAGACTGCCCTTGCCTACTCCTCTTTTCTGGATTCCTTTCACAAGGTTTATTTTTGACTTTTATTTTCCATTTTTATCTTCCGTTTGTGTTTAGTGAGGGAATATAACTACCACTCAACCTGGAGTCTATTCCCCTTTGTTGGGGGTACTAGCTTGCATACATACATATTTTTCATATATTTTTTATATATTTACATAATTTATTTAGTTATGTCAGGTAGCGCCTGGGCCTCTTTATTTTGATATCATTTTTTATTAGAACCACACTTCAGACTAGCAAATATAGAGCTCACCAATTTTTTGCACATGGGGCCTTGTTGTCACACCCTGCAATGACCGAAAGATTCCCTGAGCTGTATCTACCTTTTTTCAAATTCCTTCAAATTCGACACTTTTTTACTTCAACACAACCGTTGTCACGTTGGCACAGAGCTCTTACCCCCTTTGAATCCCTATGCTCCAGTCCGGAACCACAAAAACACTTGATCTCAATTATAGCGAAACTGCTAACCTCTAACATCACTCCACAGAAGCCCATCATACAGCAATGGGAAACAGACCTTGGCTCCACCTTCACAGCAGATCAATGGGCCCTGATATATGAACACATGCATAAGAGGACTAAATGTTTCGACACAGGAGAATCGATACAAAATTTACTCCAGATGGTACCGCACACCTGACAAAATTGATAAAATCTTCCCTGATATTCTCCCGTCCTGTTGGCGATGCAACGCTGCAGTCGGTAACTTTTTACATATTTGGTGGGATTGCCCTGTGCTCCAACCGTTTTGGAAAGAGATTCATGACACCATCATTAAAGTCACTACATATCACCCAGAGTTCTCCCCTGCCCAATACCTGTTACATCACACACCCAAAAAGAATTTATAAGAAATCGATCATTCCGTTCATGATTAATGCAGCCACTCAATGCATTCCTCGCCATTGGGGATCAGTGACACCTCCATCGGTTGAGGAATGGTATCGACAACTTGATAAGACAGAAAAGATGGAAAGATTAGTCCATCAAGCTCATGACAAACACGATAAATTTTTCCACACATGGGCATGCTGGATACACTTCCGAACTCTCACACCCCCCACCACCACGGCCATTGCTACTCACCCTGCACTAATACTGGACCATGGGTCCTCTTCCTTACCCTCATGACCGTCATCCTTATATCGGTCCCTACCACCCTTTCCTCGATACCCATTCCCTGGTCTCCCCTCAGGAATATATATTAATTACCGCCTTATCCTGTCTCTTTCATCCTATTTCACCCTCACGTTTACACTACTTCACTAACCCTATGTTCCCCCCCGCCCCACCCTTGTGGGCACACAGGTGCCCCCCCTCTATTCCTTACACTTTACTTACACTCTTATGACTGTTCTATCGAATGTAAATAATTCACTCACTAGCTCTTATGGTGTCTCCCCCACTATCAAACATTGCATTTTTTAACCCTCACCCATCCATAGCGAGATCCCTTTTGGGGTGGATGGCTGCTACGGAGACTTGATACGAGTTCCATGAGCCCTCAATATTCATACTATATTTTTCTTTCTCTCATCTTTATCCGTTGCTTAAGTGGATACTTCCCTTAGAGCTTAGTATCCTCTGTCAGCTCATATTAGACACAAAATTGGGAAGTGGACATGTGCTGTGTTCTATAGGCACCCGAACCTTATATTGGTTTTTCTCAACAATTCCTATATACAACTTTTCAATTGTTACCTTCATAAGATTCTGTGCTCGACTGCTTATGTATACACATTTGCTTTCAATGTATGTCTTACTTATTTGAGTACTAATAGTTTTCTAAGTTCGTTTCTGTTTAATTGATATAAATTGAACTGCATTTCCCTTGAGATGTTCAATTACTATTACTATATCTTGATGTACGTGTATACGTTGTTTGTATTTTATGATACTTAATAAACTTTATTTGGAAAAAAAATTAAAAATAAAGGGTTCAGGGTTATTTACTAAAAGGTGAACTGCAGGAGAATTTAAAACAAAAGGTTTTTACATGTAGGAGAGAAGTGTCAGAATTGGCCTGGGTGGCAAGGGTTTAATTACCTCAAGTAATATACAAATAATTATTATATATTATTTATAAGGTAATTTACTATATTTTCAATAACTGTACTCAAGCAGGTGGCTAAACGGTCAAATTACTGAAGTTTTAAGTTATAACTTCAAACTAGTCATTTCATAGTAAAATAAAAAATTATTAGGTTATAACTAATAGCATAATAATATACTATTTAGCTTGATTAAAAAAGTAACTTTTCAGCAGCCGCAGATTCTCCCTCTTAACTGAGTGAGAAAAGCATGGGATTATGGGTAAACCTTATACCTATAAACCCAGGTTTTTTCCTTGTAGTTAAGAGGGCTGGGCTGGAAGAGAGCATGTGAGATAATATACCTTTTTAACTTAGAGCGAACTACGTGTTTCCATCCCTGATTCCAATATTAGAAGGAAACGGTGAAGGGGAATATGGGACTTTAACCACTTCAGCCCCGGAAGAATTGGCTGCTCAATGACCAGGCCATTTTTTTTCACCTGGGATGCTGAGCATTGTTGGGCTCTTTCACTGGACATGTCCCCACCACAACTTCCAACCATGATGCCCCCAAGTGATCCGTGATTCCTAGTATTACACCATCAGTACAAGGTTTTCTGTAAGTAAGGTTCCCCCTCTCCCATAATGGTATATGACATAATATTTAGACCCATTTTTATTCTATTTTTTATTGTAGATCTGCCACAAGCCTGCTCCTGACGAGTGGTTTACAAACTACGAAATGCGTAGAGACAATATATGCCTTGTACTGTACCAATCATGTGGTCAATTACATATTTTTTATAATCATGTTTATCTATTTTAACTTTACTGGGAATAGTAAGGCCATGGGCCATGCAGGTATTATCTTGAAATGATGTTGTATACATATCAAATTTGGTGGAATCTAGTGATTTATTATGTCATGCAATTGATATCAGTATTATTATCATGGTTACTATATGGGATTAATTTCCCTACTTTTCTCTCTATATATTATGTGTGTATATCAGTGTTTTGTACCAATAAATACTTTTTTACATGTCCCACTCTCTTGCCCTCTTTTTTGTCCCTTTTATATATGTATATATAAGTAGGATTATTTTTCAATGAGCCATAAGTGTCTTGGTCACTAAGAATCTTACACATTTCCTGCTGGTAGTCATGTTTATCCAGGATCATCTGTCCCCCTTTGCTTTTCCATGATTTAGGCTAAATAGTGCCTTGCAAAAGTATTCACCCCCTGGGCTTTTTACCTATTTTGTTACATTACAGCCTTTAGTTCAGTGTTTTTTTTAATCTGAATTATATGTGATGAATCAGAAATCAATAGTCTAAGTTGATGAAGTAAAATTTTAAAAATATATACATAAAACAATTTTTCAGAAATAAAAAAACTGATAATTGGCATATGTGTAAGTATTCACCCCCTTTGTTATGAAGCCCATAAAAAGCTCTGGTGCAACCAATTACCTTCAGAAGTCACATAATTAGTGAAATGATGTCCACCTGTGTGCAATCTAAGTGTCACATGATCTGTCATTACATATACACACCTTTTTGAAAGGCCCCAGAGGCTGCAACGCCTAAACAAGAGGCACCACTAACCAAACACTGCCATGAAGACCAAGAAACTCTCCAAACAAGTAAGGGACAATGTTGTTGAGAAGTACAAGTCAGGGTTAGGTTATAAAAAAAATATCCAAATCTTTGATGATCCCTAGGAGCACCATCAAATCTATCATAACTAAATGGAAAGAACATGGCACAACAGCAAACCTGCCAAGAGATGGGCTCACACCAAAACTCACAGACCAGGCAAGGAGGGCATTAATCAGAGAGGCAGCACAGAGACCTAAGGTAACCCTGGAGGAGCTGCAGAGTTCCACAGCAGAGACTGGAGTATCTGTACATAGGACAACAATAAGCCATATGCTCCATAGAGTTGGGCTTTATGGCAGAGTGGCCAGAAGAATGTCATTACTTTCAGCAAAAAACAAAATGTCACGTTTTGAGTTTGTGAAAAGGCATGTGGGAGACTCCCAAAATGTATGGAGGAAGGTGCTCTGTTCTGAGGAGACTAAAATTTAACTTTTTGACCATCAAAGAAAACGCTATGTCTGGGGCAAACCCAACACATCACATCACCCAAAGAACACCATTCCCACAGTGAAACGTGGTGGTGGCAGCATCATGCTGTGGGGATGTTTTTCAGCAGTCAGGACAGAGAAACTGGTCAGATTTAAGGGAAAGATGGATGGTGCTAAATACAGGGATATTCTTGAGCAAAACCTGTAGCACTCTGTGTGTGATTTGAGGCTAGGACGGAGGTTCACCTTCCAGCAGAGCATTGACCCCAAACACACTGCTAAAGCAACACTTGAGTGGTTTAATGTTAAACATGTAAATGTGTTGGAATGGCCTAGTCAAAGCCCAGACCTCAATCCAATAGAAACTCTGTTGTCAGACTTAAAGATTGCTGTTCACAAGCGCAAACCATCCAACTTGAAAGAGTTGGAGCAGTTTTGCAAGGGGGGAATGGGCAAAAATCCCAGTGGTAAGATGTGGCAAGCTCATAGAGACTTATCAAAAGCGATTTTGAGCTGTGATAGCCGCAAATGATGGCTCTACAAAGTATTGATTTTAGGGGGGTGAATAGTTATGCACATTGACTTTTTCTGTTATTTTGTCCTATTTTTTGTTTGCTTCACAATAAAAAACAAAAAAAAAAAAAAAATAACAATCTTCAAAGTTGTGGGCATGTTCTGTAAATTAAATGATGCAAATCCTCAAACAATCCTTGTTAATTCCAGGTTGTGAAGCACCAAAACATGAAAAATGGTGGAGAGGTGGGGGGGGGGGGAGATACTTTTGTAAGGCACTGTAGGCTTGTGGCTTTTTTGAAGATAAAGTAGGAGTAAATTGAACCCCATAATCGGAGACAGTGAAAGAAATAAATAGCCCCAGCATTGGTGTCAGTGGAAGTAATACTAATGTCCAGCTTTGGCTTGATGTCGGTGGCCACAAAAAACAAAAACAAAACCCAGATTTGGTGTCAGTGGCATTACTATTTAATCATTGGTGGGCAGCTGCAGTGATATTTGATTCCCTCCAATGGTGGTCAGTCAGTAGAAGTGTGTAGCAGGTTGTGTTAGATTGACTGTACTGTGTGTATGATGAAGCAGTGTTGTCACCCTAGGACAGGAAGTGTGTTAGGGCTACAGGTAGGACCTCCACCTATCATCTCTATAACACAGAGTAGGTGTTCTGTTGTTCAGAGGGCACAGAGTTCAGAGGACAGTACTGTATTTAAGGCAGGATCAACAGGTATTATTTACACTCTTTAAATATTTTGTATTTAATAAAGAGATATAGCAAAAAGCTTTCAATGGTATAGCTGGCAGAACAAAAGGGGAAAAATAGGACAACTTCATTGTTATACCTTAGATAGAAAATGACACCTTTACAGTCTCCAACTCCTTCAAAAAGTTCAAAGTCTACTGGTGCAGAATATCATACATAATAAAACAAAAAAAAAACAGTTTGAAAGACTACAACGGACTATAAAAATTCCTCTCATCCAATATACACTATGTTGTCAGAAGTATTGGGACGCCTTTACACGCACATGAATTTTAATGGCATCCAAGTCTTAGTTCGTAGGGTTCAATCATTACATAGTTGGTCAGGTTGAAAAAAAGACACAAATCCATCTAGTGCAACCAAAAAAAAAATAAAAAATCATACAGAGCCGTATACACAATCCTTTCACCCCAGGTGAAAAACCCCAGCAAAGCATGCTCTAATTTGCCCCCGAGGCAATAGGATTTTCCCTGGATCAACTTTACCTACAAATGTCAGTACCCAGTTATATTGTGTACATTTACAAAATAATCCAGGCCTCTTTTAAAGCAATTTACTGAGCTTGTCAGAACCACTTCTGCAGGGAATCTATTCCACATTTTCACAGCTCTTACTGTGAAGAAACCTTTCTGAATTTGGATTTCCTCTAGATATAAAGAGTGCCCCCTTGTCCTCTGTGATGACCTTAAAGTGATTAACTCCACATCAAGTTCACTATATAGACCACTTATATATTTGTACATGTTGATCAGATCCCCCCTTAATCTCCTCTTCTAAAGAGAGAATACATTCAGTTGCTCTAATCTTTCCTCATAGCTGAGCTCCTCCATGCCTCTTATCAGTTTGGTTGCCCTTCTCTGCACTTTCTCCAGTTCCCCGATATCCTTTTTGAGAACTGGTACCCAAAACGGATCTGCATATTTCAGGTGAGGTCTTACTAATGATTTGAACAGGGGCAAAATGATATCTCTCTCTCTGGAGTCCATACCTCTCTTAATACAAGAAAGGACTTTACTCGCTTTGTAAACCACAGCTTGGCGTTGCATGCTATTATTGAGCTTGTGATCTACCAAAACCCCCAGATCCTTCTCCACTATGGATTCCCCCAGTTGCTCCCCCTCTAGTATGTATGATGCATGCATATTCTTAGCCCCCAAGTGCATACCTTTACATTTATCAACATTAAACCTCATCTGCCACACAGTCGCCCAATTAGACAGAGCATTGAGGTCGGCTTGTAAATTGGAGACATCCTGTATGGACATTATTCCACTGCATAGCTTGGTGTCATCTGCAAAGACAGAAATTTTACTTTTAATCTCAGACTCAATATCATTATAAAGATAAAGCTTGGCTTGGGATTGAGCCCCCACAAGTGACCCCATGGCAGCCTTACTTTGGGGGCATTCGAAAAGCAGGAGGTTTGAGGATCGCCGGGAACCCGGAGGAGGATGATCGAGGCCACTCAGTGCAAAACCATTACACAGAGCAGGTAAGTACTGTAGAACTTTGGTTTTTAAAGAACCTTTACAATGTTGGTATACTGTTTTCTATAGAGACTATTTGATACATGTTTAAATATCTGGGGTGAATATGATTTGTATATTTATCTAGTATCGATGTAGTATAGGATGCAGGACAGGTTGGAATTTTAACTGGCGTACTGTTACCATGGTGTTTTAACAACATGATTGTCTAATAAAGATCTAAACAAGACCACGGCTCCATGATTATTATTGGATATGTAATTTATTGGATAAGAGGATTTTTTATGGGCTATTTTAGCCATTCAAACAAGATTTGTTCTTTGTTATGTAGGGTTCTCTTGTACTTTTAGGCATAGGAAGACCGCGGAATTCTGACCTGCAGAGTTCACCCTCCTATGGTGGTCCATCTAATTTGTTAAGCAGTTGTTTGGACCTCCCAATTTACAGGTATTTGCATTGCTGACTACACAGGACTGCTTCTAATAGAAACTTTTGTTCCCGGACTCCTGGCTGAACCACCTGATTGCCCCAGTATTGGTGTAAACCTCATAAGGACACTAACTCTATAGTAGCAGCAGTGGTGGCTGTTGCTCAATATTTGGGGGGGGGGGTGGAAAACAAACCTGCCCCCCTCACTCGCACCAGTCTCCACCTCCCCCCCCCCATGTGGGAGATGTAAGGGAATTGGTGCAGGCTCGTGGAAGCTGCCCCTGGCCCCCTCACTCGCACATGACTCCCCCTCCTCCGCGAGACGCCTTCCATGTTCCGCCGCCACCCCTCACCCCCCCCCCCCGCGGGAGATGGATGGGAATCAAAGGTTGTGTGGGCTCCTGGAAGCTTCCCACCACTTTTTTAAGCCAATTGGATCCACAGGCTCTAATCACGTGCTTCAAAAACAAAACAAAAAATCCATTGAAATCCATGCGTCCTGGATGCAGATTAGGGGCTGGGCGCATGGATTAGGGGGACGGCACCCCTGCACACCATATAGAGCAGCCGCTACTGAGTAGCAGCTATCAGCTAGCAGCTAAAATATCAAGCATCTTGATATTTTAAACCTGAGCTTGTGTCAATTCAAGACAATAATATTCAAAGGTTCGAGCCCCTACCCATTCTCTAGAATCACTGTAAAAGTGACTCCTCATATTCCAGTATAAAGACAAGTAGTAAGAGCCTGCAGTCCCCTCCAAAAGTGATGTGAAAAGCTTCCAAAATCTCACTTTTAGGGCTCATTTATACTTGCTGCGGCTTCAACACACATGAATGACTAGTTTACACTTGCTTCAAAACAAGGCTTCAGACAGGCTTTGTTAAAGCTCTCTGAACACTGTCACTAAATAAAATGGTTAGCTTACAGTGCTGTTTACACGTTGCTTTTGTTTTGCTTCAACTTCGCTTCACAATTTATACCCCATTTAGCTTCAGTGGTGCTTCAAAGCATCTTAAAGCCTCCAAAGAAGTCTATGGTAAAGCTCGCTTGAAGCCCCACCGAGGCCTCACCAAAGCCCTATCGAAGCTCCATTAAAGCCTCATCGAAAACCCTATCAAAGCTCCATTAAAGCCTTATTGAAGCCCTATCGATGCTCCACCAAAGCTTCATCGAAGCTTCACCGAAGCCTCATCGGAGCCCCACCAAAGACTCACCTAACCCCCACCAAAGCCTCATCTAAGCCCCATTAAAGCCTAATCGAAGCCCTATCGAAACTCCACCAAAGCCTCATCGAAGCCCCACCAAAGCCCCACCAAAGCCCCAATTTAAGCCCCACCAAAGCCTCATCGAAGCACCAGGAAAAAGCAGGTATAAACGGGACTGTAAGCTAATTATTTTATTTATTGGCAGGGGCTTTGATTGGCATCCAGAGAACTTTAACAAAGCGAGTCCGAAGCCATGTTTTGAAGCAAGTGTAAACTAGCCCTTAACCACTTGCCTACCAGGCACTTACACCCCCTTCCTGCCCAAGCCATTTTTCAGCTTTCAGTGCTGTCTCACATTTTCTTCACATGAATAGAGCTGTCTTTTTGTGGTATTTAATGTTTACTTTTTTTCTGTCAGTAAATTTTGTAACTAAGTAATTTTTCACGTTCACTGATGTGAGCTGATGAGGCGGCCCTAATGGGCACTGATAGGCTGAACTGGTGGGCTTTGACGAGGCTGCACTTATGGGCACTGATGAGCACTGATAGGCGGTGCTGGTGGGCACTGATAGGCAGCACTGGTGGGCAGTGATAGGCAGCATGGAAAGGCACTGATGGGCATTGATGGGTGGCACTGATGGGCGACACTGATGGGCATTGACAGCATAGATGGGCAGCACTGATAGGTGGCACTGATTGCCAGCACTGACTGGCATCGCTAATGGGCACTGATTGGTGGCACTTGTGGGCAGTGGTGGGCACTGATTGCTGACACTGGTGAGCACTGATAGCTGGCATTGGTGAGCAGTTGGTGGGCACTGATTGGTGACACTTTTTTTCTTTATTGTAATCAGGGCACTGATGATCAGTGCCCTGATTCCATTTCTACATATCCCCCTGTGAGGAGATACTGCTGATCGGCTCTTCTCTCCTCGCACTCTGTCAGTGTGAGGCGAGGAAAGCTGATTACCGGCACTTCCTTGTTTACATGTGATTGGACAGAGCCGATCACATGGTTAAAGAGCCATGGATGCGGCTCTTTACAGAGATCGGGGTCGCGCCGTGTCCTAGCAACAAGGCAAGGCCACGATCGCTGTAGCGCTGCGTGCTACATGAGAGCTGCACTGCTCCGCCATCATTTGACGGTAGGCGGGCAGCAAGCAGTTAAAGATAATCTCATATGAAAGGTAGGAATCCAATTAGAAAGCAGGCATATGAAATTTGTTGTACTTGTTGTACTTTTCTCTTCTGCCACTAGGTGGCCAGGCACTTGTTGGCATTAGATGTGAGAAGGATATTTCAAGGTCAAGTTATGGGTATATGGCATATCTCAGCCAATGGGCAGGGGTTTTCTTGAATCCCTTAGCCTGCTGGGAGAACCTATATATATATATATATATATATATATATATATATATATATATATATATATATATATATATATATATATATATTCGGGTGGAGTCAGGTGATCTATGTTCTGTGAATCTGTGTTCTGGGTGGACGTGTGTTGTCTACCCCAGGCTTCTAGGCCAGAGTTTGGGCCTATCCCAGGGGAATCCACCTGCTAGGCTGTGTGAGGGCCTATGCAGAAGTAAGAGGGCAGCGCAGGGTTGGCACTGCAGCTTGCAGTCCAACCAGAAGTGACGGCTCTGCCGGCCGGAGAACCCGTCAGTGGTCGGAGGTAGAAGGGAAGCTGTCACCACGGTGGAGAATCGGGAAACCTCAGGTGGTGATCGAGTCAGGGGCCCATACACTGAAGGTGATGCTTGCAGAGCAGCCTTATGTGTCAAGCCAGGGACTGAGCCAGTCAGCAGGGGTGAACCTTGAAAGGTATCTGGAGTGCCAAGCTAGAGACCAGCAGAGAAGCGTGAGAGATGCTTGAGGGAGATACCACAGCAAAAAGCTTTGAGTAGCTCACGGGATTCAGAGTCAGTGAATCAGAGAGTCCAGTGAGAGACTAGGAGCTCAAGAAGCTCTACAAGTGGACGTTGTAGTGAAGCTGAGAGAACTGTTGAACTTTGCATTAGGAACTGTTAAATTCTGTTGCCAAAGGAGATAGAAAACCTACACGTGCAGAAGTGGCACCTTGCTGTGGCCTTTGCCTTTACGGCTGTCTTCCTACTGAAGTCTCGGAGTCTGCCTATTGAAGTTGCAACTACTTAAGGGTGTCCTGGCCCCAACCCTCTTTCCCTTGCAAAATATAAAAAGGACTGTTAAAAGAAATAAAACCTCTTTTGCATCCATGAAATGTCTGGCGCCCAATGACTTTCACCATCTTTGCACCCACTATGCCTTGCAACCCACTACATATTGAAGGATGTCAGCGGTCTGTGGCCTCAAATGCCTCGCTTGCACTGAGCGGATCGGTTCGGTTTGGTTCGGTACGCTATTTCGAGTGTTTCCATTATGAAAGCGGCCCATACAACCGAACCATACCGCACCATTCAGGGTTCTGCTTCAGATGTGGGGCCACAGAAAATGGTACAGTACTGTTAGGGCGAAGCTACTGGCATCACACAATACATTCCACTGATTGGCGGACAGAAAAAAGTCAATGCTCACGTCAAAGGCATTTTTTCTAAACCCCCTATGGCTCCTGGCGGTCTGTCTCGCGGTGGAAACGCTCACCTGAATAGACCGGACCATTGTAACCCTTTCAAACTGTACCGACCCGGACCGTTCCGCTCAGTGGAAACGAAGCAAACGGTTCTCATTAGACTGGAAGAGGTTAGAGGTTCTGTTACATGTGTAACACATTAATATCATCTAATCCAATCAGCAAACATGTCATGCTGCTGTTAATTAGGAGCCGCCTGTACATAAAACTACAGCTGATCCCAAGAATGACTACACAATCAGAAAGTATCATTCCACTTCTCTTTGCAGCTACTTGCAGACATTCACAGTCCAAACATTAAAACGGAAAATTCCTATCAAAATACTTACCGTAATTTTCCTTTCCTGATGGACTCCATGGCAGCAACGTGTGGGTTAAGTCCCGCCTCCACTACCCTATAGGACACTACTCCCATAAATCTTTGCTCCCTGCCCATGGCCGTGTTCGATAACTAGCCTACTCCAGCCATTTTGGGAGGGAACTCCTGCTGCCATGGAGTCCATCAGGAAAGGAAAATTACGGTAAGTATTTTGATAGGAATTTTCCGTTTTCCTGACAGACTCCATGGCAGCAACGTGTGGGAAATAACTCGCCAAACACACTCGGGTGGGCAAAAATGCTGAACCAAGATTTATTTAACACTGTCCACTGACAGCACCTTTAAACCAAAATCAACAGAAGATAAACTGGCAGGTTCGACACAATAGTGAGCCATAAATGTATGAATGGACGACCAAGAGGCAGCCTTGCAGATAACCTCAGGAGCCACATGACGTGAAGCTGCCCAAGAAGTAGAGAGACTTCTCGTGGAATGTGCCGTAACCGCCTCAGGAGGAGCCAAGCCCTTCTCTTTATAAGCCCACTGGATCGCCTGAACCACCCACGTGGAGATGGATCTGACCGAAGCCCTAAGGCCTTTGTTTTTGCCATGAAAAAGAACAAAAAGGTAATCCGATTGCCGGAAAGAAGCTGTCGCCTCCAGGTACCGTTTCAGAATAATTCCCATGTCGAGAGGATGAAGATCCTGACTCCCAGCGGAATTAAAGGTAGGAAGACCGAGGTAACCTTTGGGTTTGAACCCAGCATTGGCACTAGGACCACTCTGTCAGGGAAGGATGTGAGGAAAGGTTCCTTTGATCCTAAAGACTGAATCTCAGAGACTCTCTTCGCTGAGGATATGGCTACCAAAAAAGATGTCATTAGGGACAATTCTTTGACTGAAAGTGATCTGTCCAGTTGAGAGAAGAAGTCGAGAACTAAGGGTAAATCCCACTTGGGGAATCTGGGTTTCCTCTGTGGTCTAAGTCTAATTGCTCCTTTAAAAAATTGCTGAACCAAAGGATGTTTAGCCCAAGATATTCCAGAAAAGGCTGAAATTGCCGAGACTTGCACACGAAGAGCGCTGACAGATAGGGGAATGTCTAGTCCGGACTGTAAGAAACTCAGAACATCCTGAACCGTCAAATTACCATCGGAGCAAGACCTGGAAGATAAGTGATTTGTGAATCTAGACCAAATCCTCTCATACACCTGGTTGGTACTTTTCCTTCTAGCACTCATGAGAGTAGGAATGGCCTCCTTTGGACAACCCAGAGCCTCTAACCTTCCCCTCTCAAAAACCAGACCCTCAGACATAGATGGGCCGGGCAGGGATGGAGCTTCGAGCCCTGGGACAGAAGATCGGATCTGAGAGGTAAGGGAATCGGATCCCTGACACTGAGGAGCATTAGAAGCGGAAACCATGGCCTGTTGGGCCAATAAGGTATTACAGCTATCACCTCTACTGCTTCTGATTTGAGTCTCCGCAGGAACTGTAGAATAATAGGAGTTGGAGGAAAGGCGTAGGCTTTGTTGAACCACCATCGATCCGTCAGAGCATCCACTCCGTAGGCCTGAGGATCCCGAAACCTGGAATAGTATCTTGCCAGTTTCTTGTTGCAAGGGGAGGCAAATAGGTCGACCTCTGGGACGAACCACAATGTTAGAATCCACCTGAAAACTTCTACGTGAAGGGACCATTCGTTGTTGTCCAGACTGACTCGAGACAGAAAGTCCGCCTGGACATTCTGTGTTCCTGGAACATAAGTTGCTGTAATGTTGACCAGGTTCTTCTGAGCCCAAGACATGATTGGCTCTACCTCCTGAAGAAGGGAGAGACTCCGAGTACCTCCTTGTCTCCTTATATATGCCACTGCTGTTGTGTTGTCTAGTCTGAGTAGGACCGAGGTTCCTGAGACCAGATGACGAAAGGCCAGGAGTGCCTGAAAGGCTGCCCTCAATTCTAGAATATTCGACACCGTCCCCCTGGAAGGGAAGTCCCAGGTGCCTTGTGCTACTTCCGACAAACAGTGGGCGCCCCAGCCCCTGTTGCTGGCATCCGAAGTTATTGTTATCCACGAGATGGGGAGAATGGAATGACAATTGAATAGGTTCACCTTCTGAAGCCACCAGGGCAGAGAGATTCTCATTGAAGATGTGATCCGGATAGGTTGAGTCTTGTCGCCTAGCCATTGGTAAAGAAAACCTTTTTGAAACGGTCTCATCTTCCATTGGGCCCACTTCACCATCGGAATCGTTGCCACCATGGTGCCAATAATTCTCAAGCACTGAAGAGCCGGAAGATGGGAGGCTGAGAGGGCCGGACGGATTCTGTCCCGAATTACCACTACTTTCTCCTCGGGTAATGAGATGGTACCCCTCACTGTGTTGAAGAGTGCGCCTAGGAATACCAGAGACTGGGAAGGAATTAACTGACTCTTTTCTAGATTCAGGATCCAACCGAATTCTTGAAGAGTGGAGATGACCTGCTCCTTGTGCACTAACAGACGGTCTCTGTCCTGGGCTAGCAGCAGAAGATCGTCTAAATAGTGGTGAAGACGAATTCCCTTGGTTCTCAATAGAGCCACTACGGCCAACAACACTTTTGAAAACACTCGGGGGGATGTTGAAAGTCCGAACGGGAGACAAACGAACTGGAGATGTAGTTTTCCTACTGAAAATCGCAGAAACTGCTGAAAATCTTCTGCCACAGGGACATGAAAGTACGCGTCCTTTAGATCTATTGAAATCATCCAGTCGCCTGACTGGACTGACTGTTGTATTGTCGACAAGGTTTCCATCTTGAACCTTTCCTTTCTGATAAAATGATTCAGATGTGTAAGGTCTATGACTGGTCTCCAAGAACCGTTTTTCTTTTGGACCATAAAAAGAGGAGAATAAATTCCTCTCCCTCGTTGATCGTCTGGCACGGGTACGGCAGCGCCTTGAGCCAATAAAGATTTCACGTAGGCCAACAAGATCTGCCTTTTTTCTTCTGAGGCTGGAAGGGAGGTGGGAACAAACTTTAGTCTTGGGGACCTGCTGAAGGTCCAAGAATGGCCTGAAGAGACCGTTCCGACGGTCCAGAAGTCCTTGATTGAGGCCGCCCAGACATGCCGAAAATGTAGAAGACGAGCCCCCACCTGGCCTATCTGAGCGGGCCCAATCTCAAAAAGATTTGGTTGGTTCCCTCTCTCCTGTCGCACTGCTCTTGGCAGATTTCTTGAAGGATGACTGCCTTGATTTCCATGATCTAGAATATTCCCGACCCGGTCTATAGCTACGGGCCTCCCTGGCTTGCTCCTGATACTGTTTTTTAGGAAAAAATCTCTTCTGGCTTTTTAGACGTCTGTCCTGAGGAAGAAACCCCGATTTACCACCAGTGGCCCGGGATATGGCGCTATCCAATTTATTCCCAAAAAGGGAAGAACCTTCAAAAGGGATACGGCACCACACCTGTTTTGAAGCTGGATCAGCCAGCCAGGGACGGAGCCATAGGGCCCGCTTTGCGGTTACAGCCGAAAGCATAACCCGGGACACTAGGCGGATGATGTCAATCGAAGCCTCCCCCAGAAAAGCCGAAGCAAGCCGTAACTCCTGAATAGGAGAACTTTTAGCGACTTCCTCCGAAATGTTTCTGAGGGTATCATCCACACCGTCCGTCCAGACTTCCATGGCTTTGGACATTGCCGCTAAAGCCAATGCTGGCTTGCATGCCATACCGGCAGTGAGGTAGACTCTCTTTAAATCGGAATCAATCCGTCTATCTAAAGCATCCTTAAATGAAACTGTATCCTCCAAAGGAAGGGTCACGTGTTTTACTAGTCTCATCACCGCTGCATCCACAAGAGGAGCCGATTCCAGATGCTTGACCTCATCCTCCTTAAAGGGATATAACCTTAGGACTTTTGAGAGCATACTATTCTTTTTCTCCACTTTACTCCGTTCATCCGTGATGACCTCACCAAGTTCAGACAGAAATGGAAAGTTAAGACGCTCACTTTTAAGTTGCTTAAAATACTTCCTTTGCTTGGAAGGATTAGCCACCTCATCTTCCCAGTTCAAAGCCTCTCTGATGGCCTTCACCAAGGGGGAAAGTAAAGCAAAATCAAAACCCACACAGGGACTATCTTCCTCAGATTCACTGTCTGAAGCAGCAGCTGAATGATGGCTGGTTAAAGAGGATTCCCAGAGCTCTTGAGCATGCGACTCCCTGACTGGTGACTGAGGTGACTCTGATTGAGGCACAGGGGTCTGATTGGCCCTGATCCCCTTGAGGGACTCCTTCACCACTTTTTCCACAAGGGATCTTAGTTGCTGGTCCGTACCCCCTCTCTCACTAGAGGCTTTGGAAAAGCAGAGGTCACACAGGGATTTTCCAATGGGAACTTGTGATCTGCATCCCCAGCAAGAGTTGATAACTGAGTGGCTGGAATGAGCCCTGGAGGAGCGAGATCGATCCTCGCTACGGCGCCCAGATCTAGAGGGTGAGCCGTGATGCTTAGACTTGGAATATGAGTGCCGGTGGTAAGATTTAGAAGAATCGCTTCCTCTGTGCGTTGAGCTGCGTTGCTGTTCTGATCTAGATGGGCTAAGACAGAGATAGAAGAGACATACAGATAAGGAAAGATAACAGACTGACTAATACCGGACCCCTCCCCCCCCCCTTACTTCCCCCCCAGACAGTACCTATTATGAGAGGGCTGGCCACATACAGGCGGAGGTGAATCCGTATCTCTAAGGGTCTCCATAACTGCTGCAAAGACATATAAGTAAGGCTGAGGATGCTATAAACACACACACATGCCCACCCCCATCTTCCCAGAAGGCCACCTACCTCCACAGCAGAGAACCTGGACAAGGGGAAGTCACGAAATAACCTGCAAGCATTCCCAAGGCTTGCAGGCTATATCCCATGTTTAAATAAGGCGCCTTAATGACGTCATCACCGCGTCCCGTGCGCCGCTACCGCGCATGCGCGAATAGCGTCACTTTGCCGCTATCGCGCATGCGCGAACCAAGCCTCGATCCTGAGTCGTACTCGCGCATGCGCAGAACGAACGTATTAACGAAAACCAGGAAGTGAGCGACGGCTGGAACGCAGGCTAATCCGACCGCAATGTCTAAACCCATATACCTATACACAGGAAAAAACGAACAGAAAAGAAGGGAAGAAGGCAAAGAACAAACACAAACTGCTGCCATGAAAAAAGAGGAACAATCTTACCGCTCCCACACGAACGTCTCCAGGCCGAAGGTAAGCACAATACATACCGGACTTCTTAGGGCACAATAGGTCACCTGCTATTTAGCTGGGCTATCCGACCAAATGCGCAGCCTGCCTGCCAGTGGCTAGGCTCCTGGCTTTCCTCCAGCGCTTATATCCAACTGCCCACTCCATACCCCGCTAGTAGCTAGGGCTTAACGGAGATATGCGACAACTTCGTCCACAGTCGCTTTTCGGCCAAACCAACGACGGAACCGTGTGGGAGCAATCTTCAGGTAGAAAGACCATACGTCTGGTCCTACGGAGGAGGACAAAAAAAGAACACGGCCATGGGCAGGGAGCAAAGATTTATGGGAGTAGTGTCCTATAGGGTAGTGGAGGCGGGACTTAACCCACACGTTGCTGCCATGGAGTCTGTCAGGAAAGCGGTATTAAAGCCTAAAAAAGAAAAAAAAAAAATGCAGTCACCGTATCTAAGAATTATTAAACTGCAATATAATACATTTTTGCTTTTGGGTTTATTTCTTGATTTGCATATGTCCAGCAAAAATGGCAGTTTCAATGTTGAGTCAAACTATTTACCACTGACAGGATTGCTTAACCATATAAGCCCCGGACCATTTTGCAATGCAATTGCAATGGTCAAAGACCAGAGCATTTTTTGCGATTCGGCACTGAGTCGTTTTAACTGCCAATTGCGCGGTCTTGGTTCCCAAACAGAAATTATGCCCTTTCTTTTGGTGGTATTTGATCACATCTGCGGTTTTTATTTTTATAAACAAAAAAAAAGGAGCGACAATTTTGAAAACTTTTTTTTTTACATTTTGCTATAATAAATATCCCCCAAAAATATATTTTTTCCTCAGTTTAGGCCGATACGTATTCTTCTACATATTTTTGGTAAAAAAAATTACAATAAGCGATTATTGATTGGTTTGCGCAAAAGTTATAGCATTTACAAAATAGGGGATCGTTTTATGGCATTTTTATTAATAACATTTTTTTACTTGTAATGGCGGCGATCAACGATTTTTATTGCGACTGCGACATTATGACGGACACATCGGACATTTTTGACACATTTTTAGGACCACTGTCATTTATACAGCAATCAGTGCTATACAAATGCACTGATTCCTGTGAAAATGACACTGGTAGTGAAGGGGATAACCACTAGGTGGCAGTGTAGGGGTTAAGTGAGCCCTGGGGAGTGTTTTTAACTGTGGGGGGGGGGGGCATGGCTGTGTGTGACACATCACTGATCTCTGCTCCGATCACAGGGAGCAGAGATCAGTGACACTGTCAATAGGCCGAACGGGGAGATGTTTGTTTACATTAGCATCTCCCCATTCTTCCTCCCTGTGACACGATCGCAGGTATCCCCACGGCGATCGAGTTCGCTGGACCCGCGATCGGACTCATGGAGGTCCTGACCGGCGCGACGCCACGGCGGCAAATTTAAAGAGACATACCTGTATGCCCATTTGACTGTCCATGCCATTCTGCTGACGTACATCGGCGTGCGCCAGTCGGCATGTGGTTAAAATGGTCAGTTCTATGCATTTATGCAAAACCTTTAACAAAATATTAAAAAAAACAGCACTGAATAAATACCACCAAAAGAAAGCTCTATTTGTGGGAAAATAATTATAAATAAAATGTCATAGGGGTAAAGTGTTGCATGACCGCGCAATTGTCATTCAAAGTGTGACAGCGCTGAAAGCTATAAATTAGCTTGGGCAGGAAGGGGGTAAAAGCACCCAGTAGGCAAGTAGTTAAAGTGGTTGTAAATAATGAAGGTTTTTACATGCATTCTATGCATGAAGGCAACTGCCCCCTCAGCTCCCTAAATACTTATCTAAGCCTGATCTCCATCCAGTGATGTGCAGGTGAGTCGGGGCTCTCCCGGGTCTCTCACTCCTCATTGGCTAAGATGCAGCAGCAGGAGCTATTGGCTCCCACTGCTGTCAGTCACAGATTACATGAATATTGGACAGGTACTGTAAGTTTGTGTATTGTAGTTTTATATAAAATGCTCAGTACAGTATATAAGAATCTGGTATTGAACAATTTAAATTTTGTAGGATGAAAAGACAGGTGCAAAGCAGTTTCTATTATTAAAACATTTTTTATTTATTTTTTTGTTTAAAAACAAAAAACAAAAAAAAAAAAACAAACACATTTGTTGCTCAGAAAACATCCACTGTAAGTGAGCCTGTCCATTCATTTTTAAATTTACATTTAGGATTTCCAAAATTGATAATTCCATTTGTTTTTGGAACTTTATCATTTTTAAAAGCATGTAAACTTTATATATATATATATATATATATATATATATATATATATATATATATATATATATATATATATATATACACACACATTTATATATACACACACACACACAGTCAGTCCAGTATATATATATATTTATATATATACACACACACACACACACTCTACATTTAGTGTTGAAAATATTTTTATTGAACATTTCAAGTAAAAACAATAAGACAGTAACCGTCATGAGGCAAATACAAGCAGGAACAGTAACAGGACTACATTTATGAATGGACGGCTAACGACTATCAACCACAGTCGGTCCCGTCGGGAACGTTTGGAAAACAGGGAAAACAGCCTGTTCCCGATCCACAAGGCCACAGTAGGGAAAAAATACTCATGGGTTAATACATGAGACAACGTGTAATTAGTATTACGAAGAAGACAGAAAGAAAGAGAGAAAAGAAAGGGAAGAGAGGAGCAAAAGAAAGAGGAACAGAGTGTTACAGGAAAAAATTAATATCAAGATGAGAGGAGAGGGAAAAGGGGGGAAGGGGAAGGGATACGGGTCACACTCTACATTTAGCATAGACTATAAATTCAGTGTTTACTCTATATTCAGTGAGTGCAGGCAGAGTATTATATGCTGTATATACAGTTATATATACTCTGCATCCAATGTAGCCTATATCTACAGTGTATTCCGTGGTGTACCGTTTCTAATACACTTCAGGCGGTGTACACAGTATCTAATAGAGTGTGTACAGTGTCTACTACACTTCTGGTGGTGTACACAATATAAAATACAGTGCAGCCTTAGTACAGTTGCTAATACAGTGCAGGCAGTGTACACAGTATCTAATACAGTGTGTACAGTTTCTACTAAACTTCTGGTGGTGTACACAATACAGTGCAGCCGTTGTACTGATTCTACTACTTTTCTGGTGATGTTGTCAGGGCTGGCTTTGCCCTTCCTCCTCTGGGCTGGCTGCTCAGCTGTCGGCTAATTGCCAGATCCCTTCTCTCTCCACAGTTACCAGCAGTTCCCGATGATGCTCTTCTGACCTGCCTATTTAAAGTCTTCCAGCTCATTTGTCCATTGCCTTCACGTTTGGTCACATCACAAGGAACCATCTCCTGCTGTTTGTTTCAAGACTGGCTTGCTGACATCCCTCCTGGCTTTTTATCTGGCTTGCAGTTCCTCTCCTTGGATCCCTGACTTCTGGACTGGCTGATTACCCGATCTGGTTTATGAACTTTGGACTGGCTGACTACCCGATCTGGCTAGTGGACTCTGGCTATGCTTGACTACACTTTTTTCTATTTACCTTTTTATTTTTATTTTTAATAAACAAGTGTGATTTGATTGTACTTCAGTCTCAGTCTGTTTCATGGTTCCTACTACACTTCTGGTGGTGTACACAATACAGTGCAGCAGTAGTAGAGTTGTTAATACAGTTCAGGCGGTGTACACAGTATCTAATACATTGTGTACAGTGTCTACTACACTTCTGATGGAGTACACAATATAAAATACAGTGCATCCGTAGTACAGTTGCTAATACAGTGCAGGCGGTGTACACAGTATCTAATACAGTGTGTACAGTTTCTAATACACTTCTGGTGGTGTACACAGTACACAATACAGTGCAACCGTAGTACAGTTTCTGCTACTTTTCTGGTGGTGTACACAGTATCTAATACAGTGTGTACAGTTTCTACTACACTTCTGGTGGTGTACACAGTACACAATACAGTGCCGCTGTAGTACAGTTTCTACTACTTTTCTGGTGGTGTACACAGTATTTAATACAGTGTACAGTTTCTACTACACTTCTGGTGGTGTACACAATACAATGCAGCTGTAGTACAGTTTCTACTAGGGGTGCAACGGATCGTCATCGATCCATGATCCGAACGGGTCACCCCCTTACTGATCGGTACACGCCATGATCCACGGAGTGCTCCGCGGTCTCGGCCTTAGGAAAGGCTTCGGCCTAGTTCCGAAGCGGCGGCCATCTTAGTGCACCCGTCGGGATTTACAATGTGATCGCTCCGTCAAATGACGGAGCGATCACTTGTAAACAAACAAGGCTGCATCTGTAGAGCCCACAGCGCTGCTCTGTGACAAGTGCAGTCGCAGCCATCCCTCAACACCCTGACAATACCCTGCCATACCCTGCCAATACTCTTGCCATACCCTGCCAATACTCTAGCCATACCCTGCCAATACTCTAGCCATACCCAGCCATACCCTGCAATACTCGGCGATACCCAGCCATACTTGGCGATACCCAGCCATGCTCAGCTAATATTACAGTGGGGGAGTGTCAGAAACCATGAATCAGACCGAGACAGAAGTACAATTAAATCACACTTGTTTATTAAGTAAAAATAAAAAGGTAAATAGAGAAAGCGTAGTCAAAGCATAGCCAGAGTCCAGTAACCGGATCGAGTAGTCAGCCAGTCCAGAGTTCAATAACCAGATTGGGTAATCAGCCAGGCCAGAATTCAGGGATCCAAGTAGAGCAACAGCAAGCAGGATAAGGAGCCAGAAGGGATGTCAGCAATCCAGTCTTTGAACAGAACCGCAGGAGATGGTTTCTTGTGATGTGACCAAGGCGAAGGCAGATATGAAGTGAGCTGGACAGCTTTAAGTAGGCAGGTCAGACGAGCTGGATAAGGAACAGCTGGTAACTGTGGAGAGAGATGGGAGCTGGCAATTAGCTGACAGCTGAGCAGCCAGCCCAGAGAAGGAAGGGCTAAACCAGCCTTGACAGGGAGATGTATATTACAGTGGGGGAGATGTATATTACAGTGGGGACTATATGGTGGTGGAATTTTCACTGGTTTTTGCAAATTCAATTATTATTTGCTGATCCGAAAAATGATCCGATCCATGACTCTGATCTGAGGAACGATCCGATCGTGAGGTTTTTGATCCATTGCACCCCTAGTTTCTACTACTTTTCTGGTGGTGTACACAGTACACAATACAGTGCGGCCATAGTACAGTTTCTACTACTTTTCTGATGGTGTACACAGTATCTAATACAGTGTGTATAGTTTCTACTACACTTTTGGTGGTATATACAGTATAAAATAAAGTGCAGCCATAGTACAGTTGCTAATACAGTGCAGGCGGTGTACACAATATCTAATACAGTTTGTAGAGTTTCTACTACACTTCTGGTAGTGTACACAGTATCTAATACAGTGTAGTGTGGTGGTGCAAAACAACATATACATCATGTCCAGAAGGCCACCAAGGAGAGGCAGACGCTCACAAGCCACTAAAAGAGGGCAAGCAGCCTCTATGTCTACAGTCAACAGTGCTGGTCGTGGACACGGTGCATCCTCTACAGGTCTCCGTGAGGCACACTTGTCCTTTTTTTCTGCTGCTGGCCATGTTATTGAGCCAGAACATGCAGTAGAGTTGGTGGCGTGGATAACAAAGCCGTCCTCATCCTCTGTCACTCTCAGGCTCAGAGTAGTTTGCCTGCCAATGCAGCTGCCAAACTGCCGCCTTTTCAGCTGGTAAACTCTGCCCCCTTTCATGAATTTGTGGAATGTTCTGTACCTCAGTGGCAGGTTCCAAAATGTCATTTCTTTTCATGGAAGGCCATTACGGCTCTCTACTGGCATATGGAAGGCAAAGTTTTGGCCTCGTTGGACAGGGCGGTCAGCAGTAAGGTGCATATTACCGCTGACTCATGGTCCAGCAAGCATGGGTAGGGACATTACCTTTCCTTCACAGTGCACCGGGTAACTCTTCTGGCAGCTGGGAAGGATGCAGGACAGGGTTCAGTATTGTTGCAGCTTGTTCCGCCACCACACCTCCAAAATGCTAGTGGTGATTCTGCCACAGCTCTCTCCTCCACCCCCTCCTCTTCTTCTCCATCTATGGCCTCTTCTACAGATTTGTCCTCTGAACCAGCGGTGCTCCGTAAGCAGTCAAGGGGCTATGCAAATAGTCAGGCAAAAAGATGCCATGCGGTGCTTGAGTTAGTCTGCTTAGGGGACAGGAGCCACACTGTGGCATAAATTCTGTCAACTTTGGAGGGGCAGGCGCTCAGAGGTGGTTGACGCTAAGCCAGCTTCAGCCAGGAATGGTTGTATGCGACAATGGCACCAACCTTCTCTCCGCCCTCTGACATAGACACTTGACCCATGTTTGGCACACGTCCTGAATTTGGTGGTGCAACGGTTCTTGAGCAGGTACCCAGGCTCACAGGATCTCCTGAGGCAGGCCTTTGGTAGTTTCCACAGGTCATACAATGCCAGTGCTTGGCTGGCTGACATTCAAAGGGAATGCAACCTGCCCACCAACTACCTCATTTGTGACATGCCCACCAAGTGTAACTCAATGTTGGCAATGCTGCAGCAGCTGTAGATGCAGCAGAGGGCATCAATGAGTACCTGTGTGAGTATGGCACCAGGACAGGGTCAGGAGAGCTTGGCTTCTTTTCGCCACACCAGCGGCTACTGATCAAGGATGCATGCACTGTCCTGTCACCATTTGAGGAGGCCACGAGGATGGTGAGCAGCAACAATTCATGCATCAGTGACACTGTCCCTCTTGTTTTCCTGTTGGAGCACACACTTTGTGGAATACTGGACAGGGCACTTGAGACAGAACAGCGGGAAGACGAGGAGGACTTCCTTACCTCTCAAGGCCCCCTTTATCCAGATAGTATTCCTGCGGGCCCGCCAAACACACAGGAAGAAGAGAAGGAGAAGTATTGTGTCAGCATGGACGTGGAGGATAACACTCAGCAGCAGTCTGCAAGGCATGGTTTTCAGTCCCCAGAAACCCAAGGAGTTGTACGTGGCTGGGAGGAGGTTGTTACGGATTGTGTGATCCTTAGTGACCCAGGGGACTCAGAATCAAATGCCTCTGCAAACTTACCCTGCATGGCCCCCCTGATCATAATTCAGACCAAAAAAATATGGTGCGAAACGAGTCAAGTTAAATACTCAGCCCAATTGCTCCTATATTATTGTCAATTACACCAATTTCTCAAATGTATTAAATGTACTGGTATGGCTAAAATTACATAAGTAAAGAATATCAATTAACAGTTAGGGACGAGACAAATCAATCAACTGATCAAACCTTGGCGCTGAGCACTGAAAAATAGTTTAAAGGCATCAGTCAGCCGGCCACCTTCTCCACCGCTCTTCCTCTGACTGAACTAAATCTCAGCAACACGTTGTCCAGCACCAGGAAATTGTAACCTCCCAGGGTCTGGAAATGCATTGCACAAACCTTTCTTCAAGGCCACTTGAAGATGTTTCATCCTCTGCTCCGACTGCGAAGGTTGGATGGGGTTTTCAACCTTACCCTTGTAGCGTGGATAAAGAATGGTTGCCAGCCAGTAATGATCCCTCTCCATGATACCATGAATCCTAGGGTCCTGTTAATTGATATTCTTTACTTATGTAATTCTACCCATACCAGTACATTTAATACATTTGAGAAATTGGTGTAACAATTGTTGACAATAATATAGGAGCAATTGGGCTGAGTATTTAACTTGACTCGTTTCGCACAATATTTTTTTGGTCTGAATTAAGTTTTCTAAAAAAACAATTTCTTTGGCCCCAAAGATCTGTAGGCCCCACAGGTCAGCCAGGATAAAGCTAAGTTGTGAAATGTTCAATATGATCAGGCCACAATTTCATAGTTACATAGTTAAACAAATGCACTGCATCAGGGCACACTCTCCTGGAGCACTTTGGGGGTCTCAAGGAGGAGTTGGGGTTAATCCGACATGACCTGCAGAAAACCAGAGAGTGCACCACGGCAGCTGAAGGCTGCATTAGTGAAATAGAGGACAAACTAAGAGATACACAGATTACAGCCAGACTTGTGGGGCTCCCGGAGAAGACGGAGGGTAGAGACACCACTGCGTTCATGGAAAAATGGCTCCTTGATGTCTTTGGAAAGGAGGTTTTCACTCCGCTGTACTCGGTTGAGCAAGCTCACAGAGTACCATCCCGGCCCCTTCCACCGGGTCTCCCACCACGCATCCTATTAGCCAGGCTGCTTAATTACAAAGATAAGGAAATTGTGCTTCGCCAGGCACGGGAACAGCGTAATATACAGTTTAATGGAGTTCGCATTTCATTTTACCCTGATTACTCTGCAGAAGTGCAGAAACGCAGAGCCAGATTTTCTGGTGTGAAGAAAAGGATGCAACAACTGCGTGCTATCTACGCCATGCTGTTTCCAGCAAAACTCTGTGTCACGGCTGCAGGTCAGACACATTTATTTTCTTCTTCATGCCTGGATGCCAACGAAAATGTTTTTTTCGCCAGGCCAGGAGAGGGGCTGCAGAGGGTGATTGACACTGCATCCCAACGGATCAAAAAAGTGATGTTTTACCTTGTTTGGCTGGGAAGCCGCAACCAACAGCTACATCGTAAGTGCTGAGAGCAAGTGAGTTTAATGCAAACTGTTTAGTGAGTTCTTACCAGTTGCTATGTACAAGTTTAACCCAAAAAGAACTTAGAGTTTCCCGAATGAATTACAAGTTGTGTTGCCCAGAGCAACCCTATGTTTTTTTCTTCTTTAACCGGTTATCTGTTTTTTTTTCTGCAACTCCCTCCCCTCTACCTATTGGCCTGTGGGGTCAGTCCTTGCAGGCCTGAGGCTTCACCAGTATTCACGCAGAGATAGAGATGCGTTTGTTCTTTGTATCGTATTTTTTCCTTATTGTTTTACTATGTTCATATTGTACCATGATTCCAGCACTAGGAGAGCTAACACGCAGTCACGAAGGCCTGTGACATGAATGAGTCATACTACCTTTGTATTTTACCATATTTATCATATTGCTCAAACTTCCTGCTTGTCCAGTTTGGCCTGTGCACTGCCCCGGGCGCCCATGATGCAAGTGATGTCTTACCCTACATTTCATGAATAACTGCATTCAATTAAGTACTGTCCCTTTGCTTTCATTGAACATTAGGGGCCTTCAGAACCCTCTTAATTGTACCATGGTGTCCGCTGTTCTTAAAAATTACTTACCTGCTATATATGCTCTTCAGGAGACTCATCTGGTACCGGAGACTGTGTCTAGTGTGAATTTTTCTTGGGTAGGCTGGGCATACCATTCTACTCATCCCTCTTACTCGAGGGGGTTGAGTATACTGGTGCATCACTCTGTGGATTTTCAAGTGATGGATACATTGATAGATAATGAGGGGAGATATGTGATCCTACTGTGTATAATTTATCAATTGAAGTGTATTCTCGCTGCCGTATATGTTCCGACCCCTTTCAACTCTGAGGTATTGAGAATGCTTTTCGTGTACCAGTCCGGACATACCCCTCATTGTAGTGGGGGACCTTAACTGCATTATGGACCCTGTTTTGGACAAACATCCCCCTCCGGTGACTGGCTGCAAAATTGTCAGAACGGCATTGTAGAAATTCACAGAGGAGGTGGGATGGACTGACCCATGGCAAAGCTGTAACCCACAGCAGAGACAATTCTCCTGTTTTTCTAAAACACATCTCCCCCTCTCGAGGATTGACCTCTGTTTATGTACACCCCAAAAGTCACACTTATTGCAGGATATCCAGCATCTGGTAAGGGGAGTGTCAGACCACTCTCCTCTGTTGGTCTCTCTAAACGCCAAACCTGCCACAAAATTGCCAAGGGTGCCATGGAAACTTAACGCATTCTGGTTACATTTATTTAGGGTTCAAAAAGTTTTTATTGTCATATAAACAAACATCACAATGAACAACAATAGGAGTAAAGCCGCGTACACACGGGCGGACTGTCTGGCCAACTAAGTCCGTCAGACAATCCGACGGACAGTCCATCCTACTTTCGAATGAACGGACTTGACCACACACGATGAACAAACAGTCCGTCGAAAGCTTGCGCGATGACGTGTACAGCACGTACGACGGGACTAGAAATAGGACGTCCAATACACAGCAATGCAACCTTTCGCCGTGTAAATCCTTTCTGAGCATGCGCCATACTTAGTCCGTCCAACTAGCCTACTCACGAGCGGACTGTCCGCTGAAACCAAAGTATGACGGACAATATTACGGAAATTCCGAAATACTTAGTCCGCCAGACTGCACGCTGAAAAAGTCCGCTGAAGCCCACACACGAGCGGACTGTCCGCTGAAATGTGTTTCGGCGGACTAAGTTGGACAGACAGTCCACCCGCGTGTACGCGGCTTTACATTCGATGAACAGTCACAAATAATCATATATACGTTCAGTCAGCCATGGTTACATTTATTTACCTCGCATGAACAGATATCTGCTGAAATCTAAATTCTGGCGGTGCCACGCAGACCACCCTGACTTAAATGTACTATGGGAGACATTTAAAGCGTTTCTCAGAGGTATTCTTATAACTGTTACGGGCATTAAAATCAAAACGAGTACTCAAAAGGAACAGCCTGCGCAGCTGGCAAGTCGGTTGGAGGCAGAGTTTATAGCTAACTCTTCTGATGCCATCATTGAAGAAAATATCAGGGTTAAGGCAGCTATCTGCTGCCATAACCCGGTATTTAACATCAAATGACCGACGTATATTGAAGGTGGGCAGTCTGGAAGTGGTTAATAGCAGGTAGAAGGATTTGTACCAGCCAAGAAGAAGGTACCTGATCTCCAGTAGCCTCGTTGGCAATGGAGATCATAAACACACAGTAACCGGAGATAAGTAACTGTTAAGCGTTCTACTGTTACAGACCATCCTTTCTGCTTATTTGCTAGTGATCTTGCTATAGATATCTGCCAACCTTGTACTGCATTCCTAATATTGTAATAGTTTTGTATGTACAGCAGTGGTGGCCCGTCCATTAGTGGCACCCAAGCGCCTCCCCCTCTCTCCTCGCCACCCTTATATGCAGTGGATAGATTCATGCATAGCATGAATCTATCCACGGCCACCGCAGCCGCCCCCTATTCATAAGTCCGGCCTGTTTCAGGGCACGTGAATTACAGTGGACAGGTTTGTTTTTTTTAACCACCTAATTAGAGCCAGAGGCTCCAATAGGCTTCAAAACAGGGTGGCCTCGGGTCACAGAGGATGCCACTGGAGCCCTGTGCTGCAACACTTCTCCTGGGAGACACACAGGTCCCAGAAGACAGCAGGGGCTAGTGAGGACGCGCAGCAGGGAACCAGGCCGTGAAGCCACCCTGGACAGGTAAGTGTCCTAATATTAAAAGTCAGCAACTACAGTATTTGTATCTGCTGACTTTTTATTTTTATTTTTTCGGCAGAACTCCGCTTTAAGCACAGGGCTAGAATATGGCCGCATCAGCTCTGACCACTGCTCTCAGTGCCCGCATCCAGGGTTAAGACAGCGGGTGGTGTGGGGGTGTTAGTGCCTTGGGGGGAATAGGGGCAGTTGTGCTGGTGCCATGCCACTGGCGGCCAGGTGCCGCCCCCCCCCCCCCCCCGGAAAAAAATAAAAAAAATAAAAAAATAAAAGGCACATTTACACAATGCAGGGGTCTCAGGTTCCTTGCTTATATTGCAAAGTAACCTTGATAGAAAACTAGAAAACTGTAAGCAAAACAGCATCATCTTACACTCCCTGAGACTGAAAAGTTTTCTTTCTAGGCTGGGATCACCATTAAGGTATTTGTATACCGCTATCATATCTCCTCTCAACCGTTTCTTCTCCAGGAGAATACATTTAGTGCTTGTAGTTGTTCCTTGTAACTGAGGTCTTCCAGTCCACTTATTATTTACAATTGTTTTGTAAAATGATGGTAGCATAAAGGTGAATGATTTCTTTGCTTGAGTGAAGAGTGAAATGTTGTTTCTCCATGGATGTGGTAGTCAACATGATAGGGGTAGCTTTGTAGCATTATATATAGTATGCCTTATTATTTATTTTTCTTAACACAGAGTGCATCTCCAACCCCTGATGAAGAGTTCTTTCGAAACACGTTGGACATTCCCACATAGAACAATACTATGTGTGATTGTGGGCATGTTGCTTAGTTGTGGGAATCTAAGGAATAGACAATTTGTGATCAGATGTAACAATATGTCAAGGGCTGGAAGGTTAGCTGTGAACAGGTGATCCGGACGAGCCCCCAAATGTAGCTATGCCCCCATAGGGGTTGCTGAATGTAATGGTTCACCTGTCATCCTGCCCAGCCAGACATCTATTTCTCAGTCACTCAGAATCATATAACAGTCCATAGCTTTGTTTTGTTTTTAGTGAGGGGATTAAACTTGGATGGGAAACTGGGAATTATGGGACGCCCAGAAATAGTCAGTGCAAACTTGCCTGGGACTTATATATACACTCCAACCTTCTCTCCAGCACAAACACTTGTTGCACACCGTTTCTCCTCTAGCACTTCACTTGTTGCAGATTGTTACTCCACCAGCACTTCCCTTGCTGCAGACTGTTACTCCTCCGAACTAGCTAGCACCGCATGGGTAGGTCTGACACTGCTTCAGCCAGGCCTTAATGAACTGCCTTTTGCGGGCAGGGACCATAGGCCCCTGTGGTATAGAAATAGTTCAGATGCTAGCTATTCTCTATTCAGCTATCACTCCCAGATAGCTCTCTTCAGGTCCTACCAGCCAGCCTGGCTGCAATGACCTCTCTCCACTGCCCCTCCCACAGTATTCTCTTCTGGTTACAGGCAGTCCCTGAGTTTCGAACGGGTTAGGGAATGCCGGTTTGTTCTTAAGTCAGATTTGTTCGTAAGTCGGAAGCACGTGCGCAAAACGACAGAGACAATGTTTTCTGATGTTCTGTCAAGTAGCCGAGAATGCGCAAACATCGTTTTCCAATGTGCCCGCCGCCGTTCGTAAGTAGTCGTTTGCAAGTCGGAGGATAGTAACTCGGGGACCTCCTGTATGCACCCATCTTAAACTGCAAACTCCCACTTCTCTTAGGCGTGCCTCCCCAGTCCTCCCAACTGTGCTCACTCAGGAGCCCTCCCGGCTGCGACCAGTAGTCCTTCCTGGAGATTCTTGTAATAAGTTCTCTCCCACTGTCTTTTACTTGCTCTCTCATGTACCTCTCCCTCCAGGATCTCGCCACTCCTCCTGGATGCACCCGGGCCCAACCCAGGGTCACCTCCCCCGACTGGGGAGGTCCCCGTGGGCCCCAACAGTTTCCACGCTCTTTAACTCCAGCTCTTCCATCCGACAACTCCTCCCCAGCTGGGCTGACCCCAAGTATTTAAGGGGGCCTGCCCCCTGCCAATCCAAGTTGGGGGATTGATCAGACCTTCTTAAAACACCCCAGACAGCTCCACCTCTCCCTTCCTCCTCTCCTTCCAGATCTTTCTAGCATGCTCTAGAAGGAAGAGGGAGGTGTTAGATGCTGCCTATGAGTCACCAGCTACTACCCCGAGCCATTCTCAGCCAGATTGAAAATAAACATGCCTAGCAATCAGCTAGGCCTGCCTAAATTTACCTACACTGCTAGAAAAATCCTCATTCTAGCACCCGAATGACGGCTGCAGTGCGGACCTGCTTTGCCGGGACGACGTCTATTGACGTCGTCCCGTGCATGAGCGGCCTGCGCGCTCTGTGATCGGTGAGTCTATGAGACTCGCCTGATCACGGATCCGAGCAAGGGGTCGATACCGACCCCTTACCACGTGATCAACTGTCAGCCAATGACAGCTGATCATGTGACAAAACAGAGCCGGTAATCGGCTATTTTTCCTTGTCGCGCTGATAGCGCGAGGAGAAAAAAAAAAGCAGATCACCGGCGGCCATGATCGGGACATCAGTCCCGATCACCGCCAGCGTATCAGTGCCCACCTGCCCCCTGACAGTGCCACCTATAGAATAAAAAAGTGCCACCCATCAGTGCCACCCATTAGTGCTCACAGTGCCACCTATCAGTGCCCACAATCTGCCGCAAAAACAGTGCTGCACCTCGGTGCCACATATCCGTGCCCATCAGTGTCATCTACCAGTGCCCATCAGTGCCACCTATCAGTGCCCATCAGTCCCATCTATCAGTGGTACCCATCCGTGCCACTCTTCCGTGTCACCCATCCGTGCCATCTTATCTGTGCCCATCTTTGCCCATCAGTGCTGCCTTATCTGTGCCCATCAGTACTGCCTTATCTGTGCCAATCGGTGCCACCTTATCTGTGCCTATCAGTGCCCAACAGTGCAGCCGATCAGTGCCCACCAGCGCCGCCTCATCAGTGCATTTCAATGAAGGAGAAAAATGACCTGTTTGCAAAATTTTATAACAAACTATTAAACATGATTTTTTTTTTTGCATCTTTTTTTGTTTGTTTAGCAAAAAATAAAACTCCCAGCTGGAATTAAATGCCACCAAAAGAAAGCTCTATTTGTGGGAAAAAAATGATAAAAATTTCATTTGGGTACGGTGTTGTAGGACCGCGCAATTGTCATTCAAAGTGCATCAGCGCTGAAAGCTGAAAATTGGTCTGGGCAGGAGGGGGGTTTAAGTGCCCAGTAAGCAAGTGGTTAAGAATGCCTAAAAAGTCCCAAATATTTTTAAATTCTCTGTAGCATATCTGGCTTAAATGATGCTGGCATGCTATATACCTGTGTGTAGGTCAGTGTTTCTCAACTTCAGCCCTCAAGGCGCCCCAACAGGTCATGTTTTAAGGATTTCCCTCATGTGAAATGGTTGCGGTAATTACTAAGGCAGTGAAACTGATCAAATCACCTGTGCAAAATAATAGCAAACCTGAAAACATGACCTGTTGGAGTGCCCTGAGGACTGGAGTTGAGAAACACTGATGTAGGTGAAGGGAAGCACTGTGAAATCAATTAATTAAGTCTGCTACATCTGAAAAACCTGAATACCAGGATTAAAAAGTGATTGATAATGTGACGATGTGTAAGGAGTGGGAAAACCCATAGTGATATATAAAAATAAAAAATTATTTATATATATATATATATATATATATATATATATATATATATATATATATATATATATATATATATATATATATATATATAATGCACAAATTATGTTGCCTAATGTGAACACACTGAAAAAAAGAAAAACAAGTGAGTGGTCAAGATTGAACTGTGACACATGAGAATCTGCAAATGACTGTGTATGCACAATAAATAGGTATAAACCAAATCGAACAGACGCCAATCCCAAGGTGTATGGACACTTTAGTATGAAGGTACCACCGTGCTCAAAAGTGATAAAAATTGGCTGCTTACCAGACCCACATAGGTCACAAGCATGTGCGCTGATCCACAGCTTTGGAATGAATTCCTCTGTCTGCCAAATCTCAGAGGTTCATAATGGACAACAGCTCCCAGCAGACCCTGATTGGTAAGCATGGATCTGCGGCTGATGAAATGGATTCCTCTAACTTCCTGCGAGGGCTCAAGTGGATCTCCGGTGCACAGCTCATCATGAATGGTAAAAAATTGGAGGAAGTCTAATAGTGCATTATCTTTTGATAAAAATTCAGTTTATTTAATATTCACTTAAAAATGTTACAACAAAAATTATGGCATGGCCACCTGCAGTGCGGTCTGTGCTCCCTGACATTACAACTGGCTCCTTCCAATGCGTTTCCCCTGAGGAGGCATCAACTGGGATTGGAGATGCAACGTCAACCATCACATTTAAATAGAAAAATTGAACTCCAGATGACATGCAGAGGAACCCCATGGCTCAGAAATAAAAATGGGGACTAAACAATTTCCGACAGAGAAAACAGTTTGTTAATTGACTGATCTTCTATATACCTATCACTTTGTACACTGTTAAAGATTCTTAAGCACATGGAGGGCTATTTACGAAAGGCAAATCCACTTTTCACTGCAAGTGCACTTGGAAGTGCAGTCGCTCTAAATTTAAAGGGCAGATCTGAAATGAGGGGAAGCTCTGCTGATTTTATCACCAATCATATGCAAGCTAAAATGCTTTTTATAAATCTTCCTTGCATGTCCCCCTTGGATCTACAGCAACTTTACTTCCCAGTGCACTTGCAGTGCAAAGTGGATTTTCCTTTAGTAAATAACCCCCATGGTGTATTTACAATTCATAAACATGGCCCGTTCACACTGTGGTAATGCACACTTTAGCATATGGCATGATACATGTGTTGGGGTGCTGTGGGGCAATTCACTAATAATGGCACCCCAATTCACCTTCCTGACACACCTGTGCTGCACTGCACTACAATGCACAATAACATGCAGCTTTGAGTTACCAAAAATGCTGCAGGAGCGATCTTTTGGTCTGTTGAGGTGCATTAGGCAGCCCATTCAAATGAAAGGGCTGGATTAACGCAACGTGCGTTAAACCCACCGCAACCGCCCTGACCGATGTGAATAAGCCCAGCTATAGGGATCAATGTTAGCATATGAAACAACTGTCTCTCTAATGGAGCTTGCACAGTTTCACCCTTGCTGTCTTCTTACAACAGAATGGTTGGCAGAATTCACGTACACAGGCAGCTTGAGGAGTGAGCTAATTTAAGCTAATTCATTCTTGATTTTTAACTCCTAGCCGCAGGGTGAGGTGGAGAATTTCAAAACTGATAGACGACGAGAGGGAGGAGAAAATGTAATTGAGAAATTCAAGTGACCCATATTATTCAGGCTGAATGTTCTCGGGGGATCAGATGCCTTTCAACCTGGGGGAGATAAATATATTATATGCATGCCTCTTACCCCCTGAAATTTAAAATGGTCCGTTAGGGTGGGGAGATACGTAATTATCAACCATGTGTTGATTGCCTATCTTGTTCTGTATGGACGGTTAAATTATACATTATGACTGCTTGAAATGCCTAATTTTTCTTATTGCCATATAAAGAAGACTGTTCTTCAGCAGACTGTGGAGGGTGTTCACACTAGGGGCCCGTTCACATTTTAGTGGTGTGTTAATATGCGTTGCGTTCGAGTGACCCACTGAAATGAATAGGCTGCTTATGCATCATAACAACGTAAAAATCAGATGCAGCCTATTTTATGTAATGCAATACACTACAACATACTTCCTTGCACTTGCTGTGTGTTGCAGGGCACTGCAACACGGGTACATTGCCTAAGTGCAGTGATAGTGAACCTTGGCATCCCAGATGTTTTTGAACTACATACCCCATGATGCTCAACTACACTGCAGAGTGCATGAGCATCATGGGAAATGTAGTTCCAAAACATCTGAGGCGCTAAGGTTCGCCATCACTGCCTTAGTGCATTGTGGTGTCACTCAAAATGCATGTAATGCAACAACCTACAGTGCCTTGAAAATGTATTCATACCCCTTGAAATTTTCCCCATTTTGTCATGTTAGAACCAAAAACATAAATGCATTTTATTGGGATTTATTAATAGACCAACAAAAAGTGGAATATAATTGTGAAGTGGAAGAAAAATGATAAATGTTTTTTCTAATTCTTTACAAATAAATATCTGAAAAGTGTGGTGTGCATTTGTATTTAGCCTCCCTTATGCCGTGTACACACAATCCGCCCGTGTGTGGGCTCTGGCGGACTTTTTCTTCCCAAAAGTCCTACGGACTTAGAAAGAAGTCTTGACTCAAAATGGTCCACCGGACTCGGCAGTCTGGTGGACAATCCATCCGTCTGTGTGCTAGTCCGGTAGACGGGACTAGTGAAGGAAGTCAATGTCGCCGCCTCCATCGGCGAGATTGACACTTAGCTAACCCGTCACCTGGTATGGATTTAAAGGGGAACCCCTACGCCAAATAAACAATGTGGGGGTCCCCCCAAAGTCCATACCAGACCCTTATCCGAGCACGCGCCCCGCTCCTGAGCCATACCAGGCCGCGTGCCCTCAACATGGGGGGTGCTTTGTGGAAGGGGGGGCCTCTTCCCAACAACCCTGGCCGTTGGCTGTCGGGGTCTGCGGGCAGGAGGCTTATTGGAATCCAGGAGTCCCCTTTAATAAGGGGCCCCCAGATTCTGGCCCCCCACCGTATGTGAATGAGTATGGGGTACAATGTACCCCTACCCATTCACCTGGGGAAAAAAAGTGTTAATAAAAAAACACAACACAGGTTTTTAAAGTACTTTATTAGACAGCTCCGGGGGTCATCTTCCGTCTTCGGGGGTCTTCTCGCCGGGCTCCTCCGCTATCTTCTGCTCTTTTGCTGCTCTTTTGCTAGCGGAGGAGCCCGGCTTTCTTCTTCGTCGCCGCCATCCGGGGGTCTTCTTCCGACTTCGGGGGTCTTGTCCCGCTCTTTGCTTCTTCTGCCGGGCCTCCGCTATCTCCTTGCAGCTCTTTTACTAGCGTTGGCCCGGTCTTGTCGCTGTCACTGCCGCTATCGCCTTCTTCTTCTTCTCCTTCCTTCCGATGTTGACACAACGCTCTCTCCGGCCGTAATGGCAGGCACACGCTGTGCGGCGACTTATATAGGCATAAGGGCCACAGGGTAATGTCACGTGGTGACCCCGCCCTTTATGATGTCACAGCCCCGATAGTCTGATCGCGTGTATGCGGCATTAGTCAAAAATTTGTAGAACCACCTTTCGCTGCAATTACAGCTGCAAGTCTTTTTGAATATGTCTCCACATCTAGAGAGTGAAATTTTTGCCCATTCTTCTGTGAGAAATAGCTCAAGCTCTGACAGATTGGATGGAGAGCGTCTGTAAACAGCAATTTTCAAGTCTTACTACAGATTCTCAATTGGATTTAGGTTTGGACTTTGACTGGGCCATTCCAACCCATGAATATGCTTTGATCCAGTGGCGGAATTACCAGGGTCGCAACAGTCGCACTTGCAATGGGGCCCTGGCATTCCGACACTGTGGGGGTCCCAGCGGGGTTGGTCTTCACAGGGCCCTGAGCGGATAGCATGTCTCTCATGTAAAAGCAGCACAGAGACTCCGGCATTGACAGTTTTATTCCCACTCCATCCATCCTCTCTCGCACGGGATGACACAGGACACAGCTGATCTGCTCCCCCTTCTCCCCCCTCTCCTGTGCACTCCGCAGATAGTCAAGTGTGATGCTAACAAACTCACATTTCCTGTAGAGCACACAGGACAGGAGAGGGGGAAGAAGGGGGAGCAGATCAGCTGTGTCCTATGTCATCCCGTGCGAGAGAGAACGGACGGAGTGGGAATAAAATTGTCAATACCAGTGTCTCTGTGCTGCTGTTTCATGAGAGACACACTCTCCACTTAGAGCCGTGCTGTTCTGAGAAGACAGATGACTCTGATGGGCACTGATAGGAGGAACTGATAGGGGACAATGATAAAAGGCACTGATGGACACTGATAGAGGACACTGATGGGCACTGATAGGGGACACTGATAGGGGGCACTGATAGGGGGCACTGATAGGGGACGCTGATAGGAGACGCTGATAGGGGACGCTGATAGGGGACGCTGATAGGGGACACTGATAGTGGACACTGATAGGGGACACTGATAGCGGACACTGATAGAAGTCACTGATAGTGAGGTACCAATGGGAGGCACTGATAGGATTTACTGGTGGGGCACTGATGGGAGGCACTGATAAGATTTACTCATGAGCACTGAAGAGAGGCACTGATAGGGGGCACTGATAAGGCACTAGGGGGTACTGATAGGAGGCATTGATGGCCACTTATAGATGGCACTGATGGGCATTGATGAGCACTGATAGGCAGAACTCATAGGCTGCACTAATGGGCACTGAGGAACACTGATAAGCAGAACTGAGGCAGTATTGATACGCACTGATGGGCAGCATTGAAGAGTACTGAAAGGTAGCACGGATGGACACTCTTAGGCAGCATTAATGAGTACTGATAGGTGGTGCTGATAGGCAGATTTGATGGGCACTAATAGACAGCATTAATGAGCACTGATAGGTAACACTTGTAGGCGACATTGATGGGCACTGATAGGCGGCATTGATGGGCACTGATAGATGGCACTGATGACTGGGGCACTTATTATCAGTGTAAAAATTTACTGACATTCTTGACAGTTAAAGCGGAGGGCCGGTTATAAAAATAAAAAAAAAAAGTCAGCAGCTGCAAACACTGCAGCTGCTGACTTAATAAACACACTCACCTGTCCAGGGCGCCCGCGATGTCGGCCGCCCGAGGCCGACCCGTCCCTCGGCTCTCGGGTCCCGGCGCCGCCATCCCTTGTAAGGGAAACAGGCAGCGGAGCCTTATGGCTTCACTGCCCGTTTCCTACTGCGCATGCGCGAGTCCCGCAGCTACTGCGCATGCGCAAGTCCCGCAGCGCTTTCTGAATGGGACGCGCTGTGTTCTGGAACACACAGTTCCCAGAACACAGCGCGACTCATTACCCAGAAGATGCCGCGACGAAGAGAGAAGACAGAAGATCTCCGCGGAGGAGGAAGAGGAAGATTAGGATAAAGTGCCTAGCAACAGGCATTTCTGGTAAGTAAACAAAAAAAAATGTTTTCATTTTTTTTTTTTTTAGATTTTTTGTAATTTTTAAAATTTTTTTGTTTTTCAGGGTGGCCCTCCCCTTTAATGACAGTCCTTTCCTAACACAGACACAGCGTGGGAGGAAAGGGCTGCGGGTAACCGGCAAGTCTGTTTACATGTGATCAGCTGACACATGGTAAAGGGCCACTGTGATTGCGCTGAATGCATGTACCAGGGGGCATGTGGGAAGCTCGGTTTTGGGAGGATGTCCATGGACACCCTCCCAAAATTGGAAGCCCAGGGCTCAGATGGAAGGGGGGGCCCATCATGGTTTCTTGTACCGGGGCCCTGAAGGTTCTAGTTAAGCCTCTGCTTTGATCTAATCCATTACATTGTAACTCTGGCTGTATGTTTAGTGTCATTGTACTGCTAGTAGGTGAACCTTCGCCCCAATCTCAAGTCTTGCAGACTCCAACAGGTTTTCTTCTAAGATTGCACTGTATTTGGCTCCATCCATCTTCCCATCAGTTCTGACCAGCTTTCCTGTCCCTGCTGAAGCAAAGCATCCCCACAATATGACGCTGCCACCACAATGTTGCACAGTGGGGATGATGTATTCAGGGTGATGTGCAGTGTTAGTTTTCCGCCACATATAGCGCTTTGCTTTTTTTAAGGCCAGAAAGTTCAATTTTGGTCTCATCTGACCAGTGCACCTTCTTCCACATGTTTGCTGTTTCCCCCAAATAGCTTTTCGCAAACTGCAAATGGGACTACTTATGGCTTTCTTTCAACAATGGCTTTCTTCTTACCACTCTTCCATAAAGGCCAGATTTGTGAAGTGCACAACTAATAATTGTCCTGTAGACAGATTCACCCACCTGAGCTGTGTAACTCTGCAGCTCCTCCAGAGTTACTATGGGCCTCTTGGCTGCTTCTCTGATTAATGCTCTCCTTGCCCTGCCTGTCTGTTTACTTTCAATGATTTTACTTTCAATGTTTTTACTCTCAATGATTTCTATTGAAAATTTTAAATGAGACAGAGAGAAAACACATATTAATCATTTCGACAACCAGAGCCCTGGTACAAGCTTTCACAAACAGCAAAAAAGTAACATTCTTCAAATTGCAAAGCCTTATAAAGGAAGATTAAATAATCGCAGATTGTATCCCACCAAAATAAGACTGGAGAAGAGAACCATATAGAATGTCTATGTAAGCCTTTTTCAAACAGGGTACCTAGGCACCATGGGGTGCCTTGAGGTTTCTTCAGGTGGGCCTTGGCAAAATGCCTAAAAATTGCCCAAAATTGTATGCAAGCCAGCAGATGGATCAAGCCTGCCTTTTAGTTAGACAAAAACACAGGTTTTTATTGTGCACCATTACAACCTTCCAGTCACTGGCATCCTAACAACCAGCGATGTCATCTGTATTGATAAGAAGGGGTCACATTAGCGGAGGGATGGAGAGAAACTGATGGAGAGGATAAATAATGAAATACTAGTTGCTACTAGTGTGTAAAAGTGTATTTGCTTTGTAAGAATAAATCACCTCTAATGTTGGGTGTCCTACGTGTGTCAATGCTGCCACATTATGTAAAACTATTAGCATAGTTTTTTATATTTTAAAGTGGAGTGCCTTGAGACTGCCCATAATTTTAAAGGGTACCTTGACTGAAAAAAGGCTGAGAAACACTGGTCTACCAAAACTTTCACCAAAAATGCTCTGGTGGTGAATCGATCACTGTCCCTTAAAATACATACACCTACTGAAGAAGACGAAGACCATGTGCTTCATATGATTGGTCTGAAGGTATCTTCAGTATGGATAAAAAAAAAAAGTATGGATTAAAAAAAAAAAATACACAAGGGCCCCCCAGGGGATTAGACTTTTCAGTACCTTCTACATAAGAAGGCAGCTGACCATAATGAGATGATCTGTACCCACTCCAGCATCTGTTGGAATCAGTGATACTATTACAGTGCCTTGCGAAAGTATTCGGCTCCCTTGAACTTTTCAACCTTTTGCCACATTTCAGGCTTCAAACATAAAGATATACATTTTTTTTTTTTTTGTGAAGAATCACCAACAAGTGGGACACAATTGTGAAGTGGAACGAAATCTTTTGGATATTTTAAACTTTTTTAGCAAATAAAAAACTGAAAAGTGGTGTGTGCAAAATTATTCGGCCCCTTTACTTTCAGTGCAGCAAACTCACTCCAGAAGTTCAGCGAGGATCTCTGAATGATCCAATGTTGTCCTAAATGACTGATGGTGATAAATAGAATCCACCTGTGTGTAATCAAGTCTCTGTATAAATGCACCTGCTCTGTGATAGTCTCAGGGTTCTGTTGAAAGTGCAGAGAGCATCATGAAGACCAAGGAACACACCAGGCAGGTCCGTAATACTGTTGGAGAAGTTTAAAGCTGGATTTTGATACAAAAAGAGTTCCCAAGCTTTAAACATCCCAAAAGAGCACTGTGCAAGCGATCATTTTGAAATGGAAGGAATATCAGACCACTGCAAATCTACCAAGACCTGGCCGTCCCTCTAAACTTTCAGCTCAGACAAGGAGAAGACTGATCAGAGATGCAGCCAAGAGGCCCATGATCACTCTGGATGAACTGCAGAGAACTACAGCTGAGGTGGGAGAGTCTGTCCATAGGACAACAATCAGTCGTACACTGTACAAATCTGGCCTTTATGGAAGAGTGGCAAGAAGAAAGCCATTTCTCAAAGATATCCATAAAAAGTCTCTCCAAAGCCTCGCACACACACACTCAGCATGATGGACGAAAACCTCCCCCCTGTCCCTTCCTCTCCTTCCCTAATTTTTTACTTGATTTCTGTCTGACCTCGATTATCTTGACATGGTATTCTAACAATGTGCACATTGCTGAATCTCTCACTACACCACACACACGCAGATAAGAGCGCTATAATTTTTAGTGCACTTGGAAACTCCTCCAACATCTCTTTTATATTGAGCAGATAAACATATGTAATGTATATCTATGCTTCCACTGAGAGACTTTATACTGTTTATACTGTTTTGTTCACTTATACTGTTTATTTACTCTCGGTAATTATTACCTATTATAGGGTGTCAATTCTCTGTATACTGTTTTATTGGAAAACAATAAAAACTTTTTGGAAAAAAAAAAAAAAAAAAGTCTTGTCTAAAGTTTGCCACAAGCCACCTGGGAGACACACCAAACATGTGGAAGAAGGTGCTCTGGTCAGATGAAACCAAAATCGAACTTTTTGCCCACAATGCAAAACGATATGTTTGGCGTAAAAGCAACACAGCTCATCACCCTCAACACACCATCCCCACTGTCAAACATGGTGGTGGCAGCATTATGGTTTGGGCCGGCTTTTCTTCAGCAGGGGCAGGGAAGATGGTTAAAATTGAGGGGAAGATGGATGCAGCCAAATACAGGACCATTCTGGATGAAAACCTGTTGGAGTCTGCAAAAGACCTGAAACTGGGACGGAGATTTATCTTCCAACAAGACAATGATCCCAAACATACAGCAAAATCTACAAAGGAATGGTTCACAAATAAACGTATCCAGGTGTTAGAATGGCCAAGTCAAAGTCCAGACCTGAATCCAATCGAGAATCTGTGGAAAGAGCTGAAAACTGCTGTTCACAAACGCTCTCCATCCAACCTCACTGAGCTTGAGCTGTTTTGCAAGGAAGAATGGGCAAGAATTTCAGTCTCTCGATGTGCAAAACTGATAGAGACATACCCCAAGCGACTTGCAACTGTAATCGCAGCAAAAGGTGGCTCTACAAAGTATTAACGCAAGGGGGCCGAATAATTTTGCACGCCCCACTTTTCATTTTTTTATTAGTTAAAAAAGTTTCAAAAATCCAATAGATTTCGTTCCACTTCACAATAAAAATTTTATATCTTTATGTTTGAAGCCTGAAATGTGGCAAAAGGTTGAAAAGTTCAAGGGGGCCGAATACTTTCGCAAGGCACTGTATAGTTGGCCTCAGACACTAACCAGTATGGTGACTTTAACGTATAGCCATGACTGTTGTATAACAGATGTGCTGTGCTTCCACACTGCCTGACCATTGTTAGCTACAGCCCCTTTACCATTTTCCCATTAATAGAGACCACACCAGGTTGGAGTAAACTTTGGCCGTAGCAGCCCCTTTATTAAACCATAAATGTAAATGAACATAACCATCAACATCTGATATTTGCATTGGTCTTTGCATGCACTTCTCATACCATCTGTTTAATAATAGTAATGCACTGCGGTACCTTTTAAATCAGATAATAGGCCTCTCGCCGACATACTGGCTCGGAGACGACCAACTGACCGCAGTGCACCCGTTAACCAAATTCCAGTTAAACCACCGTTAGCTGGAATACCACCATCGGGAACCATACCACCATGGGTCCCGGACTCTCCATTTTCCGAGGTTTCTTCATTCACCTGCAAAGACCAACACCCGCCACAGCGCACAAGGGAAAAACCTTACCCTTGGGCGCCCCTCCAACCCCAACCACCTCTACATGCTGCTGTAAAACCCTGAGCTCCCAGATGGAACCCCCAGCATAAGAGTTACTCCGTCACCTTGACCGCACCTCTAGCTGCCCACCGACCAACCTCGCCAGTCCAAACCCAGCATCTACTGACCTCCCCAGGAAACCCCTATGACGCTATGCTCATACCCTCCACCGACCAGTCCATCACCAAATAGATAGGCCGGCGATGTTAGGCCCACCGCCAGTGGCCCCCAAGACAGCCCTGCGGACGTGCCCGAAACCACCTTCATAACCCTCGGCCTGTTCCACATAGACTGCGAGCGCCCCTGGTTGCTGCCGCCCCGCGACACACAGTACCCAGCGGCCCCCCCTTTTAGTCCCACCAAGCTACCCACATATTGACAACCCACCACCACAAAAACATACCTGTTTGTTAATTAATGTTTTTTTTTTTTTTTTGCCACCTGACACCCGTAATTCGATAGCCAAAACTGTCTTGAAATCTGGACCTGGCACAACCATCCCGACGTGGCAACAGAGACCCCCCCCCACGCCTGCGGGCTCACCGTTCACATTTGCGCCCCAACTGGGCGTTGCCCCCTCCTGAACCTCTCAGGAGGGCTAACCCAAGCGCCGACCCCATGTGCCCGAACGGAAACGCCAGTGAGAAACCTTCCCTCGGGAACAAGGAAACTTCTTTACCGATAAAACCCACCAAACCCACTGAGCTAAATTTTAATAAACAAAGAATACATAAATGCACTCCGGAAACTCTAAAACTGCACAGTGTGGTCCGTGTACAGGCGCAACGAGAGGATAGATACCCATTCAGCGCTGATCTGGTAATGAGGTCCCAGCAGTCCTGCGAATTTGTAGAAAAAACACACAAAACCACCGCCTCATGGTCCGCAACCCCCAGCGCAAAACCAGCGACCCCCACTTTTGCCCCACCGTGCCTACGCTGCACGAAGCAACAACGACAGGCATGCCTGCCCAAAACCCCGCAAGGATGAAGCAAAGGTCCTTGCCTTATCGCCGTTATCGCCTGACCCAACCACCAGGGATCCCCACCCCGGCAGGCGGGACACAGAAAAACCACTTGGTTGTAAAGTCGCCATTACCCCCTTACCGAGCTCCCACATGACCAAAAAACAAAGCTGAAGCCATGACACTCCCACCCCCGAGATGTGGACAGCACCCCTAACTGAGGACTACAAATCTCTCAATCCTAAAGGACAGAACAGCCCGACCCCCAGCCAAAATTAGACTGCAAACGTCTGGTAACCCACACCACCCATGTGACGTCTCCATTGAAGCACCCGACAGAAACCCCAAACATACTCACCCCAACCTCCAGAGCCAGCACCACTGGAAACCATACCGGTGATATGCATTATGTATCCCACCGGCGTACTTCCGAATGCGGATGGAACCCCCCGTCCACTGGCCCAAGGAGAAAGCCTAACCGCCTGTCCTTCCGGTAGCACACCCATACCTGCATGTCCGGCATCACCCTTACCCAAGAACAGACCATACCTAACCACTGAAACCACCTCGCCTAATGCCCTAATATCTATGCAACGCCCCATATTCGTGCTTGTAACAAACAACCACTCACCAAATACTCACCGATGCCCCGCTGTACCCTTGCGACCGTAAAATTCACCACTTACATACTTACCAAATACTTACCGTACACCACCATGCCACCAACGCGATAGTAAAATTAACCAGTCACGTACTCACCAGACACTTGATACCCCAAGGTCACCACCATAATGTCAGGAAAGGACCCCCATCCTCCGATGGGCCCAACCAACATATCCAACACCGAGTAAGGGACACCCATACCTTCGATGGGCCCCCACCCACAGAATTCCAGCGTAAGGAGGGGCCACCCATAATTCCGATGGGCCCCAACCACATTTCTCCACCATTAGGAAAGGCCACCCACGACTCCGATGGGCCCCATCCAAGAATTTTTTTTTTTTTTTTTTCCTTTGAAGGGACACCCATACCTCCAATGGGCCCCACCAACATTTCCCCAGTGAGGAAGTGACACCCGCCCACCGATGGGCCCCCACCAACAGTTGTGCACGGCAGGAAGGGACCCATCCCTCCGATGGGCTCCAACCAACCGCTACCCCCCATCTGGAAGGGACAACCATACCTCCGAGGGGCCCAGCCCCCCCGACATCCACCGCTACTAAGGTACACCCATACCCCCAAAGGGCCTCGACCCACAATCGTCCACCGGTAGGAAAGGACCCCCATCCTCAAATAGGCCCGACCCAGTGCAGAAGGGACCCACGTACCTCCGATGTGTCCAACCTACCCCCTTCCTAAACTCAGGAGGGGCACCCATACCCCGCTGGGCCCCCCCCTAAGTCCCCAACGTAATAAGGAAAGACCAAATCCAGGCCACCAATGGGCCCCAACCCCCCCATCCTGTACCAAGCAGGAAGGGGCCCCCACACCTCAGACTGGCCCCCAATCCACCGGTTTATGACCGTTGGAACGGAAACCCCCACTCCTAAAATCAGCCACACCCACTACTTACCCCAGTTAGGAAGGGCCCCCCCAACTCGGATGCGCCCAACCCACCGTGGCATTTCCCAGATAGGAAAGGACCCCATTTGTACCAATAGGATCGGGCCACCCCGCCTCAGATGGGTCCAGCCCCACCTATTGTCCATGGGTCCCCCCACCCCGTCTAGATGCCCACTGTTTTTTTTTTTTTTTTTTTTTTTTTTATTATTATTTTTTATTATCAATCACCGACCCACCCCAGCCAGGAAGGGGCACCCAATACAGATGGGCACAAACCCCCCGCCTCCACCGAGGCAGAAAGGGGCAAATAAACCCCCTCAGGGCCCCAATCGCTACTGTCCCCCAGGCATGGCGATCCCTCCATACCCCCGAGGGGGCCGGCCCTCCAGCCCTTCCCATGTGGACCCCCGCCCCGGGGTAAAACTCCCCCCTAATCGCTAAAGCCAGCACCGAAGAGGGAAAATCCTGCAAGCGCCCACTGTACCGCCGCATTCCCACATCGTGTTCCCCGTTCGCCGTACCCCAGCTGTCTATGCCCCACGTCCAAAGCCTCCAGGCACACCGTGCCCCAGCCCCCACCTTCCACAGGTGACCCTAGAACCCCAAGTAAGGCGCGCTTCGTGGGGCCCTCACCAGCACCCACCCTGCCTCGTAGGTCAGAGGCAGATAAAAAAACCCCAGCCACCTGAGCACTAGCCGCCTCCAGCCCCGCGCACCCCCCTACATAACCAGGCTACCGATGGGCCCCCCAGCCCTCTATCCGGAAACCCCCATGCTTCCGTATCCACCCTGGCTTGTGCGTGAATGTGGGCCAAAAGCACCCGGGTAAAACCCCCACGCAAACCCGACCGCGTGTCCAGCCCCTTATGCCGCGGCCTGGGCCCCCCCTATATCGATCCCCTCCGCTAACACACAGTCCGCCAAAAATTTAAAAAGTGTGAAAGGCATCACCCAGCAGCCTGGTGCGAGTCCCACCAGCCGAAGGTCCCGCCGATCGTCTCCGGGGCTCTTCCTCCTCTTCTGACACCGACCATGCATCTCCCTCGAAAGTTGCTCCAACTGTCCGTCCCCCAGCGATCCGCAGCCCTCCTGGGGAAGCCCCCCAGGATGCCGAGCATCCGCGCGTCCTTTGCCCCCACGCGCCGTAACTCCATCGCTGGGCCTGGGCATGGCTGAGTGGGGGGGGGGGGCACCCCTGTCCCCATCAGTCGCAACCACTGATCAGTGCGTTGCAAGCCACCGGCCAGGCAGCGCAGGCCCGATGTCCGCTGCAGTAGTCATCAGTCCAGTAAGTCTGTTGGAGCCGAGCTCCGCCCCCCTGCCGACTCACTGCCAGGGGGGGTTGAGGGAGCCCGCGCGTTCCTCTCGCCTCAGTGTGTGGGGGGGGGACCCCCATCCTCAAATAGGCCCGACCCAGTGCAGAAGGGAAGAAGGGACCCACGTACCTCCGATCAGTGCGTTGCAAGCCACCGGCCGGGCAGTGCAGGCCCGATGTCCGCTGCAGTAGACATCAGTCTAGTAAGTCTGTTGGTGCCAAGCTCCGCCCCCCTGCCGACTCACTGCCAGGGGGGGGGTTGAGGGAGCCCGCGCGTTCCTCTCGCCGCAGTGTGGGGGGGGGGCGCAAAAAACTGCCCAGGTCCCCCGATCGCCCGCCTACCACTGGACGGTGTGGGGGGGGGGCTGTGCACCCGAGGCGGCCTCCGGAGAGCGAACGGCCGCCGGCCATGGACTCCACCAAAGCCCCGCCCCCGCCGCCAGCAGCGTACCACACGTGCTCTTGGAAGATCGGGACCGGGTGCCGCCACCGCCGCTCACCCCACCGTCCCCGGAGGCCCCCCATCGCCGAGTGCCGTTGGGGGGGGGTCAGGATCCCCCATCCATGTGCACCGCGGGCAGCACCCTTCCGGCCCGTCGTTGTCCCTGGGAAAAGACCTGTGAGAGAGGCTCCAGCGGCACTGGTCTGCCAGCACGTGGGGACTCCTGCACATGCCGCCTACCGTTCCGCCGCCATCCAGCCCTCCGTGCCGACGATCCAGACCGAGCAAGGCTCCTCCAAGCTTTCTCCTGCACGTTGACTGATGCCTGGGGGAGGAGCCAGCTCCTTTTTACTCTCCTATCCCCTCCTCCCCAGTCTCCTCCAATCATGCGAGCCCTCGCACTTCTGGCACCCCCTGTTAACCCAGTCATGCCCAGCCCTACGCTATTTCTTCATTTTATTTCTTTTCGCTCCGGGCTTTCCTAACTAAACCCACAGATACAACATTTTCCCAAAACAGTTACAATCATGACATGCCGTGAATGTTAAGCCGCGTACACATGGGCGGACTGTCTGGCCAACTAAGTCCGTCAGACAATCCGACGGACAGTCCGTCCTACTTTCGAATGAACGGACTTGACCACACATGATGAACAAACAGTCCGTCGAAAGCTTGCGCGATGACGTGTACAGCACGTACGACGGGACTAGAAATAGGACATCCAATACACAGCAATGCAACCTTTCGCCATGTAAATCCTTTCTGAGCATGCGCCATACTTAGTCCGTCGAACTAGCCTACTCACGAGCGGACTGTCCGCTGAAACCAAAGTTGGACAATATTACGGAAATTCCAAAATACTTAGTCCGCCAGACTGCACGCTGAAAAAGTCTGCTGAAGCCCACACACGAGCGGACTGTCCACTGAAATGTGTTTCGACGGACTAAGTTGGACAGACAGTCCGCCCGTGTGTACGCGGCTTTACTGTCACAATTGTTTGTGCTCTCAAGTGAACTGTCAAGCTATCAAAATGTCTGGCATCATAACTGATCACATGTGCAGCACTGTGGCAACTGCAGATCAAATAGAGACCAAGATGGCAGCTTCCTTGGCTCTAAAAGATAGGAGGGTTTAATTCCACTTTAACTGCTTAAGCACCTCCTCTTACACATATACGTCAGCAGAATGGCATGACTGGGCACCATCACGTACCTGTACGTTGCTCTTTAAGTGCTCAGCTGTGGGTCGGGAGCTCCGTGACCGTGGCCGCGGGACCAGTGGACCCGATCACCGCTGGTGTCCCGCGATCGGGTCACAGAGCTGAAGAACGAGGAGAGGTCTGCGTAAACAAACCTCTCCCTGTGCTTCCTACCGAGCCTGTCACTGATCGTCTGTTCCCTGTTATAGGGAAAGATGATCAGTGAAGTCAGACACCAAGCCACGCCCCCTACAGTTAAAAAAAAGCACACACACTTAACCCCTCCCCGCCCCCTAGTGGTTAACTCCTTCGCTGACAGTGTCATTTACACAGGAATCAGTGCATTTAAATAGCACTGATTGCTGTATAAATGACAATGGTCCCAAAAATATGTCAAAAATGTCCGATGTGTCCGCCATAATGTAGCAGTCACAATAAAAATCGCTGATCGCCTCCATTACTAGCAAAAAATAAAAAATATTAATAAAAATTCTATAAACACTGCAAGAGGTTAACTCGGCAAGGCAAGGAAGAGGAGGTATTTGTCATGGGTAACCGAAGGAAAGAATAGCTGTAGCAACCAGTAGTTAGGCGTGGTACCTGGTTAGCTGACAGCTCCTCCCAGGGCCGTCTTTTCACATGGGTACGCTGGGCAGTTGCCCGGGGCCCCACTTGCCTGGGGGGGCCCCACCTGCTCAGCGACCCAGGGCCGTCTTACCCAGGGGCCCCAAGTGCTCATGGGGCCCCATCAGGGCTGGCTCCAATCTAGGGGGAATGCAGTACTCGCGCTCGGCTCCACTGCGCATGTGCAGTTCCCGGTTGGAGCCAGCAGAGACCGAGAGTCTCCGATCATCTATCTGAGTGAGTGAAGCTATTTGTACCCTCCCCCTTTCTCTCAGCGCGCCTTATTCAAGTTCCTCACAGGAGAAGCTGAGAGGGGGAGGAGTGGAGCCAGCTTGCAGTGGAGGACGGAGTTCAGCCTAGCCTAAGGTAAGCTAGCTGAACAACATGCAGTCCTGGCTTTCGGTGGGTTATCTTAGGCCCCTTTTACACTGGGGTGGGAGCGGCGCCGGTGGTAAAACTGCACTATTTTTATCGCTTTACCGTCCTTTTAGCAGCGCTTTTACCCCCCGCTAGCGGCCGAGAAAGGGTTAAAACCACCGCAGAGAGCTGCTGCAGCAGCGCTTTGTCGGCGGTATAGCCACACTGCCCCATTGATTTCAATGGGCAGGAGTGGTGAAGGAGCGGTGTATACACCGCTCCAAAGATACTGCTAGCAGAACTTTTTTTAACATCCTGCTGGTGCACCGCTCCAGTGTGAAAGCCCTCGGGGGTGTGAAAGCCCTCGGAGCCCTCACAGCAGCGGCTGTTTCAGGTCGGTTTGCAGGCCTTATTTTTAGCGCAATAGCGCCTGAAAAACGACCCAGTGTGAAAGGGGTCTTAGTGGGCAGGAGGATGGAGAGAGGACGGGCTCTGTGTAGCAGGCTCCTATCTCATGCTGTTACACTAGATCATTTTTGTGTGTGGCTGTGAACTGCTCTGCTTCTAAAGAGAGCACGTTTTCTGAGATCTCCCCCCAATCTCTATTACACATCCTTCCCTGTCCCTACCCATTACCTTCTCACCAGGCACAGCCTCCTCTCCTGCATGACCACCTCATGTGTCAGGCTGTGGCACTACAAATCCCAGCATGCCAGGAGAGGAGAGGCAGCAGCAATATCACAGATGAGGCTGGTTTTGTAGATGAAAAGTGCTGGTGTTGTATTGTGTTTGTTTTATAAAACGTATAATCATTATATATTTGATTATTGTGCTTGATTGTCTTAAGGTGTTTATTATTCATATATTTGTAGCACTAACCCCCGAAGGATCTGCTGGTTATTTTTGGGCTTACCGTTACCTTTCGTGTGTGACACGTCTAGGGGATGTCCCGTGGTAGATGGCCCAGTAACTTGAGACTGACAATAGATCCAGTTGAATGGATTTTATTTGCAAACGTCAACCATTGAACAATCTTTTAATTTTGGATCAGAGGGTTGGAAAGAAAAGTTCAGGTACTCTCAATGTCAAAGTCCATAAACGTTAAGGAACTTGCTTTCTTTGACTGCATCCAGAGAATAGCCATTCGCAGCTGGACGAGCACTCAGGTTGGACAGTCCCTCTCTCACAAGGCCTAGCAGCCAACAAGGTGCTTACTCAGGAACAAAGTCTTTATCACTGACGTTGTTGAAGAACACGTAGGGAAACTAAGCTGTAGAACATTTGTAGGATACCTGGATCTTTCAGCCCACTTGGAGATATCCCCAAGACCGGATTCTCTTGGTTACTTCAGCCCTTCCAGGCTCTTGTTAAGAAAACCAACCTCATGCGTGGTGTTCTTCTAAAGAGTCCTCCCCTGGAATGCTCGAAGTACACTGGCTCTCTCCCGGACCGGAGACAGCACCCATCCACCTTGGAATCCTTCCTTAGTTCCCTTGCCTTGGGCTAGCCAGCCCAGAGGCATCAAAGTCGGGTGGAACCGCACCTCAGGCCATAGCCTCCCCGGGGGCTGGTCAGAAGGACCAGGACCATATACTCAGCACAGCATACTGGACCAGAACCACGTGACGTCCGTGTCTTAAATACCCTCTCCCAGAGGGCACAGCGGGAGGGTCACTCCCACTGACCTGACTCTGAGAGGGAATAATTCAAGCACCTCACCAGACCATATTTTCACGCCTGCCACCAGAGACAGTGCCCCCTGTGGCCAGGCTGAACATCTCACAGTCCAGTCAGACTGACACAGAAGCCAAATTTAGTCAAATAGGGCCAAACCAAACTTTAGTTTGGGTAAAGATCCAACTTTGAAAAACATAGTGTGTGCTCTTCAGGAGCCCGCCGCTACATATTTTTTTAGTAAGCAGTGAGCAAATTTAGTGTGGAAGTGCACTGGAGTATTTTTATTTGTTTATAATGGAAAGAGAGTAGTGGAGTGATGGGGGGAGGTGGATGGACAAAGAGATGGAAAGAGTGAGGAGTGAGTTAGGCGACTTTCGCACATACACGTTCAGGTCTGTCTGTCAGTTTTTCAGGCAGACCTGATCGGACGCTCCATTCATCTCTATGGAACGACGGATGTCAGCGGTGACATGTCTGCTGGCATTCAATCCGCTAATCCAGATGGATGGAAACCCTATTGTCCATCCCTCTGGCAGATGGGATGAAAACGGACAGGCAGATCCCCCATAGAGGAGAGAGGAGCTCTGATGGGTCCTTCTCTCCACAGTGAGCAGAGACGGACCTGTCATCTGCCAGCTCGGCGGAGCGTTCACTGCTGAGCCATGGAAAGAAAGAGGGAAAGACAGAATACTAGAGGGATGAAAGTGATGGAGGATAGAAAAGGTGGAGGAATATAAGGCACAAGAAGATGTGGAAAGACAAAAGAAGGGAGGGATAGACTAACAGATGGATGGAAATGATGGAGGGTGAAGAGGTTGGAGGGACCTGCAACAGAGGGACGGATGGAGACAGGGGGTCTTTAGAATTGGGGACATACATTCTTGTGATCCTGGTTGCTACCTGGGATTGAGTTGCGTTTGGTGAGCAGTAGTACAGGCTTGTGGGGGCCCCAGTGCACTACTTTGCCCAGGGGCCCACAATGCTATTAAGATGGCACTGGGTCCCCCGATAGCGAGGGGGGGGGGATTTTCTGGCTCCCTCCCTAGTAGTCCGTCTCCCCTGGTTAATGAGAGCAGATTAGCGTCACGGAGATCTAAGGCCTGGTCACGAGGTACAGGAAAGAAGGAGTTCATGAGCTATGTGCTTGGCAGGACCCAATTCTGTTACTGGGAGAGAAGTTACAAAGGGTGCTGGACTGGTGGAGTGGGTGCAGGCTCAGCATGTCCCTCCCGATGCAAAATATCCAAGTACAATATGTAGCAACATGAGACTAACCACCTGTCAGAGGAACTTTGCACTTCTACACTACACACAGTGAGACTCATCTCGAAGTCTGGGACCTGCCTTAATGTTCGATTTTCCACATGACCGCAGTCCCCGCCTGGTCCCGGGCATAGATGAGCGAAGTATACCTCTGAGTGCATGGCGCAGTAGACCACGCCCACAACTTGGTGTAGTCGGCAGAATTCACCCACCACATGCACCTGAAGACCACCACTAAAAAGACCATAGCTGTAGTTAGTTTTCTAGAACTTGTCCAGGCTTACCCAGCAAGAGTCCAAGTCAGCCTTTCTCAACCTTTTCAACACAAAGGAACCCTTGAAATAGTTCTCCAGTTTCGAGGAACCCCTGCAAAAAATTAAAAAATTACAAATCTACAACTCATGATACATTAGTGTGTTGGTCAATGAGAGGAATGGTCCTTACACTTGTGGTCATTGGGAAGAATTACTTCCTTACAGATAACTAAAAATTTCAATGGTGTCAGTGGCACCTTATCTGAGAGGCAGAAATTGCCCAATGCTGAAGGAACCCCTAGCAACCTCTGGAGGAACCCTGGTTGAGAATCACTGGTCCAAGTGAACTAAGCATGGCAAGCAAGAAGTTGATAAGGGGTATGTCAAGCAACTGATCCCAGAACAACACCCAGGTCCTCCATGTGCGTGCTACGAGTCACTATGCACGGACAACAGCTTCCCTGGAAGAAGGTGCCGGCCATCACGACACCAAGGCTCGATACATGCCTGCTGTAGTGTTCGCCCATTGCCACACAGGCACCTGAGACGAATTGCGGGTCATATGCCCTAACTGCCAAAGAAACCTGGCTCTTCTCCACCTGCAGCTTGCTGCCACCACTGTAAAGCCCACCTGTTTTAGAGGATACTGGAGGTCGAGACACCTGGAGACCTCAGCTCTGACAGCCTTCCGGTGACTTCCGGTGAGACCAGAACCATTACTTCACAGGAACCCCCAGATAAAATCCTTCAGCCGACCTAGTGCAACTCTCCTGGCTGTTACTATTTACCTCCACTATCACAGGAGTGAGCTTTTTCTCTGATTCAAACCCCCTCACATGCTCTTTCTCTCCCCTGGTGCAGTAGCGTCCTGGGATTTAGGATGTGAACAGTAACGGCTGGGCGTATCCATCTTAGCCATCTGTGGAATTTTTTTCAGTCAGGCTTCAGAAGGTATGTAAATGGCCTCCACCTATAGTAAGAGTATTATTCAACAGTAGAGCTGCACCGTTTGTTTTTATCTACCGACACCACCTAAATGCATAAGCAGATTTTTTGTAAAGATGAACCAGACCTTTAAGTAAGCCAATAAAGGGCATCACACTCTATCGTTATGGGCTCATTCAGGCCTCATTTTAACTTGCTTCGCTGTTCACGTTCAGATCGTGCTTCAGACAGCAATAGACAGGCGGTCATAGAGTTTTGTATTGCCTTCTCTGTGCGTGATTTAACCCCCAATTTACCAGATAACTGCGCATGTTGTGTGCGGTTATGGGGTGGTTGCCCAGTGGCCCCATTTACTTGAGCGTGACAGGCGGTATACTTCCGGCCATGGCTGTGGCATGTGTACACCCCCTGACTGCCACCTCAGCAAAAAAAGGAGGAGGTGTGGTTGAAGAGTGGTTTAAGAGTGGTAAAAATGTGGCTCAACCACGGGGGGGGGGGGGGGGGTTTACCGGACCTCAGTCGCTAGTTTAAATGAGACCTTAGGCTCCATTCACACCTATGCAGGTTACTTTTGAGCGTTTCTGCAGGGCTTTTTGCTTTTTTTTTAACTGGGATTTTACCACGATTTTTTATGCATTTTTGAGGGGGGTGAATTTGTTGTAGGGCAGATTAAAAAACGCAAATCGTAGTAAAAACACACTGCATGCTTTCCAACAGCTTCTCCATTGAAGTCTATTGAACCAAAAACGCAAAAAAAGCAAAGATTTGCGTTTTAACCACTTCCGGACCGCTGCACGCCGACATACGTCCTTACTTTGAAGTGGGATATCGTTGTTCTGGCAGCAGATAGCAGCCATAACCCCGGTATCCTCTTGTTTGGCCGGCGGCCCAGTTTCCAATAATAGTGATCTCTGTGGCGGATTCGGCGCGATATCACTTTTATCGGCGCGCAGGAGAGGGCCCCTCCCTCCCACCGTGCTCAGGTGCCCTCCGCCGCTTACCGGCGCCACCGGCGGAGGTGATTGGATCTTCACCCTTGCTGGGCATGGAGAAGAGTGAGGGGAAGATGGCCCCCACCCGTCTCCATAACAATGCAGGCGTCAAAACGTCACATAGCTCTTAAAGGGCCATTTTATTTTTTATTTTTTTTTAAATGACACATTTTTATTTATTTATTTTTTATTTTTTTATTGCATTTTAGTGTAAATATGAGATCTGAGGTATTTTTGACCCCAGATCTCATATTAAGAGGTCCTGTCCTGTCATGCTTTTTTGATGTTTACATTCCTTGTAATAGGAATAAAAGTGACACGATTTTTTTTTTTTTAAAACAGTGTAACAATAAAAAATAAAAGGTAAAATAAATAATAATTAACCCTTTCATGACTAAGCCTATTTTTGGCATTTAGTGTTTACAAGTTAAAATCCATATTTTTTGCTAGAAAATTACTTGGAACCCCCAAACATTATATATATTTTTTTAGCAGAGACTCTTGAGAATAAAACGGCGATTATTGCAATATTTTATGTCACACGGTATTTGCGCAGCGGTGTTTTAAACGCAACTTTTTTGGAAAAGGGACACTTTCATGAATTAAAAAAAAACGAAACAGTAAAATTAGCCCAATTTTTTTGCATAATGTGAAAGATAATGTTATGACGAGTAAATAGATATCAAACATGTCACACTATATAATTGCATGCACTCGTGGATTGACGACAAAATACGGTACCTAAAAATCTCAATAGGCGACGCTTAAAAAATTTTTTACGGTTACCAGTTTTGCGTTACAGAGGAGGTCTACTGCTAGAATTATTGCTCTCATTCTGACGATCGCAGCGATACCTCACATGTGTGATGACGTCGCTTCCGTGTTTACGATTAGGATACTGGAACGAAGCCGATTACGGTTTCGTTAAAGTTCCTCCCCAGCAGCCGGAGGCGCCGGATCTTGAATCGGTGCTCCCGATCGAGGCAGGAGCACCGGTAACAGCGGCGGGAGGGGGGAAGTCCCCTCCCGCTCCTCCGGCATAACAGCCGAGCGGCTTTTAGATGCTTCGGTTGTTATGGCTGGATAGCCAATCGCCCGTTGAAAAAAACGGTACCGGGATGATGCCTGCAGGTGTGGGCATCATCCCGGTATACCCCCCGGAAGCCGAGTACGCACATCTGCGTACGCTCGGCGGGAAGGGGTTAAAAAAAAATGTAAACGTGCCCGTCCCAACGAGCTCACGTGCAGAAGCGAATGCATATGTGAGTAGCACCTGCATATGAAACGGTGCTCAAACCACACATGTGAGGTATCTCCGCGATCGGTAGAGCGAGAGCAATAATTGTAGCTCTAGACCTCCTCTGTAACTTAAAACATGCAACCTGTAGATTTTTTTTAAACATCGCCTATGGAGATTTTTAAGGGTAAAAGTTTGTCGCCATTCCACGAGAGGGCGCAATTTTGAAGCGTGACATGTTGAGTATCAATTTACTTAATGTAACTTTATCTTTCACAATATAAAAAAATTGGGCTACATTTATTGTTGTCTTATTTTTTAATTCAAAAAAAGTGTATTTTTCCTTAAAAAAAAGTGTACTTGTAACACCGCTGGGGTTCCAACTAGTGCAAATTGGATATTGGGTTCACTGCACCCAATTCGCAATAGCAGATTTTGATCGGCTCTATATGTAGCCGGTTCACACATCTCCAGAGCGGCTCCGGTGCGAATTTGCACAGGCGTCCTGTGCGTCTTTTGGCCTGTTTCAGGTCTGAATTAAGCCAAAAATTAGGGCTAAAATCGGACCTGAAACGCCGGACCCCTGCTGTGAGCCGCATGCGGCAATGTGAACCCTGCCTCAGAAAACGCCTCAGAAAACACTTTCCCATGTGTTGGTTTCCCATTGTATGGATTCTTGTACTATCTCAGCTAGTAACGCTTTCTAGACGCGACTCAAACGCGTTAGTAAACACCAGAGTCATTTGTGAGGCAGTGTTTGCAGTACATTTTACATAGAGGCGTTTGCGAAGCGGTAACGGCAGCCAAACGACAGATGGCCGCTGATTGTGGTGGGATGTGACCTCATTGCCCACTGCTATGCACACCATTGTGATAGGTTGCTCGGATACCTATCTAAAAGTCTGCTTTTGGCGCCAATGTAAACACGTCCTAAAATATATGTGATTTATTTCTGTTTTAACCCTTTTCAACTACAAGAGGGAACACAATCGTAGTAGTGAGGCTAACAATAAAAAGACTGTGCGTCGGGAGCGCGCATGTCTCCTCAGCAGGCGCACTGGGGTTGTGAATAGACACCGGAGCGCGCCTACAGACACATCGCTTCAATAGCGGCGTGTCGGGGGGCGTGGCATTTACGCAATCCGGACGGGGGGGGGAAATCCCCGCCCACACGAGAGTAGCTAGGCGGCTTTTCCAATAGGCATCGCGGGAAGAGATCAGTAGGCGGGGCGCTATCAGCTGAACTGTTTTATCTAGCCAGGCTACCGTAGTAGGAGGCAGAAAGCCATGTGAGCCGGCAGCCGGTATGGAGGTGAGTGGGGTACATGGGGGGGGAAAGCGAGCGCCTTCTGTATATAGAAGCTATAGCGCTCTATAGGGAGACGTCAGTAGGGGGGGTATAGAGATCTGTAGGGAGACGTCAGTAGGGGGGGTATAGAGATCTGTAGGGAGACGTCAGTAGGGGGGGGTATAGAGATCTGTAGGGAGACGTCAGTAGGGGGGGGGTATAGAGATCTGTAGGGAGACGTCAGTAGGGGGGGGGGTATAGAGATCTGTAGGGAGACGTCAGTAGGGGGGGGGTATAGAGATCTGTAGGGAGACGTCAGTAGGGGGGGGGTATAGAGATCTGTAGGGAGACGTCAGTAGGGGGGGGGGGTATAGAGATCTGTAGGGAGACGTCAGTAGGGGGGGGGGGTATAGAGATCTGTAGGGAGACGTCAGTAGGGGGGGGGGGTATAGAGATCTGTAGGGAGACGTCAGTAGGGGGGGGGGGTATAGAGATCTGTAGGGAGACGTCAGTAGGGGGGGGGGGTATAGAGATCTGTAGGGAGACGTCAGTAGGGGGGGGGGTATAGAGATCTGTAGGGAGACGTCAGTAGGGGGGGGGGGTATAGAGATCTGTAGGGAGACGTCAGTAGGGGGGGGGGTATAGAGATCTGTAGGGAGACGTCAGTAGGGGGGGGGGGTATAGAGATCTGTAGGGAGACGTCAGTAGGGGGGGGTATAGAGATCTGTAGGGAGACGTCAGTAGGGGGGGGGTATAGAGATCTGTAGGGAGACGTCAGTAGGGGGGGGGGTATAGAGATCTGTAGGGAGACGTCAGTAGGGGGGGGGGTATAGAGATCTGTAGGGAGACGTCAGTAAGGGGGGGGGTATAGAGATCTGTAGGGAGACGTCAGTAGGGGGGGGGGGTATAGAGATCTGTAGGGAGACGTCAGTAAGGGGGGGGGTATAGAGATCTGTAGGGAGACGTCAGTAAGGGGGGGGGTATAGAGATCTGTAGGGAGACGTCAGTAGGGGGGGGTATAGAGATCTGTAGGGAGACGTCAGTAGGGGGGGGTATAGAGATCTGTAGGGAGACGTCAGTAGGGGGGGGTATAGAGATCTGTAGGGAGACGTCAGTAGGGGGGGGTATAGAGATCTGTAGGGAGACGTCAGTAGGGGGGGGGTATAGAGATCTGTAGGGAGACGTCAGTAGGGGGGGGGGTATAGAGATCTGTAGGGAGACGTCAGTAGGGGGGGGGTATAGAGATCTGTAGGGAGACGTCAGTAGGGGGGGGGGTATAGAGATCTGTAGGGAGACGTCAGTAGGGGGGGGGGGGTATAGAGATCTGTAGGGAGACGTCAGTAGGGGGGGGTATAGAGATCTGTAGGGAGACGTCAGTAGGGGGGGGTATAGAGATCTGTAGGGAGACGTCAGTAGGGGGGGGTATAGAGATCTGTAGGGAGACGTCAGTAGGGGGGGGGGGTATAGAGATCTGTAGGGAGACGTCAGTAGGGGGGGGTATAGAGATCTGTAGGGAGACGTCAGTAGGGGGGGGTATAGAGATCTGTAGGGAGACGTCAGTAGGGGGGGGTATAGAGATCTGTAGGGAGACGTCAGTAGGGGGGGGGGGGTATAGAGATCTGTAGGGAGACGTCAGTAGGGGGGGGGGTATAGAGATCTGTAGGGAGACGTCAGTAGGGGGGGGGGGTATAGAGATCTGTAGGGAGACGTCAGTAGGGGGGGGGGTATAGAGATCTGTAGGGAGACGTCAGTAGGGGGGGGGGGTATAGAGATCTGTAGGGAGACGTCAGTAGGGGGGGGGGTATAGAGATCTGTAGGGAGACGTCAGTAGGGGGGGGGTATAGAGATCTGTAGGGAGACGTCAGTAGGGGGTGGGGGTATAGAGATCTGTAGGGAGACGTCAGTAGGGGGGGGGTATAGAGATCTGTAGGGGGGGGGTATAGAGATCTGTAGGGAGACGTCAGTAGGGGGGGGGGTATAGAGATCTGTAGGGAGACGTCAGTAGGGGGGGGGTATAGAGATCTGTAGGGAGACGTCAGTAGGGGGGGGGGTATAGAGATCTGTAGGGAGACGTCAGTAGGGGGGGGGGTATAGAGATCTGTAGGGAGACGTCAGTAGGGGGGGGGGTATAGAGATCTGTAGGGAGACGTCAGTAGGGGGGGGGGTATAGAGATCTGTAGGGAGACGTCAGTAGGGGGGGGGGTATAGAGATCTGTAGGGAGACGTCAGTAGGGGGGGGGGTATAGAGATCTGTAGGGAGACGTCAGTAGGGGGGGGGGTATAGAGATCTGTAGGGAGACGTCAGTAGGGGGGGGGGTATAGAGATCTGTAGGGAGACGTCAGTAGGGGGGGGGTATAGAGATCTGTAGGGAGACGTCAGTAGGGGGGGGGGGTATAGAGATCTGTAGGGAGACGTCAGTAAGGGGGGGGGTATAGAGATCTGTAGGGAGACGTCAGTAGGGGGGGGTATAGAGATCTGTAGGGGGGGGTATAGAGATCTGTAGGGAGACGTCAGTAGGGGGGGGGTATAGAGATCTATAGGATGCCAGTACAGTATGGGGGGGAAGCAGACCTATAGGGGGACACCTGCATGGGGGGGGGGGCTCCGGCTGTGTGATGCGCTCAGTACAGTAGGTGCAGAACAATTAGTCCCATGTCCTCTATTGTTCATCTTGTTCCCCTGACACTGTAGAATCGGATGCGATAGACACAGAGGAAATGTACATTATTGTCATAAAGATATGAAGAATCAAAATCCCCAAAATGTGAGAAAAAACACTCTTGGAGTGGAGATGATTTCTCTTCAGTCTTCTTTTAGATCTAGCAGATTCTATGCAGCACAGAGCTTGTCTGATTGGCTACCATTGGAATGATTATTTTACTTAGACCCTGGCAGTACATGGCTAGTACATCTAGAGAGATGTGAATCGTGACTTTCCATGTTTTCAGTGATTTTTAGAAGTGAGTCCTGTGTTTACAGGTTTTCTTATTCCGTGTTTGTGGCGTTTATATTAAAGTGGAGCTGCGGTCTCCCTCCCCCCCACTCCTGTGTTAAATGCTAACTTATAATTCTGTTGACCCATTTCTTCTTTGCCATTGCAGCCACAGAACATTACTATGGCAGAAGGACTGCCCAGTGATGCGAAGGGGGCGGTACTGATGCCCAGCGACTCCCTACCTGAAGGCACGCCCCAGGTCAGAGGTTATGACTTCAATCGCGGAATCAACTATGAGGCTCTGCTTCAGAGTTACCTGACCACTGGATTCCAGGCCCTGCACTATGGCCAGGCTGTACGGGAGGTCAACAACATGGTGAGAAGATAGAGGGGGCAGGTGGGCATTGTTTGGATGATGGGCAGAAATATCTGCAGGTCCTGTCTGTGAAGCTTTCAATACATTCCCTTTGCACACTTTCCTGGACAAGATCTGGAATAAGGGGGTGCTCTAGCAACTGGCAGTAGGTTGGTCAGTATCGCCATAGATAAAAACATGTTCCCAGCACACTACGGATCCATTAAAGTTTTTTTTTTTTTTTTTTTTTTTTTTATAGCATCTACAAACAATGAAGTATCTATTCTATCTATCCTATCGTAGTGGGAGTGTGGTGAGAAATATGACACTTTGTGGGAACTAACTGCCCCTGACATCTCTAGTGATAGTAAACCGTGCTAATGACATACACTGTCACTGTACTAATAACCCTGGCTGAGAAGTGGTTAACATAGGGGCAATCAAAGGGTTAATTGTGTGCCTACCAATTTGAAATATGTGATGCTTTTTACTACAGATTGATTTGTTTTGTCCGATTTTTTTTTTTTTTTTTTTTTTTTTTTTTTTTTTTTGTACCGGAAGTGACTTTCCGGCACGGCCATCTTGGTACACCAAGGACTTGGCCGCAGTAAGGATACAGTGAGAAGGAGGCAAGGGGACATCTCCTCTTTACATCCACCGGAGTTTTGCATTTCACACTTATTTTCAACAGTAGACTGATCTTGTATAGTGAAATACAGTATTTTTAAATCAGTCTCACTGTTTTGATGTTGACTTTTTAAAGTAGTTGTAAACCCTTACAAACCACTTTGACCTACAGGTAAGCCTAGATTAAGGCTTACCTGTAGGTCCAAGAAATATCTCCTAAACCTATACGGTTTAGGAGATATTTACCTGAAGACAGCCAACGCTGTCTACGGCGCACTGGGTAAGCCGCAGATCGTGGCGATATGCCGCGAGTGTCGGCTCCCATGCGCGGGAGTGATGTCATCGCTGCTCCAGCGAATCCCAGCGCCGGAGCAGTGAGACCCACCAAGAAGATGGACGCTGGTGACAGCGGTGACTTCGCTGGCTTCTGTGTCAGGTAAGTGACACATAATGGACTACTATGCGATGCATAATAGTCCATTATGCTTTACCTTTTGCAGGGAATGAGAGGAAGTAAACCCATCAGGGTTTACTTCCTCTTTAAAAGCAGCGGTGTTCTGTCAGATCGGCAAACAAAGCGATTGTTCCCTCTGTACAGAGCCCTGTGTTGATTGCCAACACAGGGTTCTGGGCTGTGATTCGACACAGCCAATTGGCAGGTTCCTCACATGAATTATTGGCCAGGACCTGCTGGCAAACTCCCACTGTGTGAAATCACTGGGCAGCAGGCGGGCAGGGCTGCGCACCCGAGTCCCAGAAACGAGCAGCCTGCAGGAGCTGCCCCATCGCAGTATATTTACTGCAATCCATTAAAGCAGTGTTCCTCAATAGTGGTGCCCTATGGGTTCAACCTGGGATGTCACAAGCATAGGACCCAATGTGCCCCCTGGATCAGAATCGTGACTTACTATGGTGTGGGAGGGTTTGCCACCAGCACCATAACCGGTGATGCTCTAGGGCAGTGGTTCTCAACCTGGTAGAATGATTTGCCAGGGGTCACCGAATCCTGGGCTGTTCCTGAAGCCTGCACTGCTCGCCCAGCAGGACTGTTCCTGGAGCCCATGGCTGCCCACTCAGCCTATTCAGCCACCTATTCAGTTTATGGCATGGCAGGGGGGCAGAGACTAGAGGTCAGTTGACTGGTGAGACATGTGAAGTAGGAGATGGGGTCTCCTCTAGCCCCTCCTGATTTTTGGCATAGATGTCACTGCTACGAGACACCACAAAGTTGGAGACACAGTGAGGTAACACTACCTGTGATTATAGTTGCCATTAAAAATCACTGCTACAGTTCTTAGATCAGCAGAGGACCTTGATCAAGAGTGCCTAAGTTGGCTGATCAGAAGTTGTTGTTCGTCCCCCCCCCCCCCCCACCAAGGAGTAAGAGAAGGAATAAAAATAGAGACTACATGGGAGGGGGGAACGGAGAGAGAATAAAAGAACAAGATGGCTAGCGAGAGGGATGGGGGACAAGAAATTATGATAGAAAGATAAAAGGGAAAGGCAACAAAGTGGTACATCCTAAAATGTATAAGGGGTTTTAATACTGTGCGAGTGGAAGGGACTTGGGGAGCGCTAAATGTCCATGGGTTAGGGGTGCAAATTACTTGTCTTGGGTGCTGACAACCCATACGCTCAATTTTTACTGTTTGGGGTCCCCACAACTTGGGGAAATTTTATCAAGGGGTACTAGAAAGGTTGAGAACCACTGCTCTAGGGCAAGATGCATGGCGCCGTTCATTGCTATGGTGTTGGTGCCTAGTCTGCCTGCGCCACTGCAATGAATGATGCCATTCTAAGGCAGTGTGCAGGCCTGCCCCCATCATTCAGGAGAGGACAGAAGTCCACTTCCTGGCCTCCTCTGTCATGCTGCTTGAGCTAAAAGGTAGGGCTCTGATGTGAAGAGGGGACTGTAATTGAGGGGACTGTGATTGAGGGGCCTCTGATATAGAAGGGGACTTAATTTCATCCTGCAAGTGAAGGTTTTGTATCCCATAATACTTATACTGGCTTTTTTTTTTTTTTTTTTTTTTTCAATTCTATAAGTTCTCAAAGCATCCATTCCCCTCATCTAGACACTTCCAGTGGCATTATATTCAGGGCATGGCTCGGTTTATTCCACCAATATCTTGGGTGTAACAAATATTTAGGGTTCCAGTAAGGTTGCCATAATGTACATTGCTGTCTATTATTACAAGATCATTGTAAATGGTTACATTATAATTCAGAGTGAAATTAATGTTTTTTTCCTTAGATAGAGACAAAGCTTTCATCTGCTGGAGGATGTGTCATCTTACTGGGATACACTTCCAATCTGATCAGCTCTGGTGTGCGAGAGATCATCCGGTATTTGGCAGAACACAGCATGGTGAGAAATTAAAGTATACCGCCCCCTTTTTTTTTTTTTTTTTTTGTGTGCATTGGAAAGGAGAACTTTAAGGCAAAGAACTGGTCATCGGAATTGCCTGTGGTCTCCTTACAGCTGATTCTTTCCATTACTGCCTTATTCTGCACCCTGTATGGAGGTGGCCATCTTGGTAGAGGCAGGGCCTTCCTTCCAAATGTACCATGTTGCAGTTTGATGACTGGGGAGTAGTGTGTGTGTGTGTGTGTGTGTGTGTGTGTGTGTGTGTGTGTGTGTGTGTGTGTGTGTATATCGTATTTATATCCCTTCCAAATGAGACTAAAATCATAATCGCGCCTCCTATGATGACATCTGGGCTTTGGAAAGTGCCTACACAGCCTTCTAATCCATACTGGAGGCACTGGCAGAGAGCTGACAGCAGCACTGGAAATTCAGGAGCAGTGTTCTCAGCCCTCTGCTGGGAATGACCTAAAGCGTGAAATACAAACGGGATCAACAAGTAAACAGTGCAGATGGTAAATGTAGCTTTGGGGCAGCATGGGAAATTGCACATAATGACTTTTGCATGGAGTTGCACTTTAATCACTATTCTATATTTTTTTTTTTTTCTTTCCTCTGTGCAGGTTGATATTATTGTAACAACAGCAGGTGGTATAGAGGAGGACTTGATAAAATGTCTTGCACCTACATATTTGGGGGACTTCAGCCTAAAGGGGTCAGATTTGAGGCCAAAGGGCATCAACAGGTACATTGTTTGTTTTTAATGGGGTCAGTGACTTTGTCATCACTTGCTCCAGTGATCCTTCTTCATTCACCTGCTGCCCATTAGACTTTCTTTGATGCATCTGCTGACCCTTTCTCTGCATTCTTTCCTTTCCTTTTTTATTTATTTTTTTTATTTTATTTTTTTTCCCTCCTCTGATGCAAGACTTTTCTCTTTTCTGCAGGATTGGTAATCTTCTCGTTCCAAATAATAATTACTGTCTGTTTGAGGACTGGATCACCCCAATACTGGACCAGATGGTGCTAGAACAAGACACTGAGGTGAGGGAATATGTGAGGACTGGGCAATGCATTTTATTTGTGCTATACACAAACTGCAATGATTTTAACTTTTCCCACTGTAGGGGACTAAGTGGACACCATCAAAGATGATTGCACGTCTAGGAAAAGAAATTAATCACCCAGACTCTGTATATTACTGGGCGTATAAGGTAAGTACTCATGATTACACGTACAGGTGAACCTATGTGACATGGAGTCTGTCCTTGCCATCACAGGGTGACAGACAGGAGGATCTGTATGACATGGCATCAATCTCTCTCCATCACACGTTGATAGAAAATGACCTATAAGACATGGGGCCTGTCCCTCTCACCATAGGGTGACAAGAGGAGCTTTGAGACACAGGTTATGGCAGTCATTGTTTTTCCTCTCTTTGAACAGAACAATATCCCTGTGTACAGTCCGGCACTGACAGATGGCTCTTTGGGTGATATGCTTTATTTCCACTCGTACAAGAATGCTGGCTTAAAGCTGGACATTATAGAAGGTACACACATAGTCCTTTTAATAGACTAGAATATTGATTCATAAATGTGTCCTATAGTTTCTTTGCATTGCTATCTGCTCCATTACAAAGCCTAATTCTTCTAAGACAGCACCAGGAGTTCAGTGTTTTTATGCTGAAAACATGCATCGTCATGGCTCCACACATCCCCCTGTCCCTACAAATTTCTAACATTACTCTGGCTGTTCTGTGGACTTTGTAGCTCATGAAAACCTTTTTACCAAGTATAGGAGACATTGCTGGCAAGGCGTCTCATAATACATGTTTTATGGGAACGGATGTTTATAGAAAAACGCCAACCCTTTCAACAGATCTGGATCTTTCAGCTGCTATCGGATGTCTTATCCTTGTTCTGATCTGTTTTGTAACATTGTATGGACGCTAATATACTGTGTTTTCTTAAAAAAAATAAAAATTTTCTGGTGCCATTCTGTGGGTTCCCCTTTAGATCTAGTGATTGTTCATTTTCTTTCCTGTGAAAGATGCTAAATAAAAACAAAAAAAAACTGATATCTAAAATTTATATTTTTCCATCCAGATATCCGCAGGCTGAATTCCTCTGTGGTCTTTGCCAAGAAGACAGGAATGCTTATTTTGGGAGGAGGATTAGTTAAACACCACATTTGCAATGCTAATCTCATGGTAAGAAGGTGGAGACCTCTAAAGTCACTGTGCAGCAGTGAGCTCCTGTAACATCTCTGCCAGCAGCATTGTATGTATGACTCTTAAAGAACCGGTTGTCCTCCATTTCTTGGCATGCTGGGTGTTGTCTGTACCCCTGTGTGTTATGTACGGAGGTAGAGGATACCCAGTGCTATGTCTTCGGTGCCAGCTCTTCTATGAGCTGGTTCTATCCTCAATCACTGGGACAAGTGACATCTATGATTGAAATGCCTTTCTGTAGGCAGCAGAAGACCATTGCTGATCTTTCAAGTACCTCAGCTTTTGCTGGCTCTGGTTTAGCGCGCCTTGAATAGCAATTCCTGAAGCTTCTCTCCGTTTTGAGAAGCCTGGCAGTGCAATGTAAAACGGTTACCCTCACTACTTCTGGCAGTGCTGAGAGCAGGAAGTGAGGCAGATATATTAAAATGATTGTAAAGGAAACCTTTAAAAATGGATAAATAACAAACCTGTCATACTTGCCTGCACTGTGCAGTGGTTTTGCACACCGCTGTCCCATGCTGGTGGTCTGGGCTCCTCCCTGAATTCTAGTAATTCCTCTACACCCTAGTATAGTTCTACTTTTAACACCACTTCTCCAACGTGTACGAACATGTTAAATGCTAATTGGGGAGGGAAGAAATCTACCCTCCTCCTTTTTTGTTTAAATGTATGATGAACAAGCCTTGTACAAATCCTTTCTGCCATCCTTTTTTGTTGCAGCGGAACGGTGCAGATTATGCAGTGTATATCAACACAGCTCAGGAATTTGATGGTTCAGACGCTGGTGCTAGACCTGATGAGGCGGTGTCATGGGGGAAGATTCGTATGGATGCCAACCCCGTCAAGGTTTGTTTAGTTTCTATATTCCATCATAAAACCAAATTCCTGAAACTGCCACCACTCCAATCAAATTATTCTTCTTTACAGGTCTATGCAGATGCTACCCTGGTATTTCCTCTGTTGGTGGCCCAGACGTTTGCCCAGAGACACACAGATTTCACAAACAAGCGGAAAGACCAGGATCCATAAGATGGAGAAATGTACACCTCTAAGAATCTCTCCTGCTCATAAAGCATGCTGGCTTTCTGGGTGCTGCTACCTTTTTACCCAGGTTTTACCTTTTTTAACCTGTTATCCTCAGTAGCAGCAGGGTTTCCAGGGCTTCTGCGGCATGCATGTAAATGATATAAATTTTATATATCCATGTAGAAAATATGTATGTAAATATGTATATATGCGGTTCTACAGTCAAGCAACTGAAACTTTAATTCCCAGGAAGCTGAGTGACTGGGAATTCTTGGACTACAGTCCATTAGTGGAAGTGGTGTTAAAATGGAAAAGCTAGTTACAATTGTCATTACACCAAGTCAAGCAAAGTTTATGCCCACTAATTCAGCTCTTTAAAAAGTTATAGGAAACCTATACTGGGATAATATAGAGAAGCCTTTCTCAACCTTTGAATTGTCCATCCATTTTTATGGCTTGGGGGATCTCCAACTTAAATTGATATTTACAGCTCATGGTACATTAGCAGTAAGAAATGGATATACCAAATGTGGAATACCTAACACCCAAGGTGAATTATCTAACCTCTCCCTGTTCTAAAAATACAAAAGTATTTGTATTTTGATACTAAAGGCTGAGCAAGAGCAGTATCATAATTTGGTTGGTATGACAACAGCTGTTAAAGCTCTTGTTCCTCTGCCCAGCCAATATACATTTTCTGCAGTTTTCTCTTGATGGATGGCTCCCTCAAGAAGGGTCATCATTGCTGGTGCTATTAGGATAGGTGGTGTTACCTCCTGTGCATACGGGTTAGATTTGATAATTTGTTATAGTGAACTTGCACTGTGTCCATGCATGCATACGCTTGCCTTTTTCTTCAGGCCCACGCTGGTAGTAAAAAATAAAATAAAAAATACCCAGTTTTCTGGGTATAGTGGATAATGTGACTAATTTAACTTCCTCTTATGCTACATTGCTGCTACTTGGACCAGTGCTGTCCCATGGGGCAGGGAGATGGATCTCAGCCTTTTGTGTAAGCTCTGACTGGAATAAATTTGAGCTTGCATAGAGCTGCTTCTTTTACTTGCTCCTGGTAGCAAACTTGATGGTGGTGATCCACTGCATGGGTGCACAACCTTTGGCCCTGCCAGCTGTTGCAGCAATGCAAGGCTGGCGGCTAGAAGCATGACGGGACTTGTAGTAAAACAGCTGGAGGGCCACAGGTTGAGCACCCATGATCGAATGGAATATGTTTTACATTATACAGGAATCTGCTTTACACCTTGCATGGGCAAAGTGCAAGTTTACATTAGGGTCGCTTCTCCCTTGTTGCAATGTTTTATTTAACAAATATAGCTAGAAAGATCAGTTTAACCACTTACAAAGTGGAAGATTTTCCCCCTTAAAGGGGTTGTAAAGGTTCGTTTTTTATTTTCTAAATAGGTTCCTATAAGCTAGTGCATTGTTGGTTCACTTACCTTTTCCTTCGATTTCCCTTATAAATGTTTGTTTTCTTTGTCTGAATTTCTCACTTCCTGTTCCTCCTCAGTAAGCTGTTCTGGCTGACTAACCACCAGCTCGGATGATGGTGTGAAGTTTACTGAGGAGAAACGGGAAGTGAGATATTCAGACAAAGAAACAAAACATTTAGAAGGTAAATCAAAGGAAAAGGTAAGTGAACCAACAATGCACTAGCTTAGAGGAACCTATATAGAAAATAAAAAAAACAAACCTTTACAACCCCTTTAATGACCAGGCCTTTTTATTTTTTTATTTTTTTGCAATATGGCACTGTATCGCTTTAACTGTCAGTTGTGACGTTGTGCCCAAACAAAATGCTGCAGTTATTTTTTGCGCTATAAACAAAGCAACAATTTTGAAAACCTTACTTTTTTTGCTATATATTTCTCCCCCCAAAATGTGAAAACAAAATTTCTTCATCAGTTTAGGCCAATATGGGTTTTTTGTTTTGTTTTTTATGTTGCAATAAGTGTATATTGGGGATATAGTTATGGCCTTTTTATTTACTAGTAAGGGCAGTGATCAGTGCGGGTGTGTGTGTTTTTTTTTTTTTTTTTTTTTTTTGGGACCATTGACATTTTTATACAGCTATCAGAGCTAAAAATAGCCACTGATTACTGTATAAATGTCACTGGCAACTTATCACAATGTAAACGTGGGACTGCTAAAAGGACAAGTGCCAGGGCTGTCCAATCTTTTCTAATTTAATAAATTGGAACCCAAGAGTCCTTTTTAAAGTCCTACCCTTTTTGTATATAAAATACATTCTCCCAAAATTATAAAAAAAAATATTTATTTTTTTGCAAATGCCATCAGCTAAGCTTTGATGCAATGCTATGGCTCCTGCAGCCTTTAATTACAGTCCTGGATGACTTTTCAATAGCCAAGTGTTGACATCGTGGCACTTGTGCTAATTGGGAACTACAGTCCCTCTACTTTGGGTATGTAAAAGAATGCAGGTATTCTTTGCCATTAGATTTCTGCTATGGGGGAAGAGCTTATTTACACCCTAAATATGGGTGGCACATGCTCACAAAATGTGAACTAAGGCTTTAAAGTCAAAGCAAAAAGTCACCAGCACACCACGGATCTCCAGTGGGGCCAAAGCTTTATTCAGCTATCACATAGTTACAGCAGATTGCAACACTTCAGATGTCGCATACCTTGCTATCTGCTGTAACTATGTGATAGCTGAATAAAGCTTTGGCCCCACTGTGGAGATCCGTGGTGTGCTGGTGACCTTTTTTCTTGCTTTGACATGGTTCCAACTGTTTATTGCACAGCCATTTCTACAGGAACATGTGCATTGGGATTAACCTGTTCTAAGGCTTTAAGGGATATTTAGGTTGTAACATGTTCCAGCAGTTGCAGACTTTCCCCAATGACAGTGGGCAGGCACCTGCTGTCACTGTTTGAAAAATAACATGGTCGTGCAGGGCTCTGCCTGCCCAGCCATGTCATTTATTTATATTTCTCTGTGAATGGGGAAACTACAAGCCTGACAGGCTTTGCAGCTGTTGGCTTGTAGTTTCAATGAACGACCACGGAGCTGTTGAGTGCTCTGGTAGTTCATTCTTCCTGTCGGTGTGTCTACCTGGCTATATGAGCATACGGATACAATGACAAATCTGCAGGAGGCCTGCACATGGCACCTACTGATCGTGGGTACAACGCTTTCCAGGCTCGAAGTAAAAATAAAATAAAAAATGCACCTTTTTTGCAGGTAAAACAAAATGTGTGCATTTATTTCTCCTTCTCTGTAAGGATAGAGATATCTACATGCTTTTTATTCCTTTGTTTTTACTATGTCTGGTAATAAAGACAAAAAAAAATGTACTTTCTTTTGACTCTGGGTTTTATATGAAACATTACATATAATTTATTTACCGCTTACAGTGGTTGGTGTCCATTTTAAGGCTCCAGCTTTTCACCAGGCAGACCTTTTTATTATAGACTAGTCCTAGCCTAATCATATTTGCAAAAAAAAAAATGCAAGCATTTCAGGCCTTTATTAGAATGTCATGAGAAATTCTGAATTTTTTTATTTTTTTTTTTAATAAAGTTGTAGCATTTAAAGAAAAGGGGAGCAGTGGGCAGTTTACTTTTTTATTTTTTTTGACATGGCTATGTGTGTACACCTGGCAGTTAGTGGTGGTGTACAGACCTGGCTATCCTTTGATTCAACCTACAGTCTGCTGATTTATTTTTTCCTCCCTGTATTGGATCAGAATGGCAGAGTTGAGCTGATCTGCTTCAGCCATGGCTTCTGTAATTACATTTTATCTATTTAAGTTGAATGTTTTGACAAATGAAAATAAAAATTTCTGAAAAGAAATTTGCTTCTGTTTTATTACAAAAAGAAATAAAATAAGTTGTTCATATATACAGGTTGTGGTTTTATTCTTGGTCAGCTGCATGAGTCCTCTTCAGGAGCTGCCTCTCTCCATACCTGGACTTCCCCCTCACTGGCAGTCAGTAGATAAGGTTCTTTGGGGTGGTACGAGAGAGACTGGACAACGACTTTACTAACTGGGAGTTTGTATACGAGTGAGCCCTGCAAAATGGAAGAAGAGAAACAGTATTACTTGTCATTGCTGACTTTTTATAATGTGGTATTAACTGATCAGCATTTTTTATTTTTATTTTTTTTGATCTATATAAAATTTTTAGCAGAGACCCCATAGAATGAAATGGTAGGTGTTGCATGGTATTTTGCAGCAATTTTTTTTTTTTGGAAAATAAAATTTCAGGTATTGTTTGTGTGCAATAAAATTCATTAATAATTTTGTAAAATCTAGGCAGAGTTGATGGATATTTAACATGTTTGATGGTGATCCATTCTCCACTAGGCTAGCAGATTGAATGGGGATAACAGTTGGCCGGAAATGGACAGGCAGTCTGTTCCCATCCAACCTCCCCATAGAGAACAGCAGCAGGCTGTGTCTGCTCTGCCTCATTGGAGCAGACACTGACCTGTCATCCACCTTCCAAGCAGGGGTTAGCAGAGAGATCCCTTTCTGAGCAGGAAAATCTGTTTGAGGCCGCCCCGTGTGAAAGGGGCCTTAAGGAGGATTTATCTTACTTTGAAGATATCATCCCTCACTTCCTATGGTAGCTTAAGACAGGAAGTGAAGGAAAAAAGAACCTCCCACAGGTGCTTCTAACTGTTCCATACTCCATGAAAAACAAAGTTTGAGTTTTCATTGAACTTTAAGTCCCAGGTTCACAATGCTGCGGGATTGAAATTTGTGCCTGTTGAACTGAACGCACAGGATTTCTTTCCCGCATGTCACTCCAGCGATTTCAGAGACATCTGTGTGGTTTCCTGCAGAATTTTCTATTGAAATCACCAAAAGTACAGAAACTGCTTTTGAGAATTGTGCGGTGCTTTAACGTCAGTGTCACACTGATTCTGATGGTTCCATTGTGGGCAATAGCTGCCAATTTGGCATGTGCTTTGAGATGTCAAATCGCATCAATGTGAACCAGGGTTTGGACCCCATTGAAATCTGTATGTTGCTGTGTCATTTGACTGCTACCCCAATGCATTAATATAGCAGTATGCACAACACCACTTTAGCCCCTTCATGTCAATGTAACACATGCGGCCTCACAGAACTGAGTGTTTATTTATTTTTTTTTCTTTCCATGGGTCCACATTTTATGCATATCTCCTGGGGAGACCAGGGTCTCACCAAGAGCTTTGGTTTTTTTTTTTTTTAATTGGTGTCAGTGTGTTTTTAGGTGGGGCAAAATGCACAATATTTCTTCTGGGCTGTACTAGGGTACCAATATTTGGTATCATTACAATCATCAGATTTTATTTTGAATTGTTCTTTGGTGGTAGGTTATGGTAGTAACAAGAAATATACAGCTAACATTTTTAAAGTGGGTGTTTTTTTTTTTTTTTTTTTTTACTATTTTGGATCAGTTTTACTTTGATAAAAAAAAAAATCAAGCGATATCCATAACTAAGATGTGCTAAACGCATATAACAGCTCCACACTGCATTTTTTACACTGTATTTTTTAGCGTTTAGCACATGCGTCTTTGATTTTGACACTTGAGTGATGCATAGAGACACTTTAAACCAGTTGTTTTATGCAATGCACAGATGCACTTTTAATGCAATTCCATAAGCACTGCTTTAGTTTACAAGCACTATTTTGCCTTGATATTAATATTTATATATTTATACTTTGCTGTGTATTACTGTTAGTTCATTTGGTATTTGAGGAAGCACTACACAACCCCTATTTCCTATAACATTGAGAGCCAACTCATAGAGTGTTTGCTGCTCCCGTCAGAACAGAATTTTACCTTTTGACCATAGAGCGCGGGAGCCTTTGATATACAGATATCCATTACTATTTACTGCCCAATTTGTCCTGAAAACATGGTATAATCCACCTCAATGCACAAAGTAGGTGTAGTTATAGGTACGGTTTTTTACACTTTGGTTTAAGAAAAAAAAAAAAAGTCATGCCTGCGCTCTAGATACAGCGGCCTGAAGATGTTAGGAATATGGTAGCGTTTCAGGGACGCTGCATCACTGGATTCAAGACTAGTATAGTTCCACTTTAAAGGAAACCCATACTAGGAAAAACATGGAAGTTGCAATTGCTGAGCTGCATCTTAAATCAGAACTAAACCTCCATTATTATTTTTTTTTTCCAAAAACAGTTACATGCAAGGTATTTTGTGGTCAATGGAAACGGTCACAGTTCGCTCTCAACTGAACTATCCAGCCATCAAATGACTGGTGTCATAACTGATCACATGTTTAGCAACTAGAGATCAAACGGAAACAAAGATGGCAGCTTCCTTGGCTGTAAGGATAGGAGGGTTTAGTTCCGCTTTTAAATGCTTTGACACTTTTCAAGTCACTGACCTGGAAAAAGCATAAAATAAATCTTTATTTAGGAAATCTTAATGTGCATACTTTTTGCAGCTAAGTGACTCAAAGTAACCAAGACTACGTGTCAGCAGAGCAGCCATGGAACTAGCATTCTCAGAAGTAGAGTTTGAGTAATATCAGATGCTTTCTGGTAAGGTAACCTGATTTGTATGACATGGAGAAAAGACAAGCGTTAATGTTGCCCACAGTAACCAGAAAGAGGTCTCAGATTTATTTTTATTTTTTTCCCTTCCAATGAATATGAGAAGCATGACTGAATTGGCCATTATAGGCAGCACACTGACACTAATAACCCTGTTTGATTCACTTACGACAGATTAGTTCTAATCTAATAAAATAACGACCTTCAGTAGCGAAATTACTGCTCGTAACATTCAGAAAAGAATATCTCTGATAACCAAACCAGTTTTCCAGCTACTATGAAGACTTACAAACTTCTTGTGTCGCTTTAATTCTGGCACATTGCCTAGAAGATTCATCCAATTGGAGAATTTCTAAAAGCAAACATTTTTTTAAAATAATAAACTTGTTATACTCATATGCTCTGTGCAATGGTATTGCACATAGTGGCCCTGAATTTCACCTCCCAGGGTCCCGTCGCTGATCTTAGCTCCTCCTCTTCTGTGTTTGCTCCCATTGCAAGCCGCTTGACGTGCGGGTTCGCTCCTGAGCCAGGATGTGTGCATTCATCCACACACAGCGCAGCCCCGCCCCAACCCTCTGCTTTTTGACTGGCAGGAGCTAATGGTCTCAGCCAATCAGGAGGGAGAATGCATTAAGATAAAAAAAAAAAAAAAAAACCTTCTGCCTTTACAACCCCTTTAAAAAGCAGTTGTATGCCCGCACATGTCAAAAAAAAAAAAAAAAAACCCCTGTAAGGCAAAGGCATAATGACCTAGTATGTACCCCATTAGGGGTGCAATGGATCGTTCCTCTGATCAGGGTCACGGATTGGATAATTTTTCAGATCAGCAAATAATTGAATTTTTAAAAACCTGTGAAAATTCCACCACCATATAGTCCCCACTGTAATGGACATCTCCCCCACTGTAATATTGTCTGGGTACGGCTGGGTATTACCTGCTATTGCAGAGCATGTAATGCAAAGTATGGCGGGATGGCTGAGCATGGATGGATGTGACTGAAATTGTCATTGAGCAGCTCTGTGGGCACTACAGATCCAGCTCACAGCGCTGCTTCCATCCGATCTCTCCCCTCCACTGTACAGATCAGTACAGAGGGGGGAGAGAGGAACCGGCGTCGTGACATGGCTTTATTATAGGCTTACCTGTAGGTAAAAATTTAAAATAATAAAGTGATACCATATAAATCAATGTGATCGACCTGGGAAACCAAAAACAACCACTAACAGCGCTTATACTGCATACTAATGAAACCATCAATCGCCTGTTTACACCGTGCAGTTCATTTAGATCAAATGCATTATTAATATATTAATAATCATTTAAAGAGCTTGTAACCATCAACATAGAAAAAATCATACAGTGCCTTGCGAAAGTATTCGGCACTCTTGAACTTTTCAACCTTTTGCCACATTTCCGGCTTCAAACATAAAGATATAACATTTTAATTTTTTGTGAAGAATCACCAACAAGTGGGACACAATTGTGAAATGGAACGAAATCTATTGGATATTTTAAACTTTTTTAGCAAATAAAAAAACTGAAAAGTGGTGCGTGCAAAATTATTCGGCCCCTTTACTTTCAGTGCAGCAAACTCACTTCAGAAGTTCAGCGAGGATCTCTGAATGATCCAATGTTGTCCTAAATGACTGATGGTGATAAATAGAATCCACCTGTGTGTAATCAAGTCTCTGTATAAATGCACCTGCTCTGTGATAGTCTCAGGGTTCTGTTGAAAGCGCAGAGAGCATCATGAAGACCAAAGAACACACCAGGCAGGTCCGTAATACTGTTGTGGAGAAGTTTAAAGCCGGATTTGGATACAAAAAGATTTCCCAAGCTTTAAACATCCCAAGGAGCACTGTGCAAGCAATCATTTTGAAATGGAAGGAGTAGCAGACCACTGCAAATCTACCAAGACCTGGCCGTCCCTCTAAACTTTCAGCTCAGACAAGGAGAAGACTGATCAGAGATGCAGCCAAGAGGCCCATGATCACTCTGGATGAACTGCAGAGAACTACAGCTGAGGTGAGAAAGTCTGTCCATAGGACAACAATCAGTCGTACACTGCACAAATCTGGCCTTTATGGAAGAGTGGCAAGAAGAAAGCCATTTCTCAAAGATATCCATAAAAAGTCTCATCTAAAGTTTGCCACAATCCACCTGGGAGACACACCAAACATGTGGAAGAAGGTGCTCTGGTCAGATGAAACCAAAATCGAACTTTTTGCCCACAATGCAAAATGATATGTTTGGCGTAAAAGCAACACAGCTCACCACACTTAACACACCATCCCCACTGTCAAACATGGTGGTGGCAGCTTTTCTTCAGCAGGGACAGGGAAGATGGTTAAAATTGAGGGGAAGATGGATGCAGCCAAATACAGGACCATTCTGGATGAAAACCTGTTGGAGTCTGCAAAAGACCTGAAACTGTGACGGAGATTTATCTTCCAACAAGACAATGATCCCAAACATACAGCAAAATCTACAAAGGAATGGTTCACAAATAAACGTATCCAGGTGTTAGAATGGCCAAGTCAAAGTCCAGACCTGAATCCAATTGAGAATCTGTGGAAAGAGCTGAAAACTGCTGTTCACAAACGCTCTCCATCCAACCTCACTGAGCTCGAGCTGTTTTGCAAGGAAAAATGGGCAAGAATTTCAGTCTCTCGATGTGCAAAATTGATAGAGACATACCCCCAAGCGACTTGCAGCTGTAATCACAGCAAAAGGTGGCTCTACAAAGTATTAACGCAAGGGGGCCGAATAATTTTGCACGCCCCACTTTTCATTTTTTTTATTAGTTAAAAAAGTTTCAAAAATCCAATAGGTTGAAAAGTTCGAGGGGGCCGAATACTTTCGCAAGGCACTGTATATAAAGGACAAAACACTGTCCCGTGTTAATCAGTCCAGCATCAACATCCTATAATGACAGAGTCCTTCACACTGTTTTTGCATCATTGAAGTATGTATCATGCGATCTATCTTCCCATATGTGTGGATATCCAAATTTTCACCTCTGTGAATGTTCACTCAGATGGCCGCTTACCAGACAATAGTATCTTTTAAGCCTATCTCTGCTGTGAAGGATCCCGCTGTGTAATCCTGTGTGCTCCGTTTGGATCCCACTCATTGGATGCGGACATGTAAAAAATTCAAGGGGTCTAATATAGCGTAGTATCTTTTATTAATGGTAATAACCTACCCCCCCCCCCCCTTTACAAAATGCGCTTACATTAAAACGACTGGTAAAAACATATAGAACCAGGGTGTCAGTTATGCCAAACAAGCGCCTCACCGACAGGCTGCAGCAGGATTACACAGCGGGATCCTTCACAGCAGAGATAGGCTTAAAAGATATTATACCCACACATATCCACACATATGGGAAGATAGATCGCATGATACATACTTCAATGATGCAAAAAAGAGTGTGAAGGACTCTGTCATTATAGGATGTTGATGCTGGACTGATTAACACGGGACAGTGTTTTTTCCTTTATATATGATTTTTTTTCTATGTTGATGGTTACAAGCTCTTTAAATGATTATTAATATATTAATAATGCATTTGATCTAAATGAACTGCACGGTGTAAACAGGCGATTGATGGTTTCATTAGTATGCAGTATAAGCGCTGTTAGTGGCTGTTTTTGGTATACGATATAGCTTTTTAAAATAATAGCAGCTGAGATATTGAGATTTAACCCCAAGTGGGAATAATTTGATCACATATATGAGCGCTGGGGGCAGGGGCAGACACATCAGCTACTGAGTGGATACCCCTGCATAATATTTTTAAAATAAAGTGATACCAATGTCTTTTTTTTTTTTTTTTTATTAAAAATAACAAAACACATGATAACTGCACAGAGCAGGGTGAGTATTTTTGCAGAGCAGCCCAGATCCTCCTCTTCTCGGTTCCCTCTTTGGCACTCCTGGTCCCTCCCTCCTGTTGATTGCCCCCACAGCGAGCAGCTTGCTATGGGGGCACCCGAGCCGAGCCGCAGCTCCGTGTATCCATTCAGACATGGAGCTGCAGCCTGACCCCGCCCCTTTCTCTCTTCACTGGTTCACTGACTTTGATTGACAGCAGTGAGAACCAATGGTGAGGAGACTCCAGGACAGTCGCGTATCGTCCAACATCGCTGGATCTGGATGGGGGCTGCTACACACAAAAGGCTTTTTATCTTAATGCACAGAATGCATTAAGATAAAAAAAAAAATTCCTTTACAACCAACCACTTTTTTTTTTTTAAACCTTAAAGTTTTAGCTTTAGAACCACATTTAAGTCTGCAATTTTATTTAGTGTAATTTGCAAATACATAAAGAGAACCTGTCAGGATGGCGATATGGATGCTTCCATTTCTGACTTGTTTTTCAAAGCTGCAAATTTCTGAGCTGTCTTTCTAATCTATTGCTTGCAAAGTCCAGTAGTCAAGAATTGCCACTTCATTAACTCTGGATCAAGGACTTGCTAGGTGGTGAAGCACAGATGACAACTCTAAGGCCCCTTTCACATGGATCCGCAGAGTCCGCCAGCACAACAGGAGATCGACGGATGACAGATCCGTCTCTGCTCACTGAGCGGGGAGGGTCCTGTCAGAGCACCGCTGATTCCTATTAGGGGAATAGGACTAAAAAAATGGACAGCATGTCTGTTTTCATCAGTTGTCATCTGATCCGATCAGACGGATGGCAGATGTATCGCCATACGTCTGTTTTGAGCGTGTCCGATGGCAGATGGGTGTCAGCGGTCACATCTGCGCTGACATCCGCCTGCCCATAGGAGTCAATGGATGGCCCGCTTGGATCTGCCTGTAAAACAGACAGTGGGCTTATCCGTGCTGGCTTATCGTGTGAAAGGGGCCTCAGCTACCACCTTTAGGTAGGAAGACAGACTAATGCAGGGAACATATGTAAGGTTGCTTCCTCCTGGGAATGTTGGATACAAAAAGTATATATTTTATAACGATGCAAATCACCTCTACTAAGTCCCAGAAACAGACAGTCCCGTCCTCAGAGCAGCTAACCACATGTGTGTCCTTCTCACTCAGGCAGCTGTCCAGCTTGTAGCTCTTGTTCTGGTGTCCTGTGTACCTGTTGGGGGAAAAAAAAATTAAGGGTCTGCTCACACCATCACATTGTAACTGTGCAAACATTCAACTGTACCTCACTAAATTGTATTAAAACCCAAAAACAAAAACGCAACAGATTGTAGCTTACTAATCCTTTGATGTGATAGCTGCATTAGTAGTTGCCCCCCCCCCCCTTTCTGCATAGCTGGTGATCCTGCAAAAAAAAAACACACTTCCTATCCACACTAATTTCTTTAATGCATCTACATGGTTATCACACAGGCTGGACTTCTACCATGTCTGCCTTTTTCTCCCTTAAGGCCTGATTCACACCTATGCATTTTAAGTGCATTTTGCAGATTTGCACTACAGAATGTGTCCCATAGGAAACCAGGTTAGATGGACTATAGTGCAAATCTGCAAAATGCATAAGTGTGAATCAGGCCTACTGTACATGCTGGATTGGAGGGGCTAGCAGTTTAGACAAGAAAGATAAGGATGTTTGCGACTTCTTTTCAGCTTACAGGAAATGACACAAAAGTCACAGCATTTATGCTCAACAGGTATTTTCTGTATTTGCTGAAAAATTAAAAATGTATGCAATCTAAACAGCATACTGCATTCAAATACATTTTTGTTTTTAGGCTTGGATACGCTTTAAATACAAATACACAGTCTGTGTACCTCCTATAGCCATGGCTCTTATGTTACATTCATCCAAGAGCATTATGCCACCTCACATCTTTGGGCATGCGAGTTCTGGGAACACATGACCTCACAAGGTATGGTAATGGCATGCGGTGGCCATTAAAAATTACACTGCTGCCAAAATGGATACAGAAATGTCTAAAGAAGGCTGGTGGTACCTAAAGTACACAAAATTAGAAAGTTCTTTCTGCATACCTTGGTTATTTAAAAAACACAATTTGCAATGACAAATTTCCTTTAGGAAAAAAAGTATTTTATTGTGGATTTTCATTGGGTTAAATGCTTCATTTATTGATCTAGGTGTGTAGCTTTGCTTTACTGCACAATGATCTAGTCTCGCTCAACCTTTTACCCCAGGGAACCCTTGAAAATGATGGCCACGCAAGAAAAAAAAAAAAAAAAAAAAAAAGAAGTATCATATATATATATATATATATATATATATATATATAAGTATTTATACATCAAATTAAATCATAAAACACCCAAGTAATCTCAATCCAAAATTTAATCTATTGGTGAAAGTTGAGAAGGGTGAACAAAAAAAATAATTTCCATGCTCAGATATACGTCCAATTTATATAGTGAGCATGGATGATGTTAATACAGCAACAAGTGAATCACTGCAGTGCTCCTCCACCATATAATCAAAGTGGCTGCTTACCAGAGAGAGAGTGGACTCTAAATTATAAGAGCCACATGAGCAGTGTAAGGCTGGATTCAAACTTATGCAGTTTTAGTGCATTTTGCAGATTTGCACTACAGAACGTGTTCCATAGGAAAACATGTTAAATGGACTGTAGTGAAAATCTGCAAAAAACACTAAAACTGTATAGGTGTGAATCCAGCCTAACAAGGTATTCCTCAGAGTAAAGATCCTTGGTTCATATCTTCCTTTTGGGCGGAAGAACTCTCCCATATCGAATAATGGTCAGTCTCTGGAGGACCCACTTAGTATAAAGGGTTCTCCGTTCTGCCTTCTCTCTGTGTACGGCTCTGTCCTCTGCAGCATCCCGCTATCTAACTAGGTGTGTCAGACACCCATCTTATGGATAATTGCAGGAAAGAAAGCTGTCCAAGTTCCTCTTAGTTTACACCATGCTCACACCCCCCCCCCCGTCTACCAATTGGAAAATGAAGGAGCACCTGTACACTGGGGGGATTTTGTCTCCACTCCTAGTTAGTTCAAGACCCGAACAAAGTCCCTTGTTCCTGACAATGTTCCCCTCTGGGAATGGCAGTAGGCTTTAATGGCACTGGTAGATCCATTTGGGCCTACAGCCTTCAAAGACTGACCATTATTCCGTATGAGAGAACTCTTCCACCCAAAAGAAAGATATGAACCAAGGACCTCTACCCTGAGGGATACCTTGTTAAACTGCTCTTGTGGCTCTTATAATTTAGAGTCCACTCTCTCTGGTAAGCAGCAACTTTGATTATACTGCGATGATTCACTCGTTGCTGTATTAACCTCATCCACATTCACCACGCAAATTAGATGTACCGTATATACTCGAGTATAGGCCGACCCGAATATAAGCCGAGGCCCCCAATTTACCCCCAAAAAACTGGAAAACTTATTGACTCGTGTATAAGCCGAGGGTGAGACATGGCTGTCCATCCCTGTGTGTCCGTCCATCCCTGTGTGTGTGTCCGTCCATCCATCCCTGTGTGTGTGTCCATCCATCCATCCCTGTGTGTCCGTCCATCCATCCCTGTGTGTGTGTGTGTGTGTGTGTGTGTGTGTGTGTGTGTGTGTATTCATCCATCCATCCATCCCTGTGTGTGTGTGTGTGTGTGTGTGTGTGTGTGTGTGTGTGTATCCATCCATCCGTGTGTGTGTGTGTGTGTGTGTGTGTGTGTGTGTGTGTGTGTGTGTGTGTCCGTGCAGCCTTGTGTGTGTGTCCAGCCTACCTGTGTCCCAAGCCTCCGTCCCGAGCCGCCGTCGTCCCGAGCCTCCTCTGTCCCGTGCCTCCTCTGTCCCGTGCCTCCTCTGTCCCGTGCCTTCCGGTGTCCCGTGCCTCCTCCGTCCCGTGCCTCCTCCGTCCCGTGCCTCCTCCGTCCCGTGTCGTGCCGATGGATCGCCGCTCTTCTCGGCGGCCATTCTACGATTCAAAAGCTGCGCCTCCGTCCTCCGCCTGTGATAGGCGGAACACTCAATTTCCCAGCAGCCTGTGTTCCGCCTATCACGGACATCCTCTCATACTCGTCCGTAGTATGAGAATGAACGGATGTCCGTGATAGGCGGAACACTGACTGCTGGGAAATTCAGTGTTCCGCCTATCACAGGCGGAGGCGGAGAAGGAGGCGCGGCTTTTGAATTTTAATGTCCGCCGTCTGTCTGCTCGATACGCTGATCGAGCAGTCAGACAGCGGTGACTCGAGTATAAGCCGAGGGGGCACTTTCAGCCTCAAAAAAGAGGCTGAAAATCTCGGCTTATACTCGAGTATATACGGTATATCTGAGCATGGAAATTTATGTTCTTTTTTTAACCTTTCTGAACTATCACCAATGGATTCATTTTTGGACTGAGATTACTTGGGCTTTTTATGATTTAATTTGCTGTGTATATACACTTTTCTTTCTTATTATTCTTTTTTTATAGTTTTTATACTCTGGAGTAACGCTTGTCGATAATGGCTAATCTAGTCTACTGTTCAAGTTCTGTAACCCAAAGCAAATCCCAGAGCAACCAATCAAAATTCACTGATCGGCAATAAAAAAAAAAAATAATCATCTATTGGCTACTATAGTTTACAAAGCTTTGCACATCTTCATTGCTTCTGCACAACCTTATGCCTTACTGTATAAGGTCAGAAGTTGACATATTTTATGATATGTAAGTGGCACCATTGGACTGGGCCTTGACTGGAGTCATCACTCTTTAACATCCCAGAGTGTTCCACTTACTCTCCTAATAGTTCTCCTGAGTCCTTATCGAGGAGGCGGAGTGTGGAGTCTAGGGATGAAGCCAATAGACACTGTGAATCTTGGCTGAAACTCACACATGTAATAGGACCTGCAAGAAAGAAAGAATGATATAGAAAAATACAGGATGCCAAACTGGTAACCCTGAGCAATAATACTGACAATCACATTGAACCATATAATAACCCCTAGTTCTAGACGTCAACAATAATTACCCTGTAATAATTATATTACTGTGTACATACAGTATACATAGATAATAATCACACTGCACAGTATAATGATACCGAGTATATATACACCGATAATGATCACGCCACATAATGATACAGAGTATATATACACCGATAATGATCACGCCTTATAATGATACCGAGTATATATACACCGATAATGATCACGCCTTATAATGATACCGAGTATATACACACCGATAATGATCACGCCACACAATGATACCGAGTATATATACACACTGATAATGATCACACTGCACCGTATAATGATACCGAGTATACTATATACACTGATAATGATCACACTGCACCATATAATGATACCGAGTATACTATATACACTGATAATGATCACACTGCACCGTATAATGATACCGAGTATACTATATACACTGATAATGATCACACTGCACCGTATAATGATACCGAGTATATATACACCGATAATGATCACACCGCACTCAATGATACTGAGTATTTATAAACTAATAATGATCACACTGCACTGTATATACAGAAGTGAGGATTAGTTAGAAATATAAGGAGTTTATTTTAAAATGTTTCAAAGTCGGCTTGCAAAAACACAATATTTGATGTATCAGACTGCTCCCTGTATTAAAAAGATAGGACTGTTTGTCCGTATTGACAGGGACTTACTGCCAACATAATCAGCGCACATCTCTCCTTTACGAAGGTCATACCTACGCAAGTGTCCATCTACAGACCTGAAGAAGACAAAAGAGAAAAGTTTTTGGATGTCCTGGCTGTGAAGCACAGTGGGAGTACCCATTACTGGAGACTGTATGCAAGATGACAAAGATAAAACTGGTACATATTTACAATATTTATGTGATCTGCAGGGTTAAACAGACAATATAGACACAAATAGCAATGTGAAGACTACCCATCCCACCACAGATAGAAGGAGCTTTGTGACACAGGGTCCATTCCTTCTGCCACAGGGTTACACAGACACGGGGAGCTATGCAACATAGGGTATGTTCCTCCCATTACAGGGTGGCACAGACAAGGGGAGCTATGTGACATGGGGTATGTACCTCCCATTACAGGATGACAGCAACAAAAAAAAAAATAATAATAATAAAAATAAAAACACACACCCAGCAAGAATCTCATGATCAGACATTTTTATACTGGATATTCCATCTTTGGCTTCATCCAGTATCTGAATAGCCTCTGGTTTACGAGAGCGACAATCCCAGCATCTAATAGAAGAGTCTATAGAGCCTGAAAGGACAATGGTAAAAGTCAGACAAGCATTGTTCAGGATCGAAAACTGACATAAGGAACACAGTACAACAATGTACTACAACTTGAAACATCTGGGGACAGTAAGCATCACTCATTAGTAGGTAGTGTTCACAATTACCTGATATGATGACTGTAGATTCCTCATTGAATTGCACACAGTTTACCTTCTACAAAAGAACATGAAAGGGTCAGGGCAGAGAGCTCCAGGTACAACAAAATATATAACACTGAAGAAAGAGCACTAATGATCACCCAGAGGCAGTCACTGTGTATACAGAAGGTACAGCCACTAGATGGCAGTCTTGGAAGGTGCGATTTTCCTTCGGCACTCCATAGATGAAGCACATGCTGGAACTCTACCGGGAACATGGGACAATACAGAGGAACGTATGTGAAAAGTGTGATATTGATATTAGAGTCACTGTCAGGTTTTTGTCCTCAGAAATTTTCTTGAGTGGCCACAGCCCCTGGGACCTGCAATGTAGCAACTTGCCTGCAAACTGGAGTCGAGGCAGGTCCCCACTGCACCCCACATGGGGCAATATCAATGACCAACAGGAATCCATGCTGCTCCAATGAACAAGTTTGTTATCTGCAGAGCACAACTCCCCAGGAGGTGTCAGACTACATTCAAAACTCCTACCTGTTGCATCTTTAGCGAGGGTTTCAGCAAAGCCCAGTTTTCCCTGGGGGATGAATGGTATTAAGAATAGAAAGGGTCTAAACTGCATAGCATTGCAACTTCTCCTCATACAAAACTCATAAGTAGCCAGAAAAGTCCCATTACTACTACATGACACAAACATATACTGGCTTAGTGGTTTGCACGTGTAACCTGCACTGTGGTTCCCGTTTTGAATCCTGTTAAGGACACTATCTGCTTGGAGTGTGCATATTCTCCCTGTGTTTGAGTGGGTTTCCTCCAGGTTCCTACCACACGCCAAAGACATCTTGGCAGGATAATTGGCTTCTGTCCAAACTGGCCCTAGTATATGTATGTAAGGTAGGGACCTAGATCGTTAGCTCCCTGGGGACAGGGACCGATATGAACGCACAGTATGTAAAGCACTGTATAAATTGTTGGTGCTATATAAATACCTGTAATTATTAAATATTGTATATAATATTATACAATGCTCACCCCTGCATGTCCACGAAACTTCCTGACCACAAGACCCTGTGCCACATCCCAGAGGATCACGGTTTTGTCTGAACTGCATGAGCACAGCTGACTATTGTCACATGACCTGTAGAAGAAACCCAGGGCAGTTTACACCAAATAAAATACAAAACACTGTCATCGCACAGTACAGCGGTGTGACAAATGGACCTGAATAGAGAAAGCGTCATTTTATCTTTAGGCCAGGGATACACAATTAAAAATCATGAAGCTTCAGTAAGTAAAATATTCTTTTAGCAGATCCTTCACGTCACGGCGCCCCTCTTCTCTTAGGCTAGGCTCACATTTCTGTGGCTGGAGAATGTGTGCAAATCTGAACGTGTTCCTGACCTGCAAAAAGAGTTCTTAAAAGCACCCCCACACATTGACACATTTTCACATGCACCAAATTGCATGGTGCTAAAGCACCATATGGCTTGGTGCAGTGCGATAAAAAATAAAAAAAGGAAGAGGTTCAGGTCTTCTTTCCCTGCCTTTTTTGGTAAGGCTGCCCTACCTGCAATGCACGTGCACAAATGTGCATGCTCAGATCTGAACTGAGCCCTTTCTTTACATCACAGTTCCCTCCCATTCACATCAAAAGCCCCTCCTCACATTACTGTCCTCAGTCCCTCCCCCCCACTACTGTTCTCAGCCCCCCTCACATTACTATTCTCAGCCCCCCCCCCACACACACACACACACACATTACTGTCCTCCTCAGCCCCCCCCCCCATTATGTCAGCCTTTCTTCACATAGACCCCCCCTCCTCCTGTCCTACCTTACAGAGACACAGGAGAGAGGGAGGCATGGCTGGTCTGGATAGGGGGCAGGTGCTGCAAGCTGGTAATTGGTTGCTAGGACCTGCCTGCAAACACAGGAAGTAAACCCTCCATCCAGAACTGTCCTGCCTCCCACTGTGGGCTATGAGGATGACAGCAGGGATGGTTTCAGGGCACAGTAGGCTTTCTAAACGGCACCACGGCAGTCCTGACAGGACAGGGAGTTGGTCCAGATGTGGACCAGGGTCTGCCATTTAGTGATGCCTGCTTTAGGAAACACTGGAGTTTGTTCCAGATTTCTGACTGCATACATAAAAAATAAAAAAAAGTCATCACTCTGCTCTCCTCTCTTGTCACTAAGCACCCAAGTTCTGCTGTACAGTGACAGGAAGCAAATATGAAGATAGATTTAGTCACAAACACGATATAACAAGATATACACAGCTGGATTTAAAGGGACACTGCCACAAGAAATGAAAAGAGGCTTCCACTACCAACCTGTCCCTTGAAAAATGCTAGTCTCTAGCTGTCATTCGGGATGCTTTGACTTTAATGCTGTCTGAGCCGCTGACCCAGAAAATGCATGGAGATAAAGTGCTCCCACATTTTTCAGTTCTGGGACTTTGACCGACACATACTGAAGTCAGATACAGCCAGGTATCTGGTATTTTCACAAGGCGGCCTGTAATAACAGCCCCCATACTTCTCGTATGACAGGCATGGTTCAATTTTGTGTCTTCCTGATTTAATTTTTTATGCGTGAACTAAAGAAGTATATTTGTTCTAAGAGGAAACTTTAAAACACGATAATATACTGGCTGCCATTGCTGGCCAATTTGTAAAAATGGCAGGTGCTTGGTTGTCATTAGTACAACAGGTTCAACCTTCTCTGTTTCAGTGACCTAGAAGTAGTATTCAGGTCAATAATAGGGCTGAAACGATTAATTGAGATTATCGATAATGAAAATCAGTGTCAACGATTTTCATTATTCGTTAGTTGGTCTGCACCTTCCTCCCTGCCAGCCTGTTAGAATCCTCCTGTATACAAGGCAGTGGTGCCACCGTATGTGACCAGGCACATCCGCGCCTCTCCTCCTCGCTGATGTCAGCTCCCCCCTGCTACTCTCAGCCCCATCCGCTGTTTCCCCGAGGGAATGAGGCGAGACGCAGCCATGAGAGCCAAGCTGCACACTGAAAATAAGGTAGCGGCTAATGGCTATACAGAATACTCATCAGTAGTAGTACAGTACATTAATCATTTCTTTGACAAGCACTCCAGTATTTCTGGGGGGGTGGGGAGTGCCCTATCATTTGTGTTTTTTCCGGGGGATGTGAGGACTAGTGCCCCATCATTGGTTTTCCTGGGAGGGGGGAAAATAGTGCCCCATAATTTTCATTAATACTTTAAATAAACGAAAAAATTGCACATTACATTTTTTTTATGATTTTATCCGATTAATCAAAACAATAATCGGCCAACTAATCGATTATGAAAATAATCGTTAGTTGCAGCCCTAGTCAATAGCGCTGACCTTAGTCCGAGGACTTGTTGCATATGTGTTCTGAGTACTGCAGATGATGTTACACAGGGGATGTCAGCAGTGAGGAGGCCATTAGGGGAGTCTTAATGGTGCCAACAGTGAATGGGCTGACAAAAACCTAGGTGCTAGGATGTACGTTCCAGTTGCCATAGTGACCTGGCACCTGCGTATTGTCGAGCCCTGCTATACTGACATGTATCACAGTCAAATAAATTCTCCTGCGCCCAACAGCAGTACGATGACAATAGAAGAAGCCTGAAATTCCTATGGCTCCCAGTACATGCACAGGCCTTGCTGCACTCCAAGGGTCAGGGGATATCCAATGGAAACACTGTAAAAGAATGAAGAAAGGGCGCACCAACCTTGCGCATTACCCAAGTAATATTTATTTAAATAAAAAAGGAAGGAATCATACTCACAAAACAAGTGGATTGTAAAAGCATATCCGGTTGGCTCTAAGGAAGAGGGTATTTCCTCCCTCGAAACGCACCAGCCATCTGGAAGGTCCTCCGGCGTGTTGGAGACAGTCCTGGTTGCTTTTTGTCCATTGTGGACTCTGATATGCTTTTACAATCCACTTGTTTGTGAGCATGTTTCCTTCTTTTTGATATTAAAAAAATATTACTTGGGTAATGCGCAAGGTTGGTGCGCCCTTTCTTCATTCTTTTATACTGACATGTATGAATGGTGTACTGAGCGTGCTGCACTGTATTTTCTGATATTTACACAATTTATGCATTCTGTATGAAGGCCAACTATTTGGCTGACCAACTAATCAATGAAAATAAACAAGACAACTATTTTCATAATCCATTATATTGATTAATTTTTTCGGCCCTAGCTAGCTCAGTCACCTATAGCAAGAGTTGTCCCCAATACACACACACACACACACACACACAAACCCATGTGTCACAGGCCTCGGAGGTCACAGTAGCCGAAAAATGATAGTTCAATCCCAAGTCAATCTCACCTCTAATGCTAGGAATCTTCTACAGAAAATGCAACTGCGCACATCTCAGGGATTATCGCACAGAAGCAGATTTTGCCTGGACAGAAAAGCCTTTAATCCCTTGGATCGTTGCGTCTTTCTGTAACCTGGTGCAACACACTATGCTTAGACCAGACCTTCCACAAAAAACTACGTAACAAAAGTGTGGAAGGTCTTGGTTATTTTCTGAATACAAAAATAGAAGTATACTGAAAGTATAACTAAAGACAAAAGTTTTTAGTTTTGGATAGAGTGGAGAGGGATTAGAACCCCTGTATTTTTTTTTATTGCGGTCTGTCTCCCCCTTAGGGAGATTTACCCTCTCTATTTCTCCTGTTTACCATTATCATTATAACTGAAAGTAAATGAAAACCCCACAATTGGGGGTTATCCCCAGAAAAGTAAGAGTGGAAATCTTCCATTGGGGACACTAGTTCTAGTGACCTGGGGGTCCCCAAGGAATTCCTTTAATTTTCAGGAATTTCCTCTCACTTCCTGTTTTGGCTATGGGCCAGGAAGTGAAGAAAAATCTGCCCAATAGGGCACAGATGGCAAACAAAAATAAACCAACAAGGGTTATAATACTCCCTTTAGTGGGGTACACACTATAAGAAAATCGAGCGAACAATCATCTGATCTTCCTCATTGTTTTACAGCAAATCGGAAACCAATGAACAAAAATTCTCGTACGATAAAGGCTTTTTTGTTGTTAGACACAGAGATTACCGCTCCAACCTCCCAGATCCACAATAAAGTGCTCACCCTAATGGAACTCATTAGGGTGCTGGCTCTGCTCAAGATGGAGGAGAAAAAGAATTCCTGGATGGCCGCACATAGCTATGAATAAGCGCCATGATGGGGCGCGAAACGTGTTAGCTATTTGTCCTGTTTTCCCTATTTTTATGAGGCGAATGTACTTGGATTTTAATCGTTTGCCAATAAAGATGCCTTTTTTGATGTGCGGCCATCCAGGAATTATTTTTTCTCCTCAAGCTTTTTTTGTTGTTGTTTATAGTTTCTGATCATGCACAGTCTTTCTTTTCTGATTAATTTTGTACGAAAATGGTACACATTACACGAAAATCGTTTGTTCTGTTCCTAAAATGGGAAATATTTTGGAGTTTGTGCCTTTAGGATTTTTCCATTCAAAAAGTCAGAATCAGCTGTCGAAAGCTGTGTACACACTATACAAAAATTGTATGAAAGTTCCTCAGACGAAAATGTTCACACGATTTCCAGATTTGCGGCGCATGTCGGCCGCTAGCGGGGCCCTTTTACCCCTCGCTATCGGCCCAGAAAGGGTTAAAACTGCCGGCAATACTCCGCAATAGCGGCGTTTTGCCGGCGGTATTACAGCGCTGCCCCATTGATTTCAATGGGGAGCAGCGGTGGAGGAGCGGTAAACACACCGCTCCTTCACTGCTCCAAAGAAGCTGCTGACAGGACTTTTTCCTGACGTCCTGCCAGCGCACCGCTGTAGTGTGAAAGCTACAAACAATGGTGCAGCTTTTTTAGGGCGGATTGCAAGCGCTATTTTTAACGCTATAGCGTCTGCAAAACGCCCTGGTGTGAAAGGGGTCTTAGTGTGTATGGACCTTTACTCTATCCAAGAAAAAAATAAACTTTCGCCTATAGTTCTACCTGAATGGAAATCTGCTAAGGTTCAAGCCTGGAGGAAGAATGCCGAAACAATTAAATAATCAGTAAACCCAACATTTCATAATCCTGATATATGCCTGCTGTACCATGTACGAGAAAGTATCCTGTTCTCTTTGTATTGCTTCCATTGTGTGAAATCCCTGCTGATCCTGCCAGGCCCTCTGCTTTCCTATTAAAAACTGAAAACACTAAGCAGGAGAGAACAGAGTGGCCAGTTCTTTATGTATGTTGGGAACTCAGTCTGCTCTCCTCCAAATAATCAGACTTGTCCTGACACCTCACCCCCTGCACAGCCATTCACTGGGAAGACCGATGTGCTGCTGCTTCTCCTCCCCCAGCTCTTACTCAGATGAGAACAGAGGGAATGTGATCTTTTATATATAAAAAAAAAAAAAAGTATTTATAATGTTTTTTTTCCTATGTATACACAAATATTTTGCCTTTTGTTTCTATTTTACACTGAATGGGTTTACAGTCGCTTTAACCACTGACCCCCATAAATCCCCTAATCCCACCCTGTATATCAGGGGTCTCAAACTGGCGGCCCTCCAGCTGTTGCGAAACTACAAGTCCCATGAGGCATTGCAAGGCTGACAATCACAAGCATGACTCCCACAGGCAGAGGCACGATGGGACTTGTAGTTTCGCAACAGCTGGAGGGTCGCCAGTTTGAGACCCCTGCTGTTTATGATATTCATGACTACGTTATCTGGCACAGAGTGCAGTGTAGTACCATGTAGCATCTTTCACAAATAATGTAAAATCAGAACCATGCAAATCAAGTGCGTGAAACACACTTACCCTGCTGCATCCAGTACTTCATACCCATGACCGCTGTAGGTTTTCAGCATGGTTCCTTTAAGTGGATTCCACAGCTTCAAGGACTTGTCGCTGCCACATGTCATACAGTAATTCCCATCCACTGAAAAGGCAATGAGGAATAGATATGTGACATGGAGTCAGTCTCTCCTACCTCAGGGTGACACAGACCACAGGAGCTATGTGAATTGGAGCCCGTTTCTCCCACCACAGGGTGACACCGCCCAGGAGGAGCCAAGTGACATGGAGTCTGTCCTTCCCAGGACAGGGTGTCACAGACAGGAGGAGATATGGGATATGGAGTCTGTACCTCTCACCACAGGGTGACACTACCCAGGAGGAGAAATAGGACAAGAAGTCTGTCCCCTCCAACCACTGAGTGACACCACCCAGGAGGAGCTATGTGACATGGATTCTGTCCCTCCCACCAAAGGATGACACCACCCAGGAGGAGCTATGTGACATGGATTCTATCCCTCCCACCAAAGGATGACACCACCCAGGAGGAGCTGTGTGACATGGATTCTGTCCCTCCCACCAAAGGATGACACCACCCAGGAGGAGCTGTGTGACATGGGTTCTGTCCCTTCCACCAAAGGCTGACACCCCCCAGGCGGAGCTATGTGACATGGATTTTGCCCCTCCCACCAAAGGATGACACCACCCAGGAGGAACTATGTGAAATGGGGGTAATTTACTAAAAGAAAATATAATGTGCACTGCAAGTGAACTTGCTCCACAGCTTAGTAAATGAGGTAAGGCTTCACTTTGCAAAGAAGACCCAAACACCTGCAAGGAAAAAAAAAAGCAGCATTTTTGCTTGCACATGATTGGATGATAGAAATCAGCAGAGCTTTCCCTTGAGGATCTAGAGCAACTATGCACAGAATGTTTGCATTAGTAAATCAACTTCATGGAGTCTGTCCGACCGCAGGAAGACACAGATTGGAGGTGATATGACATGGACTCTGCTGCCCCCCCCCCCCCCCCAACACGAGGAGGACCTATGTGAACCATCCCACCTCAGGATGACACATGCAGATCTTTTATACACAACCTGTGATGATAATTACTCACCATTAAACCGTACTGCTCTGACAGCTCCCTGGTTGCACGGCAGTTTGCGCTGGAGGTGCTGGGGAAGCTCTGTTTTTTTAGGTTTGGGGGCCGGATAGGCCATGACACCCTGTGATAACAGAAAAAAAAAAAAAAAATCAGTATCCAAACTACAATAAAAGTACACTTATCACTTATTAAGAACATTGGGGGGAGGGGATTACTAACTCTGGAGCAGCTGTACATGTCAACCAAATCAATTGCTAGCTTTTATTATCAAAGTTTAAGGGCCAGTTCCCACCACATGCAGTCCAGTGCGTTTTTTTTTCTGCATCCTAAGAACAAAAATGTATTATGTTGCATCTTAGGAATCCTTAGATCATGTGGCTGTAGTAGTTTTCCCCTTTTCTTCCTGGCTTTTCATCTGGTGATCTTGTCCTAGGTTGACAACGCTCACTCAACACACAATGTCTATATAGGAGCAGCGTTGCTATCCTTGGGCAGGACAACAGAACACCTCCCCCCTCTCCTGGCAGAAAACGAGAATAAATCTAGCCAAAGGGGACACAGCAAGAAAACACTTAGGCCCCTTTCACACTGGGGCGTTTTTCTCTTTAGCGTTAAAAAAAGCACCTGTGAAGAGCTTGAAAGAAGCCTCATCTGCAATCCCAATGTGAAAGCCCAAGTGCTTTAAGAGCCCTTTCACAATGTCAGCGCCCGAAAAACACTCGTAAAGTGCCGCTTAAACTAGCAGCACTTTACCAGCGTTTTCGAGCGCTATTGGGGCGCTTTTAACTCCCGCTAGTGGCCAAATAAAGGGTTAAAGGCGCCCGCAAAACGCTGCCAAAAGCGCTTTTCAGGCATTTTGCGGGCGCTTCCCATTGATTTCAATGGGAAGGGGCGCTTTAGGAGCGGTGTATTCACCACTCCAAAAGCGCTGCAAAGAAACTGCTTGCAGGACTTTTTTTGACGCCCTGCCAGCGCAGCGCCTCAGTGTGAAAGCCCTCGGGCTTTTACATTGGGATTGCAGTTGCGGCTTCTTTCAGGTGCTTTACAGGCTCTTTTTTCAAAAGCTAAAGCGCCTGAAAAACGCCCCAGTGTGAAAGGGATCTTAAATCTAACACTTAACACAAAGGGATATCAGTGTGAAAGCACTCGGGCTTTTACATTGGGATTGCAGTTGAGGCTTCTTTCGAGCTCTTTACGGGCGCTTTTTTTAACGCTAAAGCGCCTGAAAAATGCTCTAGTGTGAAAGGGGTCTTAAATCTAACACTTAACACAAAGTTTTTGGCTGGGTTTATAGAAATGATGAGACCCCAGCTTTGATGGAGCCACAACTACCAGCATGTCCTTACAGATGTCACCCAGCATTGCTGGGTTTAGGGCCAGTTCACACTATTGCGATGGTAGACATCGCATGTAATTCGCAGCGCACTGCTGTCCACATTACATGCGCTGTCTGTGCGGTGCGATGTCAGCCATACAGATAGTATGGCTGATATCGCACCGCAATGGGTGCAAAGGCACCCGGTCTCCTTACCTGCTGTGACTGGGTCCTGTTCTCTCTGATTAGGTCATTCAGCCCCAGGGCAACCACGTGACCCACGGTGTACACAAAACCACGTGACGCTTTCTGTGGGCTCTTCCGGGTTAGCCGTCAGGTGACGACGGCGTGTTTCCGGCCACGCCCCCTCTGCTGCCGGAAGTGCTGGGAACAGCTGGAGGTTAGGACTCGGATTAAGAGCTGGGAAGGAATGATGACGGGTAACAGCGGCAGTGACCCGAGGAGGCCGGGGAAGATACAGAGGTGAGAACCGGGGGAGCCTATAACAGAGGGAGGGAGAAAGGAAGGAAGGACTGAGCTGCTCTTGGCTGGACACCAGGGAAGGCAAGGCCAGACTTAGTAATGGGAGTGGGGGGAGGGATGAAGAATGGGTCACTTCTATTTTGGTTGCTGGGAGCTTTCAGTGCAGGACATCCTGGTACCTCCAGCACAGGAGAAGGTAAGTGTGGATGGAGGCTGGGAGCCAGGCCCACATTCATTATTGGACAGGGGGTGTGGCCATGCTACAACCACCCTTTTAAGGGGTTAAAATGGGTCATGGGGGAGGAGCTATAATTGCCCCCTCACAGCCTATCAGATGCTCCCTGTACAGCAATCTGAACGTGAATCCCTCTTCAGAGAGCACCGCAAGTGTAAACGAGGCCTAAAAGCTGAACCCCCAGCTATGGATTTTATTGGTTGATTACATTGATCCGGCTTGGACCGATGTAATGCTGGTCATACGTGAAAAATCGGCCATTTTCGAAACAAATGCATTCGGCTGTGAGAGCAAACGATAATTCCATCATGAAATGACCGATAAACTGCTCAGTGGACATAAATTAATACTTTTATTTATTTTTTTACCTATACCTAGTGCAAACAGTGCGGATGGGAAACACATTAACCTTTCAATTTATCGCTCGTCGGCAGAAAGTTTCCAATCTTGTCAGTTTTTTTTCGGCTCAAAAACATCCCAATGATTATCATTTTTTATTTTTGTTTGTGCCCATTAACCACTTCCGGACCGCCCGCCGTTGTTATACGTCGGCTATTTGAAGAGGTGTATCATTATGGCAGCAGCTAGCTACCATAACCCCGGTATCCTCTTCTTCAGTGAGTGGTCCGGTTTCAGATAAAAGTGGTCTCTGCGGCAGATTTGCCACAAGATCACTTTTGTCGGCGAGGGGCCCCCTTCCTTTTGATGGCCCAATAACTGTAGAGGCCGACACTTGAATTCCCTTGGGAATTTTTATTTGCTTAAAACGTTGAACAGAAACACAGTCTCTCTCAGTTGGGAATAGAGGTTATAGGTATGGAAGCTCAGGCACTTTGAAACTGCTGACACTTAATAAATGTCTCTCTAGATGATCCAGGGAATAGCCACTTCCAACTGGATATTTCCACCGTCGGATAAATCCTGGTTCATGGATCTAGCAGCCAACAAATGAATCAAACTTGGCAAAGTCTCTGCCACAGACTCTGTTGCAAACTTTTAGATGAACACAAAGTCTCTCACAGGAACTTAGTTGTAACCGAAGGATGAAAACAGGAACCTTCTTAACCGTACCAGTATCTTGTAGCCGGTCCGGCGATACCGTAAGAAATGTGGATTCAATTAGTGTCCATACAGCTCAGCTTCCAGGCTCTTACCGAGCAGCCAGCCTTGTGCATGACCCTCTTCCGAAGAGTCCTCCCCTGGTTGCATGATGAGTTGCTGGGCCTCTCCAAAACCCAAGACGGCACCAGACCACCTTGGAACCCTCCTTCCAGTTACTGCGCCTCGGACTAGCCAGTTCCGAGACTCGGAAACGGATGAATCTGCACCACAGGCCATGAGGGCCCCCGGGGGCTGCTCAGGAGGACCAGGACCATGGAGTCAGAACATAACTTCTGTACCGGAACCCAGAACTACGTGACTTCAGCACCCTAAGTACCCTCTCCTGGAATACACCGCGAGACAACGCACCCACGGATTGGCTCATAGAGAGAGATTGGTACTTAATGTGTCCAACCAGACTGCGTTCCAATGACTGTCAAAGGTGCAAACCCCACCTATGACCAGGCAGAACATAGTACAGCCCAGCCAAACTGATGCCAAAACTACAATTTAGAACAATTAACCCCAAGACTCAACTATAGTCTTGGGATAAACAAAATTTACAGACATAGCGCGTACTCTTCAGGAGTACCGGCGCTACAAAAATAAATAAGAAAAAAAAAAGTTTAAACTCGACCCCGTCCCACTGTTCTCACATGCAGAAGAGAACACATACGTGAGTAGCACCCGCATATTAAAACTGGTTCAAACCACACATGTGAGGTATCGCCGCGATCGGTAGAGCGAGAGCAATAATTTTAGCCCTAGAACTTCTCTGTACCTCAAAACATGCAACCAGGAGAATTTTTTTAATTCAATCTTAAGTTTATTGATATAAAGAAAGTAAGATAGAGAGAGTGCAAAGTAAACAAACAGGTTCGATGTACATTGATACTTAATCAGTAGATACCAGCTTTGTTACAATGGTGTCACACAATCATGGGGTTAAAATACGATGTCGAGCTTCAGATTGTCTAGTATAATGAAAGAGCTTGTATACCTACAATGTCTATTCCAAGTTAAAGTGGGTATGTGTGCCCCACTATCCTCTCTACGAGTGAGGCCCACTCATTACAGGTAGGCTAGGGCTCTTGTTCTTAATCTGAAGGGGAAGCTCTGTGTGTGTCACCATTCCAGTCTAATGAGACTAAAGGTCAAGTAATACTTGGGTAGTACTGCAACATGTGGGGGGGAAGGGAGAAAAGAGTAAAGAAAGAGGGGTCAGGACAGTAAAGAGCTTAGGGATCAAGAGGTAGACATTCCACCCTGATTACACAGGTGCATCGGTAGAGTCCTCTGGCCCATGGGATAAATACTGAGGAATATCGGAACACAGTCCATGAGGTCCAGGTCTTGGAGAATTGTTCCTCCCTACCCATTTCCTGCGCCAACAACGGGGAAGGCATGCCCGCCGACTTCCAATGTCTGGGCAGCACCATTCTAGCAGCAGCCAAAAAGTGATGCAGAACATCCTTGACTGACTTAAGTGAGCCTGGGAGCAGAGATAGCAGAACCACCTCAGGAGAGGGTGTGACTGAGGTCGCCATGAGTCTGCAGTACAAGTCGAGGATCTTTTGCCAGAGCTTCCTTACAGGGGGGCTTTCCCACCAAATGTGAAGTAGGGTTCCCCTAGAAGACAAGCAACGCCGGCAAGTATCCGGAAGCGCCAAATTTATCCGGTTTAACATCGAAGGGCATCTGTACCAACGGGTCAACAGCTTGAACCCCTTTTCTTGGGAATTGGAGGCTAAGGACATTTTGTGAGTCAGTATGAAGCATTTTTGCCAATCTACAGGCGAGATGAAGTGGCCCAGGTCTTCCTTCCATGCCTGTGTGTATGGGGGAAGGTCAGGATTATAAGCCATGTGTAAGAGAGAGTATAATTGAGAGACTACATGCATAGGGGGGGTGGCCTGGAGCAACATGCTCTCCAAGTCTTAAGTCAGTGAGTACATCAGGTAATGATGGGAAGGTGTGAATGAAGGAAATCACCTGTTGCCTCTGCAGCCAGTGCGTCGAGGCATGAGGAAATGGGTCAGAGGGACCGTCATCAGTCAGAAAGGGGTCTGAACGTAGGACTTGGGCAAGTCGTCTGTGGTCCTCCTTACACCAAGGACCAAAACTTGCGCCCGGAGGGCCGGTGGAAAAGCCAGAGTCCAAAACAGAGGGGTCATGGGTCCCTTCAGGGGAGATGGGGTCTTAGAGGAGTTCATACCGGTCCAAATTTGTATGGTTTGTCGGGTGAGGTCGCTCAGGGGTATCTCCTTTCAAGAATTCAGTAGGTGTCCACGGCAAAGCACAGAGATCTATTGGGTTAATATGGCTCTCTATCTGTACCCACAATTTGGAAGAGGAATGATGGAACCAGTTAAGTATACGCGTGAGCACAGCTGCTCTATAATATAAGGAGGCATCTGGGGCTCCAGCCCCGCCACGAATCTTGGGGAGCGATAAGGTCTCATAGCGTACCTGTAGAATTTTTTAAATGTCGCCTATGAAGATTTTTAAGGGTAAAAGTTTGTCGCCATTCCACGAGCAGAGGTAATTTTGAAGCGTGACATGTTGAGTATCAACTTACTTGACGTAACATTATCTTTCACAATATAAAAAAAGAATTGAGCGAACTTTATTGTTGTCTTATTTTTGACCACATTTGGGCCGTTTTTTCGTCCAGTGTATGGCCAGCATTTAGTTTACATATTCCATTCCTGACCGATCGTTGTGGAAGCTGGAAGTCGTCGTATTAGTTGCTGCTACTACAGTGATCCTCGTTGTCTTTCACCTCACATGCTAAGAAAGCTCCCCTCTTTCTGCATCAAAAACGCATGTAAAGTAGGGTTATATAGTTTACTATGGTATAGTTCACATCAGTGAGTTCCAGTTCCAGAAAAAAAAGGTAGCACATGCTGCATATTTCCTGGACTGTACTGGAACAGACCAAAAAATGCACCGGAATGCACCAAAAAAAACTGCACGGATCCCCGTTCTGTCAGGGGAGTAGAGAGATCGTCTGTTCCTAGTGATTAGGAACAGCGATCTCTCTCTCCTCCCACAGTAAGAAACACCTCCCAGGGAACACATTTAACCTCTTGATCACCCCTAGTGTTAACCCCTTCTCTGCCTGTGAAATTTATACAGTGATTGGTGCATTTTTATTGCACTGATCGCTGCATAAATGTCAATGGTCCCAAAAAAGTGTCCGATCTGTCCTCTGCAATGTCGCAGTACTGCTAAAAATTGCTGATCACAGCCATTACTAGTTAAAAAAAAAAAAAAAAACATATTTTATAGACACTATAACTTGTGCAAACCAATCAAAAAATATGCTTATTGTGATTTTATTTATTTAATTTTTTTAACCAAAGGACTTTCACACTGGAGACACAGCAGCGGCTCTTTCAAGGTGCTATTTTTAGCGCTGTAGCTTCTGCAAAGAGCCCCAGTGTGAAAGGGGTCTTACTGTTCCGAGGACAACCCAAAATTTGTGATTTTCTTCTACTTTCGCTTTCAATAATGGTAAACGGGACAAATAGAGAGGGTGAATCTCCCTACTGAGGGGGCACAGACGGCAATAAAAACTGTCTGGGGTTCTAATTCCTCTCCAGTTATATTTTAAGGAGGCAGAGGGGAAGGTCTGCTTTAATGCTGGAGGAAATCTGGCACAACATGTGTCCCCAGTGACAGGCTTAGGGGAATAAAATATTTTTAGAATGGGATTATTCATGACTTCCACTAGATTCTAAGTAGAGTGAGTCACCTTCCAAGGATAGCGACTTTGTTCCATTTGCCCTGCAGAAAGATCCAATGTCATGAATTGTGTGCGACTTTAATTGCGGTGATTACAAGAGCTGATAGGAGGCATGTTCAGTTTTCAAGGTAGTGGGGATTAATACTCTGCTGACATTACATCCTGGGGTTTAAGTGTCCATTTCCTATATTGATCTAGCCTGGCTTAATATTTCCTTGGTAAAATTCTGCTCATCAGTGCTGTGTGTGTGTGTGTGTGTTTTCTATTCTTTTATGTTGAGGTTTTTTTTTTATTTTTTTTTTCTGAACTGTGGACACAAATATTTTTCATTTTAAATATTCTGCTCTATTACCACAAAGTAGGGATACGCCGATTCTTCTCCTCCTCCTCCTTCTTCTCCTTCTCCTTCTCCTTCTTCTCCTTCTCCTTCTCCTTCTCCTTCTCCTTCTCCTCCTTCTCCTCCTCCTCCTCCTCCTCCTCCTCCTCCTCCTCCTCCTCCTCCTCCTCCTCCTCCTCCTCCTCCTCCTCCTCCTCCTCCTCAAATGAAAGAATTTTTTTTTTTTTTAATTGTGTGCTTTTTTTTTTTCGATGTGAAATGTGTAAATATATTTGCCAAAATATTCACTAACAAAGCAAACAAAAAAAGAGTTTTTTTTAATTGTTTATCATTTATAAAATAGACGTGAAAAAAAACAAAACAGGGAAAATTAATAATTAAATGGAGGAGAATAGGGATTTCATTAAGGCTTATTAGAGTAAATTAAGGGTTAATAAGGGGTTAAACAGAGGAATATTTGTTCATCCCTTTGATCTGCAGATGAAGAAACGGAAAGAAACAATGTTTCTTTTTGTATTTTAGTGTTTCAGAGGCTGAGCAATGTTGTTAATAAACATTGCTAGCTGCTTTTTTATTTTTTCACAGCTCCAATTACCAGACTTCTTTAACACTTTAGCTGTCAACAGGGGAGACCCACTGACAGCTCAAAGAACTGAGCCTGAGAGTATCTGTTTCAGGTGTTGGTGCATTTGCATGAGTACCGATACTTGTGCAAATACTCGGTATCGGCACCGATACTAGTATCGGTGCAACCCTACCACAAAGTATATAAATCCACTTTGTGTGCACCATGCCTTTTTAAAAACCAATAGATTGTCTTTGTAAAAGTAGTGCTGACACCATCACTGTGCTGGATATAGCTTGTGCAGAGAGCAGAACTGTGGGAGGGGCCTGGCAGAACCACACCCTCTACAGGCTGCCTTCAGAAAACGACAGGAGGGTGTGAAGACAAGACCAGTCTCCCTGCACTAAGAGAGAGCAGAAGTGACTGGTCTTACAGGAAGCTCCTGCACAGAAGGAAAGTCAAAGGCCGTGTACACATGACTGGACTTGCTGGCAGCCTAGGTCCAAAGGTCTTCCCGACTGACTTTTGGTGGAGTTCTGACTGACTTTCCGAATGAACGGACTTGGCCACACGCAATCACACCAAAGTCTGACGGATTTGAACGTGATGACGTATGACTGGACTACAATAAGGAAGTTCATAGCCAGTAGCCAATAGCTGCCCTAGCGTCGGTTTTTGTCCGTCGGACTAGCATACAGATGAACAGATTTCTCCATAGGACCTGGGTCCAGCGGAGTTCCAGTGGAAAAATTTGAAACCTGTTCTATTTCTAAAGTCCATCAGATTTTTGGACAACAAAGGTCTGATGGAGCCCACACACAATCGAATTGTCCGACGGATTTGTCAAAGTCCGGTTGCGTGTACGCGGCATTACACTGGATTACTGCACAGATCTGAAAGAAATACACAAAGCACACCAAGATTTCAGGAAATGGCTGTTGTATTTAGACAATATTTGATCTTCTTTTTTTTTATTTTATTTTTCCCCTCTTAAAGATAATGGGGGTTATTTACTAAAGGCAAATCCACTTTGCACTCAAAGTGCACTTAAAAGTAAAGTCTCTGTAGCTCCAAGGGGGACATGCAAGAAAAATAAACAGCATTTTAGCTTGCACATGATTGGATGATAAAATCAGCAGAGCTTCCCCTCATTTCAGATCTACCCCTAAAGCCGCGTACACACGGGCAGACTGTCTGGCCAACTAAGTCCGTCAGACAATCCGACAGACAGTCCGTCCTACTTTCGAATGAACGGACTTGACCACACACGATGAACAGACAGTCCGCTGAAAGCTTGCGCGATGACGTGTACAGCACGTACGACGGGACTAGAAATAGGAAGTCCAATACATAGCAATGCAACCTTTCGCCGTGTAAATCCTTTCTGAGTATGCGCCATACTTAGTCCGTCGAACTAGCCTACTCACGAGCGGACTGTCCGCTGAAACCAAAGTTGGACGGACTGTATTACGGAAATTCCCAAAGACTTAGTCCGCCAGACTGTCCGCTGAAAAAGTCCGCTGAAGCCCACACACGAGCGGACTGTCCGCTGAAATGTGTTTCAGCGGACTAAGTTGGACAGACAGTCCACCCGTGTGTACGCGGCCTTAGATTTAGAGCGACTGCACTTCCAAGTGCACTTGCAGTGCAAAGTGTATTTGCCTTTCGTAAATAACCCCCAGTGTGTAAACTTGTATATGGGGGGAAAAGAAAAAAAAATCCTTACAGATCCGCAGAAAAAAAACAAAAACAGGTGACATGCGGGGCCTGGGTTCATTTTGGGGACAGTATTGAGCTGCTGGGAACTGTGTAGATTAGTGTGTGTTGGAAGTGACAGGACATGACCAGCAATCCATCTTAGAAGGTCTTGCTGCTGGTTTCTAGGTTATAGAAAAACAATGACACCAACTGATTTGCTGCAGTAGGTCATAAACCACGCTGAGCTATTTTCTATGTTGAAGTGAACCTGCCATTTGGAAAGAATGTGGGCAGTCTTCACAGTCCTTCTGAAAATGCAAGATGCCTGGCTGTAGACCTCTTTTTGGTTATTTTGGGTCAGAGACCTGAAACGAGCAGATGTATCTTGTATCAAGTCAGCAACTCAGACAGCAATGAAGATGCCGCATAAGCAAGACAACCAAGGAAGTATCATCCATTAAGGAAGAGATTGGCAATGGCCACCTCCATTGTTTTCTCATGATTGCGTCTCTTTAAAATGGTATAATGTATGGTTAAAAAAAAGTGTTTCAAAGTAGAATATGGTTTGCAATAAATGAGGGAGGAGGGGGGTGATGACTTATCCCTGCTTTGAAAGGTAGATTTAGCTGCTGCTCAAATGTTATTTCATGTATAACCAATACAAAGATCTGTAGTAAACTGCATAGATCATTGGATTCGTGTATATTGAGGTTGTGATAACCCTGAACAAAGCATTGATCTTTCCCCCAGGTATAAACCTCCCACCACTGACAGCTCCCCCACCCTGGATGATCCAACCCCGGACTATATGAACCTCCTGGGCATGATCTTTAGTATGTGTGGCCTGATGCTGAAGGTAAGACTTGAATAAAGCAAACCTAGGACTTCCTTTTAGCTACTGCCCTACCGGGTCAATTCTGGTATTTCTCCTATACATTAAAAAAAAAAAAATGTATTCTTTTTGTTTTTTGCTATAAAATTACTTGGAACCCCCCTCCATCAAAAAAAAAAAAAAAAAAACTTGATTCGAATCGTGAATCGAGTTGGGGAGGTTTTTTTTTTTTTTATTTTTATTTATTTTTTTTTTTGGGAGAAAATCGCCCAGCTCTACCTTCAGAGCAGAAAGCTCTGCTGCTCATGGACATGTGGGCATTCAAGTCCTCCCTCTTTGCCGCTGCATGTGTTATCTGGGTAGAAAGTGGTTAAACAAACATTCCGATCCTTTTAATGACATTTTCAAATGGTTTTTAAATACTATTTTTTTTTTTCTAATCTTTTTCTCCAATAAAGCTTTTACTGTCCCTTCCTTTTTGAGTACACTTATTTTTTTATTTTATTTTTTATCTCCCGTATTTCTTTCCCGATTGGTTTATTTTCAGATGAAATTAACTTCTGATATGCAGAATTCAGTGTTGCTCATTTGCCACTAGGTGGTGCTGTAGTTGTTTCTCTATGCATGTTGATATTCTATAATAATTGTGTTGTAACTTTCTCCATTATAGTTGAAGTGGTGTGCGTGGATCGCTGTATATTGCTCCTTTATCAGCTTTGCAAACTCTCGCAGCTCTGAAGACACCAAGCAAATGATGAGCAGCTTTATGTAAGTCTTCTAGATGTTGCAACTGCAGGGTGATCCCGTTCAGACTCATTGATCATGTTGACAATGTGTCTTGGAGGCAGAGCGGGGGGTACCAGCCATCTGTCCGGGTTTTTACTGGGACTGTCCTGATATTTGATTAAAATCCTTGCACTATGGTGCACTACGCTCACTATATTACTACTCTCCCAGATCTTTAACAATCCTATAGAGTATACTACAAAAAAAATTGCTGTGCGCCGTTAAAGTGTTCGGGTTTGGCTTGAAGAAAAGGTGGCATCCCTAGCCACCGCACCAGAAAAAAGCAGCAGCACTTTGAGATAATTTCAAGCCTCACCTCTGTGGCAGATTTGGAGGAGTGCACCCGCTACAAAAGAAAGCCCAGAAGTGGGTCTTTAAAGTGGAACTTTAGTCATTTTTTTTTTTTTTTTTCATATTTGCATCTATTAAATCTTCTGTCCATGTTTTAACTTTGGATAGTAACACATTTTTTTTTTTTTTCCCGCCAGTAAATACCTTATACAGCCCACTTCCTGTTTCTTGTCTGGTAAAAAGCCTAGGCTTATGACATCATACGCAGCTCTCTCACACGCTCGTGAGAGTTTGCCAGGAAGGGAGAGGGGGGGAGTGAATCATAAGGGGGCCAATGAAAGCTTCAAAGCTGTGCCTCTGTGTAAATCCAGGGAGTGATCAGACGCTACCTTCACCTGCCCACAGTTAAAATGGTTGCAGTCACTCAGTGGAGGGAGATTTCTGCAGCATATTTGCAAAGTGCAGAATTGCAGTGTATATATAAAATAATATGCAAAGTGGTTGGAGGGAAGCTTCAGAATGGCAAAGATGTTTTTATTGCAAATTATGTGAGCAGACTGCAGTTCGTCTTTAACAATTCGCAATTTTTTTTCCCAGTGACACCCTCCCAATCTTACTCTGGAGATGAGGCTTTAAATTGTCTCATTTAAAGGAGCTAAATTTTTTTATTCTGTTCTGATGTTATATTAAAACAAAGATCTAAAGTTGTACAGTTTCAGACATATGTGGAAGTCGCACCCAATGCCAAAGCACCCCTGTAAATTGTGGTTTTACTCTTATCTATAGCAGGAAATACAGAGCAATGAAGACATTTAGAGCTTGTATTCTATAATTTTGGTGCATAGTTACAAGATGCTCTCTTCTGTCTCATTCTTGATGTCTAATACATTGCTGTAACTTTTTAAATCTGAATTCTTGTATGCCTGTTGATCCAGTTCTAGATGGTACACAGATCTGATAAAGAAAACCACAACCTCTGCACACACATTGAAAAGTTTTAAGGGTCTTTTATAGAAAAGAAGAGTTGCAAAGTAAACATGAAGATTAGAAAGCAGAGGGGTTAGTGCACACACACACGGAGGTTGGACATTGTGTGCCAAGACTTTTGTATACAGAAGCTCAGGCTTTTGGGCTCCACTCCTGGACAATTCTCACATGAGACCACCCAGAATATACACCTGTGGCCAAAAGTTTTGAGAATTGAGAATAGCTCAAATATATATTTTCAGAAAGTCTGCTGCTTCAGTTTTTATGACTGCAATTCATTTTAACTCCAGAATAATTGCAATTATTTGCAAAGTCCCTCTTTGCCATCAAAGTGAACCTAATCCCAAAAAATTTCCACTGCATTTGTGAAGAAGGCTTCAGGGCACCCAAGAAAGTCCAGCAAGTGCCAGGACTGTCTCCTACATGTTGATGCAGCTGCGGGTTTGGGGCACCGCCAGTGCAGCACTTCCTCAGGAATGGCAGCAGGCAGTACATCTGCACACGCAATGAGCAGAAGACTTGAAGAATGGCCTGGTGTAAAGAAGGGCAGCAAAGAAGCCACATCTCTCCTGGAAAAACATCATGGACAGACTGATATTCTGCAAAAGGTACAGGGATTGGACTGCTGAGGACTGGGGTAAAGGCATTTTCGCTGATTAACCCCCCCCCCCCCCCCCCTTCCGATTGTTTGGCGCATCCAGAGAAGAAAAGGTGAGCGCTACCATTAGTCCTGTGTCATGCCAACAGTAAAGCATCCTGAGACCATATATGTGTGGGGGTTGCTTCTCGGCCAAGGGAGTTGGCTCACTCACAATTTTGCCTAAGAACACAGCCATGAATAGAAAATGGGACAAAAACATCCTCCGAGTGCAACTCCTTCCAACCATCCAAGAACAGTTAGAGGAACAAAAAACGAAAACTGCAGAGTGCAAAATCTGGTGCAGCTCTACATAGAAGCCAATCATTTTCCAGGTTTTATTGCCAAAGCTTAATTGAGCAAGCTGAAGTTAGAAGCTGGCTAGCTACCATGCACATCTGTACCAGTTTGAGTGCTCTGGTTTTAGTAAATGCACCCATTTTCCAGCATGAGGGAGCACCTTAATATAAGGCAAAAGTGATAACTAAGTGGCTTGAGGAACACAACATCGACATTTTGCGTGCATGGCCACGAAACTCCCCAGACCCTAATCGTATTGAGAACTTGTGGTTAATCCTCAAAAGGCGGGTGAAAAACCCCCCCACAAATTCTGCCAAACTCCAAGCACTGATTATGCAAGAATGGGCTGCCATAAGTCGGGATGTGTCCCAGAAGTTGATTGACAGCATGCCAGGGCGAATTGAAGAGGTCTTGAAAAAAAGATAAACACTGCAAATATTGCATAAACTTAAGGTGATTGTCAATAAAAGCCTTTGACACTTATGAAATACTTGTAATTGTATTTCAGTATAGCAACATCTAACAAAAAGATCTAAAAACACTGAAGCAGACTTTGTGAAAATATTTGTGTGCTGTAGCATTTAACGCAATCGCTTAAAGGAAGTATGTATATATATATATATATATATATATATATATATTTAATTTATTTATTTATTTATTTTTTTTTTTTTTATCCTACTTACCAAGGTGGCTGCAGCATTGGTCCCCTACCAGCTCTAAAACTAAGAACTAAGCAGTCAAACATCGCTGATTGCTCGGTTATCAGAGCTCCATGAGCAGAGAGCTGGTGACTGTGGAGTGCTGGGCTGTAGCAGTGATATCTCACACGTGTGGTTTGAACACTGTTTACATTTGCGGGCGCAACTTGCGTATGCTTCTCCCTTCTTTTTTTTTTTTTTTTTTTTTTTTTTTTTTTTTACACACTGACCCTTTTTTAAAAACAAAACTGTTTTATTGCTGTCACAAGGAATGTAAACATCCCTTGTGAGAGGTACTTTTTTATTTTTCCCTGAGAGAGATCTGGGGTCTTTAAGACCCCCAAATCCCTCCTTTGCACTTAAAGGCATTCAGAAAGCTAAGTTTGGCTGTTTTAAATACTGTCTTTTTTTTTTTTTTTTTAAACATTTGGCGCCTTTAAGTCTTCAGTAAACCAGAAGTGATGTCACAACTTTGTTTCCAGGTTACTACCTCCAAGATCCGATTTGAAGCCGATTTCAGCTTTGTTCAGGTCTCCAGCCTTGGGCCTCCCCGTGAGATCTAAGAGCCCGGGTGAGCCATGGACAGTGGTGGGAGGGGACTGGGGCATGTCCCCTCTTGTTGCTTGGGATAACGGCTGAGCGGCTGCTTAGCCGCATCAGTTGTTATCACAAGAAAGTGGACCGTCTGCTCTAAAAAAAAAAAAAAAAAAAAAAAAAAAAAAAAAAAAAAAAAAATGCAGCTGCATGCATCACCCCAGTACAACCCCTTTAAGCCGCATATTTGCCGCACATCAGTGTGAAGGGTTTAAAGATCCCTCTATTTTGACCATATGTTTATAGTATTTTTTCCAAAAATAATCCAAACATTGTTATGGAAAATGTTTGTTTTATATTTAGGATATTTAGTAGCACTAAACATAGATCACCATTCTAATTAAATAAGTAAAAATATAAATAAAGATTGTGGTCAGCTTTACCTAACTGATGTTTCAAAAGTTTCTACTGATGATTTTATTTTACAAATAAAAATGTTTATACAGTGTGGATCTGAGATGCTCGGTTTGCTACATGGATGGAGATACCTTGACCAAGCCAAGAGGTTCTGTCTGCCTTCCCGCTAGTGTAGAGAAGGATTTGTGTGCCTCCTCTGACTGTTTAAGCAGTCCTTATTATCTAATCTCCCTGCTTTTCACTACACTAACTACTTTAGGAGCCTGCAGAAGGTTTCTGTACTTCTGCCACTTCTGCTTGCTAGCAGTTGAGACCCCCCCCCCCCAATATTATGCACAATGAATGCAACATCTACTCTGCTTCTCAAAGTGGGTATTGATTTCAATAGAATGCAGTGCTAATGAGGTACAACAGGGGAAAGGATTTAGTCTATCCTGTCCTTTTTCAAGTCTGCAAATGTCACAATGTGTCTGTCCTATGTGTATGTCATAAAGACAACATTTTATATCCATGTTTAGGTAATGTGCTGTTGAAATATACTTTTGCATATATGTTGTCCGTTTTTTAGCCTTAAAGCAATTTTATTGCGTTCTTGCAGGTTGTCCATCTCGGCAGTGGTCATGTCCTACCTACAGAACCCGCAGCCCATGTCTCCTCCCTGGTAACACCGGCCTTGTCCAGCTCAGGAGAATTTGGTTGGTGTGGACCCTGGAAATTTACAGAGACTCAGACTTCCCACTTTATCTCCTGTGTCTGGCAATTGTATGTCTGAATAAAAATGGTTGATTTTTACTTCTTGCTTGCCTGTGATGTGACTCGGTCTCATCTAAGTGTTGGTTCACCTTACTTGGACTTTTACTTGACAGGACTGTGGCTACTCTAAGAAAATGTTTATATGAGGCTTCATTTGCTTTGGCGTCATTGCGGAGCTCCTAGTCAACTCCTGGCTACTGTATCCGAGTAAAGCAGGTAAAGGGATTCATTCACCTTTAGCAACATGTTTTACACCTGTATTTGGGGTGTAACACGGTCAACTAGGGTTCCTCCAGAGGTTGCTAGGGGTTCCTTCAGCATTGAGCAATTCCTGCCTCTCGGATAAGTTCCCACTGTTCCCAAGATCCCATTGACCTTTTTTAGCTATCTGTAAGGAGGTAATTCTTCCCGGTGACCACAAGTGTAAGGACCATTCTTCCCACTGACCATAAGACTAATGTATCATGAATTCTAATTTTTAGCAGGGGTTGCCCGAGACCGGGGAACTGTTTCAAGGGTTCCTCTGTGTTTGAAAAGGTTGAGAAAGCAACATGTTACACCAGCCGAAGGACCAAGCACCCTTCCCCCAGAGCCCCCACTTTGTGACAGCATGTGGGGGTTCCTGGCAGGATTGCCAGGTGAAAGTATAGGGAAACAATGCCTGAAAAATGAATGCAGCCACCACATCTAAGGACTGGTAAGCTGCAATATATTACATTTTTGTCCTGGGGTTACGTGCTTTTTAAGGGTATAATTCGCTTTTGGGGCAAAAATGCAATAAATGCATTGACGTTATTTAAAAAAAAAAAATGCATTTGTTCGCTTTCTGCATTCAGGCCTGCTGAACATTGCAACTGTGATCAGTGCATTGCGGTGGTAATGCCAATTTACCAGCCAGATTCTGTCTGTAGTAGAGGTAGAAGATATCCAAGTCACTTCTACCAGTCACCAGTAACAAAAGCTGCAGATAGTGTTTGAACATTACAGTTCCGGGTATTTGGGGGGAGCCAAGACTACTCTGGGTGTTGCTGCTCTTTCAATCTAGGGCTTCAATAAAAGGTAAACCCACTGATCTAATATTAAAACCCTCGGGATGATGTAATAGTAGTTTTTGGTTTGACAGCTAAAACTCAACTAAAAAAATAAAATAAAATAAAAACAATATTAGGCTACCATGGCTGATGTTAATATTGACATGTGCGCTGACAAAAAATTTGTTCGTATTTGGATTTCAGATCTCCGAATTTTCAGATTTCTAGAATTTGGAACATCAAAAATTCTTTAAAAAAAAAAAATTTAATCTGTAAAATTGGAAATAATTAACTAATGATAAATTATTGGAATTTCCTTTCAAATTTGGCTATTTGTGAACGTAACTAATACAAATTTATCTGAAGTTACAAATGATCAGAAATAACGAATGCCGCATATAAACAAATGGAATGGAACAAATTAATAACTAAATAAAAAGGTTTTATTATTATACTTATTTTTAGATTGTTGCGTTCCATTTGTTTTAGATACGGCATTCGCTATTTCAGATAATTTGTAACTTTGTATAAATTTGTACTCCTTACGTTCACTAAAAGCCAAATTTTGAAAGGAAATTACAATACCTATAATTTAATATTTATTATTTAGTTATTTCAGGTTTTGGAATTTTCAGATTTTCACTCCTTATTTTTGGATTATCAAATTTCCAATTTTTTTTTTTAATATTCAAATTTATGAAATTTCCGAATCTTTCAATTTCCGAATTTGACTTTTCAAATTTCCTAGATGTTTTGAAAATTCGAAAACAAAACTAATTGCATATGTCTAGTAAATGTTCATTTGGTGAATTTTAATTCCCTATCATTGTGAGCGATCTACCATTCTTTATGGGCCAATTTCCCGGAAAAATCACTTGCTATTCACACTGAGTGCCAGGTCACAGGCACCCTTCCATGTGGTTTCAACTATTTTATTTTTAGATTTTAAAATAAACCTTTTTTAAACGGAATTGTGCAATGAAGTCCCTCCTTTCATATCTACTTGCATGAGATATAGCCACTCCAGGAACTCCAGTCCGCTTAAGAAAAATCTTCAGGGGTCTGACCACACTAGAGATAGTTGGTCCATATTGATGGGGTGAGTTTACATCCATGTGGGGGGCACCTTGTCTGAGCACCAAGAAACACGGATTCTGTTATATTTGAGCACAATTATCATTTGATTGGGACTGTTATTGCTATTTAACGTGACTACAGTGTTATATTATATGTTCTCTTATTATTTACTAATATTTGGCACCTAGTACGGTGTATTCATTTATTTTAATTGTAAAAATGCTCTCTGAACCTGCCCTGCTCCTCTGTTCACACAGACTGAATATTGAGTGTTTTTATTTATAATTTCCTGTCCCAGCAATAAAGGAAGCATGGGTGCAGTTTACTGGCACTTTGACGTTTCTACTTTTCAAGCCACTAATGCTGAACTTGTATGCAAATCTGGAGTTTTGATTTGCTGCATACTGGCTTCGAGGCAAACTTCAAAGAATTAAAGGATTTGTAAAGCAGAAGGTTGTGTTTTTTTTTTTTTTTTTTTTTTTTTTTTTTTTTCTTTTCTTTCTTATCGTTATGCATTAGGATAAAAAACCTTTTTTTGTGTGTAGCAGCTTCCCCAGCACCTCCCCAATTACTTACCTGAGCCCCCTCTCTCTCCAGCGATGTTCACGAATGTCTAAGCCATGCGGGGCTCTGCTCCTGATTGGGAGTGGCGCCATTGGCTCCCGCAGCTGTCACAGTCAGTCAGCCAATCATGGGAGAGAAGGGCCGGGGTCTGTGTCTGAATGCACACGGTGAGCTGTGACTTGATGCCCCCATAGAAAGCTGCTGACTGCGGTTACTCAATAGGAGGGAGGGGCCAGGAGCAGCAAAGAGGAACCTGTGAAGAAGAGCATCGGGGCTGCTCTGTGCAAAATTAACTGCACAGAGGAGGTAAGAATATGTTTTTTTTTTTTTTTTAAATGAGACATTACACTGACAAGGGTCACTTTAAAGTGAAGGTGTCTTTGTCTGCGCCCATTAAAGCGTGTTCATATCCACAGAGTTCTCTTTATTTAAGATAGAGTTGGGAAGAATTAGAACTCTTGTAGTTTCACACCTATGCAGTGTACTTTTGATCAGTTTTTGCAGTTATTTGTGTCTTTACACATGCATTTATCCCACAATTGATGCATTTTTGCAGGTTTTTTTTTATGCTTTTTTTTATTTTTATTTTTTTGGCCAATATGTTGTTGGGCAGATAAAAAAAAAAAATGCAAATTGTGGCAAAAAAAACGCACTACATGCTTTTCTGCAGCTTCTATATTGAAGTCTATTGAATCAAAAATGCACCTTTTTGCATTAATGCGGTACTAAACCTGCACATTTTCAGGCCGAGAATCCCCTTGTGCGCATGCGCCGCTGCAGTCAGCGGCGCATACCGAGGGGGATATCTCCTAAACCGTACAGGTTTAGGAGATATTTTTTTTACCTACAGATAAGCCTTATTATAGGCTTTCCTGTAGGTAAAAGTTTAAAAATCGAGTATACAACCACTTTAAAAAAAGTTTTGAAAATGGTCAGGGACTTATTGGCTGAAAAAAAGCATAGATGTAAACGTGTCCCATAGGAAGCCATGAATCAAACAAGCTATAAAAGCTCCAAAACAGGATGGATGGAGTAGAGCAGTGCCCCATCCTCAATAGTATAGAGATTTGAAAAGCACAAAAAATGGACTAAAAATGTAAATAAATGTTATTACAAAAACATATTTAAAATACTGCCCAATGCAGTGATGACTAAACCTCTCCAATGCTAATCAAAAACATGTCAAAATAAGACATATAATGTATAATAACATAAATTTCTAGTGCTACATGTTTCGCGGGGATGCTTCTTCAGGAGCTGAGTAAATTCAAAGAGGCAGTCAATAATAATGTTAATGGTGTACAGTCAGTATAAAATATTTGTCTCAGGGAAACCATAGGCCCACCATGGCAGCAGACCGAACAAGACCAGATACAGGGCATGCATTATGCAATGAACAACACCTTGGGGCGTGCCCAGTAAGAATGATAAAAAAAAAAAAAAAAACACAACATGAAATGATAGGAAACCATGTTAAATGGACTGTAATGTGTTTCTCCAAAAGGCACTAAACAAAAAACACATAGGTGTGAACCAAGCCTAACTGCAGTTGGAGGCTCCATTAGCTGGAAAATTTTGCATTTCATTAGGAAAATAAAGGTGGAAGAGTGGAGGGGCACAGGTCCCAAGTTGCATGAGGTCCAGTGTGACGTTTCCACAGTCAGTGATGATTTGGGGAGCCATGTCATCTCCTGGTGTAGGTCCACTGTGTTTTATCAAGTCCAAAGTCAGCGCATCCCTCTACCAGGAAATTCTAGAGCCCTTCATGCATGCATGCGTGTGTGTGTGTGTATGTATATATATATGTGTAAAAATACTTTTTTATTAGTGTACAAATAATTCCAGCAAGACTTGGCACCTGCCCACACTGCCAAAACTACCAATACCTGGTTTAATGATCACGGTATCACTGTGCTTGATTGGCCAGCAAACTCACCTGACCTAAACCCCGTAGAAAATCTGTGGGGTATTGTCAAGAGGAAGATGAGAGACTCCAGACCCAACAATGCAGACGAGCTGAAGGCTGCTATCAAAGCAACCTGGGCTTCCAGAACACCGCAGCAGTGCCACAGGCTGACCACCTCCATGCCATGCCACATTGATGTCATAATTCATGCAAAAGGAGTCCCAACCAAGTATTGAGTGCATACCGTACTGTACATGGACATATTTTTCAGTAAGCCAACATTTCTGTATTAAAAATCCTTTTTTTATTTTTTTATTTGTCTTATGTAATATTCGAATTTTCTGAGATACTGAATTTTGTGTTTTCACTATCTAAGCCATAATCATCAAATTATTATAATTTTTTTTTTTTTAAAGAAATGCTTGAAATAAATAAACTGCGTGTAACGCATCTATATAAAATATCTGAGTTTCACTTTTTGAATTGAATTACTGAAATAAATTAACTTTTTGATAATATTCCAATATTTTTGAGATACACCTGGATGTTGTGGCATTTTGAACTCTGAGTGATGAGTATGACAGATCGTACCGCCTGCCAAACTATCTCTTTGGTTTAATTCGGGGGCCGCACAGCAACTGAACACTCAGTTTGCAGTTGCAAGTCTTGCAATGTAGAATTGCCATTTGCCAATTTAAAAAGAAAAGTATATATATATATATATATATATATATATATATATAAAAAAAAACGCATTAAGGAGGCAGCAGTAGCCCCTCCTGAACAGCTCCTAAGCCACTGCTGTACTGTCCTCTGAAAATTTATCCACCGCAAATTGCTTTTCAGAGGGTGGTAAGCAGTACTGCCAATGTGAAAGACGCCTTAGAGAGATTCTTTCACTTCCTGTCTGGTAAAAAGAATGTCCCTAAGACAGGAAGTGAGGACAAATCTCCCTCGCAGTAACACAGACATGTAAAAATGCATTTTCTTCATTGAAGGACACAGCTGAGATATTGAGAGGTTCACAGAGAATCACCCAGGGTGTTCAAGTCTGGTACCCCCACATTCTGAGGCATGGGAGTCCTCCCCCCTCCCTACAGTGGTGGCTGCTGCTTGAAGATTCAGAGGTGGAGGGGAGCGGCAAACCAACGCTGGAAACACCCCCTGCCGTGGGAGATGGATGGCCTTCTTACCTCTGTCCTGCCCAGACTCCGATCTCCCCTCCTCGAGCTGTTAAGGAATCCAATGTACATAATGATAATCAGAAAATGTCTATTTGCTTATGTGTATACATGTTTCTATGCTCCTTACTTATTATGTAGCATACAGATTGACCCTGTTCTGCGGAGCCAAGATGGCGTCTATACCCTACATCCCCCGCATTAAAAGAATGCATTCGAGATAACAGAACCAGCTTCAACCAAACTTCAAGCATCAAGTTTCTTCATTTCTCTTGTATTGTAACCAATAAGATGTACCAATTAGACTGACATAGTAAAGACGTATCTTTCTGTATAAAATATTAACACCGCCTACGAATAAATCAGTATTTAGAAGTAGCCTGAGCTGAACATATCTCAGAGAGTGTTTACTTCTAATGTGCATGCACATTTATACTTTTTAATTAGGAATAGCAGCAGATAACCAAGAACTAATTTATAGTTCTAATCCATCACAACTGGCGCCCAACGTGGGGCTTCAGGCCACAATCGAAGGGAGACCGCATTCCAGGACTGAACGGCTGGCCAGATCAGAGAAGGGGGTTAAGCGCGCAGCCCTAACAGTACGGTAAGCATATTTATCCTTACCATTTGTACGACTTCTCTGATTTGGCTGGTTGATTTGGTCTTGTTGGCTCCTTTCGATTGTTCAAAGAGGCAGGTAACTTATTTCTCGCCTGAAGCCGTTTTAACGAACCTGCTAATGGTTTTCTGCTGACTATTATCTGTTCAGTGTCTGTCATTAGTGATGGCCGAACGGTTCGCCCGGCGGTCGTTTCGCGGCGAATTTCCGACATTCGCGGTCCGCACGTTCGAACGCCTTTTTCCGTCGTTCGCCGCGGCGGACTTACGTGTTTAATGTATACAAGAACTTTAACCTTTGGTGACACGTTTATCATGTGATACAGGACAGCCAATTGAGACATGACAGCACATGGACACTTGTACATTCCCCCTAACCTATAAATACACCCGATCCGGTGGCCATTTTACATTCTTTCTTCTGTTAAGATAGGGACAGGTTCCTGTGTGGAGTAGGGAGAGATAAACCACTAGCTATTTGGTACACAAAAGTTCTTTTCAGGACTGGTATAGGTGTTAGGTGTTGATAGGTTTGCTGTGCTGCTGATTCTTGCAGCAGCCTGAGTGTCTTTTGTTAGTTTAGAGAAAGGGAAAGGACGGTGTATGCTACAGGGACAGCCAGATTAGTCTTTCATCATCATCATCATCATCATCATCATTAGCTGTTACTATCAAGGTCCACAAAAGAGCTGTTCCAGTAACCACTAATCGTTCTCTTTTTTTGCCAATTTGTATAGGGACAGGAAGGAAGCAGTGTTGTCAGGCAGTGAGGGTAATTTTAAAGACTTGCTGTTATTATTAGTTCCACAAAGGTTCTTTTCAGGACTGGTATCAGTGGTACAGTAATAGGCTTGTACATGTATAATATTCTTTCTTCCAAATATAGAAAGGATATTATACTTGACTGCTGCCCTTCTGCTGCAGTCTGCTAAACATTCACAACTCACTTGTTCCACAAAAGTTCTTATAAGGACTGGTAACTTGGTATAGGGTGCTACGGTACATAGGCTTGAGTGCGGTACAGTCTGCTGTTCTGTAAGGACCGCTATCGGTCCACAATAGATAGGGTTGACGTGCACCACTGCTGACCGCTGCCCTATACTGCAGCAGTCCTTCAGCGGTATAGGGACTGACGTACAGTCTGCTAATCACTAACACACAACCTGCTTGTTCCACAAAAGTTCTTATAAGGACTGGTAACTTGGTATAGGGTGCTACGGTACATAGGCTTGAGTGCGGTACAGTCTGCTGTTCTGTAAGGACCGCTATCGGTCCACAATAGATAGGGTTGACGTGCACCACTGCTGACCGCTGCCCTATACTGCAGCAGTCCTTCAGCGGTATAGGGACTGACGTACAGTCTGCTAAACACTAATACACAACCTGCTTGGTCCACAAAAGTTCTTATAAGGACTGGTAACTTGGTATAGGGTGCTACGGTACATAGGCTTGAGTGCGGTACAGTCTGCTGTTCTGTAAGGACCGCTATCGGTCCACAATAGATAGGGTTGACGTGCACCACTGCTGACCGCTCACCTATACTGCAGCAGTCCTTCAGCGGTATAGGGACTGACGTACAGTCTGCTAATCACTAACACACAACCTGCTTGTTCCACAAAAGTTCTTATAAGGACTGGTAACTTGGTATAGGGTGCTACGGTACATAGGCTTGAGTGCGGTACAGTCTGCTGTTCTGTAAGGACCGCTATCGGTCCACAATAGATAGGGTTGACGTGCACCACTGCTGACCGCTGCCCTATACTGCAGCAGTCCTTCAGCGGTATAGGGACTGACGTACAGTCTGCTAAACACTAATACACAACCTGCTTGGTCCACAAAAGTTCTTATAAGGACTGGTAACTTGGTATAGGGTGCTACGGTACATAGGCTTGAGTGCGGTACAGTCTGCTGTTCTGTAAGGACCGCTATCGGTCCACAATAGATAGGGTTGACGTGCACCACTGCTGACCGCTGCCCTATACTGCAGCAGTCCTTCAGCGGTATAGGGACTGACGTACAGTCTGCTAAACACTAATACACAACCTGCTTGGTCCACAAAAGTTCTTATAAGGACTGGTAACTTGGTATAGGGTGCTACGGTACATAGGCTTGAGTGCGGTACAGTCTGCTGTTCTGTAAGGACCGCTATAGGTCCACAATAGATAGGGTTGACGTGCACCACTGCTGACCGCTCACCTATACTGCAGCAGTCCTTCAGCGGTATAGGGACTAAGAGTTTTGTCACAGGGTCATTTAAAAAATGACATGCAGAGGAAGAGGCAGGCCCTTCCGCAGGGGTGGTAGGGGTAGGGCAGGAGCAACAGGCTTGAGCCAAAGTGGGAAGTTGCAGAAGGTGCGTTCAATTACTTTAAAGGATGCACCAGACTTGGTTGAGTGGCTCGCTCAGCCTTACTCTTCTGCACCCTCCTCATCCTCTCGATCTGCACCCTCTTCTTCACTCTCTGCTATGTGCACCCCCAAAGACACTACCACCAACAACACGACCACCACCACCACCACCACATACCTTCCGCTTGAGTCACTGGAATTATTTTCCGATCCATATCAAGAGGACATTTCTGATGCGCAGCCACTCTTGGTATTGGATCAGGAAGAGGAGGTAGCAACAAGCGCTACTCAGCAGTCTGACGCCAGTACCCAGATCAGCCCAAGGAGGAGGTTGGTCCCCGGTGTTGCTGCCTACTCTACTTATAGCGGTGGGGAAGGTGACGTTGATGATGACGTGTCTAGTGATGTCACGTGGGTGCCCACAAGAGAGGAAGAGGAGGGGAGTTCAGAGGGAGATATGGACCAGCAGATAGGGAGGAGAAGCAGCAATGACTTACATTGCACAGCAGGGACAAAGCAGACTGCAAATGTATCAGGAGCGAGTCATCGACCATGTACGGTCACATCTGGCGCTCCCAGGACACCGGCACATGGCTCCGCAGTGTGGGCTTTTTTTAACGTGTCCGCTGCTGACAATAGCGTTGCCATCTGCAATCTTTGCAGTCAACGCGTTAGTCGCGGTAAGCCCAATACTCACCTAGGGACGACCGCCTTAAGAAGGCACATGAGCAGCCATCACCGAGCCCAGTGGGAGCAACGGAACACACAAAGCCACACTGCAGGCTCTCACCGTCCAGCCTCGTCTTCTACTTCTCCTTCTCCTCTCTCCTCACAATTGTCCTCCACTCCACCTTCCATCACGCCAAGCTCACATTTTTCTGCAAAAAGGCAGGCTTCCGTGGGCCTAATGTTTGAGCGTAAAAAAATGATGACGCCGGATAACCCTCTTGCCCAACGGTTGGCGGCTGGCTTGTCAGAACTCATAGCCCGCCAACTACTGCCATATAAACTGGTGGACTCGGAGGCCTTTCGCAAATTTGTGGCCATTGGAACACCACAATGGAAGGTCCCAGGAAGGAAGTATTTCTCAGAGAAGGGCATCCCAGAGCTATATGGCCATGTTCAGCGGCAAGTGAATGTATCTCTGGCACACAGTGTCGGTGCCAAGATACATCTGACCACAGACACGTGGTCTAGCAAACACGGGCAGGGAAGGTATATCAGTTTTACTGCCCACTGGGTGAACCTTCTGACGGCCGTCAAGCATGTAACCCGTGGCACCCGTGTAGATTTGGTTTTACCGCCACGGATTGCATGCAGGCCTGACTCTTCTTCTCCTCCTCCTACTCCATCCTCCTCCCTCTCCTCCTCAGCTGCCTCCTCCTTTTCCGCTGCTAGCGTCTCTTCCACTGCACCGCCCAAGCTCCCCAGAACCTATTCCACATGCCAGGTGAGACGTTGCCATGCCGTGCTGCGTCTGTTGTGCCTGGAAGCAAAGAGCCACACTGGCCCGGCACTCCTTTCAGCTTTGCGTTCACAGGCAGATGAGTGGCTAACACCGCTCAATTTGACAGTTGGTAAAGTGGTGTGTGACAACGGTGCCAATCTGCTTAGCGCATTGAAACAGGGCAAAATCACGCACGTGCCGTGCATGGCACACGTCTTAAACTTGGTCGTGCAGCGATTCCTTGTCAAATACCCTGGGGTCCAGGACATCTTGCGGCAGGCAAGGAAAATCTCGGCCCATTTCAGAAGATCTTACACGGCCATGGCTCGCCTTGCTGACATTCAGCGGCGACACCATCTGCCGGTCAGACGTCTTATTTGCGATTGCCCGACGCGATGGAACTCAACCTTCTATATGCTTGATAGGCTGCTCCAGCAGAAACGTGCAGTTAACGTCTACCTGTATGAACTCTGCGAAAGAAACGGTTCTGGGGAGCTGGGTTTTTTTTCACCGCGCCAGTGGCTGCTCATGCGCGACACATGCAGACTTCTGCGGCCATTTGAGGAGATCACCAAACTGGTCAGTCGCAGCCATGGCGCCATCAGTGACATGGTACCTTATGCCTTCTTTCTGGAGCGTGCATTGCGTCGTGTCATTGATCAGGCTGTGGAGGAGCAGGAGCGGGAAGATGAGGAAGTCGCAATGCTGGATGAATTCCCAGGGGGGGCTACTCTATCTGAGACAAGTCAACAACAGGAGTCTGATGAGGAGTCAGAGGAGGATGGTGCCGGGGCGGATGAGCAGGAGCAAGAAGAGCATGCTTTAAACCTTTCTGGGATCCCTGTTGTGCGAGGATGGGGAGAGGAGAATGAAGAGGACGACATTATCCTGGATGATGAGCAGGAGCCAGGCCACCACACCGCTTCCACTTTAGTGCAAATGGGGGCCTTCATGCTCCAGTGTTTTAATAGGGACCCCCGTATAAAAAGCATGAGGGTCAAGGACCAGTACTGGGTGGCAACGTACTTAGACCCCCGGTACAAACACAAAATGGCGGAAATGTTACCGCCGTCGCAGAGGGCTGTCAGAATGCAGCACTTCCAGGCCTTGCTTCGAGAAATGCTGCATTCTGCTTTTGCGTGCGCTGGCAGAGGAGCAATTCCCACTCCCAGAGAAGGATTTGCGGGTACCAATCCAACAGCGCCTGCAAGAAGAGGCCGGTTTGAAGATGTGTTGGTGACTTCGGATATGAGGTCATTCTTTCAGCCGACCCATCGACAGGTGTCATCCGGATCCAGCATCAGGGAACGCCTAGACCGTCAGGTGTCCGACTACATTGGGTTAACGGCCGATGTGGACGCTCTGAGGAGTGATGAACCCCTAGACTACTGGGTGGGCAGGCTTGACCTCTGGCCAGAGCTTGCCCAATTTGCAATCGAACTGTTGGCTTGCCCCTCATCCAGTGTCCTGTCCGAAAGGACGTTCAGCGCAGCAGGGGGGATTGTGACCGATAAGCGTACTCGCCTAGCTCACCACAGTGTTAACTACCTCACATTTCTAAAAATGAATGAGGCATGGATCTCGGAGGAATTCAACACATGTGATCAGTAGACCATGTATATGTCTATAAACAATTTTTGGAATCAAGCACACAGACCTTCTTAATTCATTTGGCTCACTTCCCTGACCCAAAAAAGCACACCGTACTATATGCCCCTACCCTCCTCTTTGAAGAGGTTGAGCGGTGTCATATTTCTACTGGGGCTGCTTATTATGAGGGGTTCCCACCATCCCTGTGCTGTGCTGACTTCCTCCTGGGTGTTCTTATTATGAGGGGCTCCCACCATCCCTGTGCTGTGCTGACTTCCTCCTGGGGGTTCTTATTATGAGGGGATCACACCATCCCTGTGCTGTGCTGACTTCCTCCTGGGGCTGCTTACGGTGCTGCTGTCAGCGCTGTATGTCACGGAGCTGCTGTCAGCGCTGTATGTCACGGAGCTGCTGTCAGCGCTGTATGTCACGGAGCTGCTGTCAGCGCTGTATGTCACGGAGCTGCTGTCAGCGCTGTATGTCACGGAGCTGCTGTCAGCGCTGTATGTCACGGAGCTGCTGTCAGCGCTGTATGTCACGGAGCTGCTGTCAGCGCTGTATGTCACGGAGCTGCTGTCAGCGCTGTATGTCACGGAGCTGCTGTCAGCGCTGTATGTCACGGAGCTGCTGTCAGCGCTGTATGTCACGGTGCTGCTGTCAGCGCTGTATGTCACGGAGCTGCTGTCAGCGCTGTATGTCACGGAGCTGCTGTCAGTGCTGTATGTCACGGAGCTGCTGTCAGCGCTGTATGTCACGGAGCTGCTGTCAGCGCTGTATGTCACGGAGCTGCTGTCAGCGCTGTATGTCACGGTGCTGCTGTCAGCGCTGTATGTCACGGAGCTGCTGTCAGCGCTGTATGTCACGGAGCTGCTGTCAGCGCTGTATGTCACGGAGCTGCTGTCAGCGCTGTATGTCACGGAGCTGCTGTCAGCGCTGTATGTCACGGAGCTGCTGTCAGCGCTGTATGTCACGGTGCTGATGTCAGTGCTCTGTATTACGGTGCTGCTGTCAGTGCTCTGTATCTCCTGCACCCTCTTGTTTGCCTACCCTGGTCCCTGACCTTCCCTCTCCTCCATTGCCTTCATTAGCTCCATAGTCCTGAATTGTCAGAACAATTTCCCAAATAAAAAAAAAATGCTTGTAGTTATCGATCCCAAATTCACCTCATACATGTATTATGCTATTGTCCAGGTGGTGGGACTACGTGCTACCCCCTAATAATTACCCCGTGGCCGCAAATTCGACCTAAAGGTTTGCGAAATTCGCCTCCCATTGAAGTCAATGGAGCCCGCGGCGAACGGTCGTTTTCGCGAACGTTTGTGTCCGTTCGCGTTTCGCGTTCGCGAAACGTCCCGTCGGAAGTTCGTCCATCACTATCTGTCATTCTGAAGGATTGCAAATTTAGCAGACTGAAAGTGCAGCTGCAGGCGTGTGTCCATCCTCACCCCTAGATTCTACCTCTAGTGGTGGGGTGGAATTCTGCAGGCATTTATAGACGGGGTTACTCGAGGTTGGCTGTGTAGGACCTCTGAGGGTTAATCTCAAGCTGTGAATTAGGGCAGTTTGAAAGAAGGCTTGCGGAAGTGGCAGCCTTGCAAAACGTCTATGAATGTTCTGCTCGGGAAAGCTTTCCTGAGGGTTTATCTCAAACTGTGAATTAGGGCAGTTTGAAAGAAGGCTAGCTGGAATTTGGCAGTCTTGTGACTCAGGTGAGCTTTTCCCGAGAGCTATCTTTGCAGTTCAAAGAGTGTCAGGTGTCATGTCCTGTACCGAGTGTATTTGTCCATTACTGTTTGATATACACGAAGAGGGTGACAGTGAGAGAAAGTGGCTACCTGAAGGATCAGTTGGGCCATAAGCCACTGCTCCACACCACCTCTGACGTGCTAGTTTTGACCCTCGAAGAGATAGAACAGTCAGGAGTGTGCTAGGAGACAGATCTCTCGCAGGGATGCGAGCCCCCACCCTAGGAATTCCTTGATAAGACAGCAGTCAGAGGAGTATTAACCACTTTGTTTCCTGTATTCTCCTCTTAAGCCGTCCGCTGAAAAAGAGAGAGAGAGAAGGGAATGCTAGAATGTGATATTAGAAGAGGAGAGAAGATGTTGCAAGAAGCAGAGGAATGGCATGTGCTGATAAGAAGACAAAGTAGAGTCTGTGTGATAACGGCTTATTGGATGTGGCAGAAGCATGGTACAGGACGGCAAGGTCATTGCACAAAGAAGGTTGGATAGAAGAGGAAATCAAGTATGTGAATCACAGAGTTGATAATGTGGCTGTACCGCCCCCATATACAAAAACTGGAACGAAGGAGGAGGGGGACAACCCTGCTATCCGCCCACTCCCTTCTCACCACCCCAACTCGAGCACAACCCACTGTGACCACTCCCAGGTGGCCATCTTGGTACACCCAAGCCCTCACTTCAGGCACAGCCCAGTGCACTTCCTGCTGGCGGACATTTTGGTACACCCAATAGGCCCAGCCATGGCATATAACCAGTTCTTCTCGTTTTAAACCAGGATGGTTCCTACCACACACCTGTCTTCCCTAATATGGAAGCACTACCTTCACAGGCCGGATATGTTAATGATGAAGAAGCGTCCGAGTGGGAAGACCAACAACAGGCAGCAAGGCCACCTGCTGATTTAACCCCTAATCCGGCTCTGGACTCACAGTTCCGAGAGGATCTCAAACATATGCTGACAACCATGAGAAACAGTGCCCATTCTCAGCCCCCCCGCCTCAACACCAGTCTCGGTTACCAGAAGGGGCACTGGTGATGTATGTCGCTTTTACCCCATCACAAGCAGCAACCTTAGTGACAAGTCTGCCTGACCCAGAGAAACAGCCAATGCTCTTCTACCGCAGGATAGTGCAGATACAAGAAGCTTACTCAGCTGCCTGGAGAGACTTGATCAGCCTATGCCAAATTAAAGCAGGACATGTCTTTTGGCCAGTCATGCAGACAGGATATCAGAAAAAGCCTGATGGTGGCCCGCCCTGAATATCGCTCAATGAAAATGTCCGATTTACTGTTGGTGGCCAGAGGGATAGAAAACCAAAAAGGAAAAAAAACAACGCCCCTCATGGTAACACAAGGCGAAGATCCTGCCTACACTCGTCCACCACCACTGCCCAATACCAGGGAAAGGATCATCTGTTACAACTGTGGGAAGCGGGGTCACATCAGAAGAGTACGCAGAGCCCCAAGACATCTGAGACAAGACAGGGATCCCCGCGAAGTGCAACGTGGACATGAACCTCCACCACCACGCCCCAACTCATGCTAGGAAATGAGAAAACCCGTGTCACCCCTTATGACAGTGTCCTCAAATTAGACTGGGGGACCCCTAGCAAAGGTCACGTTACCTATACAAGGAAAACCTACCACTTGTCTCATTGACATGAGTGCAGCCAGGAGTGTGTTGAGGGCTGAGGACCTGCCTGATAATTCTTTCCTTTCCACTATTGATGTTTCCTGCGTGGGAGTGGATGGGGTGCCCCGCTCCAGTCCACTCACTGAGCCTCTCCAAGTGAGGACATTTCCTGATTTGCTTACCAGATTTGTGGTGTCCTCTACATGTCCCTTGAATCTACTAGGAGCTGATGTGCTGTCCAGACTACAGGCGTCAATCATCTTCACACCTGAAGGGGGGGTGAAGTTACATACTCCCCTATCCTTGGAAGACTCATCTGCTTTGTATTCTCTGCCTCTCCTGATGACACTTCATTAAGCAATGACTCCAAGTTCAATACCAAAAGAAGTACTTGACGGAATTCCTACCTGTCTATGGTCCACAGGCCCGGAAGACATTGGTCACTTAAAAGTGCCACCAGTTTCAGTCAAGCTCAAAGAGGGCACATCATTGCCCCGGAAACCACAATAACCCCCCTAAAGTTAGCTCAATCTGCAGCTATTTTGAAGCATGTCAAGGCCCTCGTGTCAGATGGAGCCCTGATACCCTGCGCATCTCCATGCAACACACCTCTGTTCTCTAGGAAGAAGAGAACCCCTAAAAGAGAACAAGCTGGTTGCGGGGGTGTCCCTGACTGCAAAGTACCTCACAGTGGTGGACCATGCAAACGCTCTCTTCAGTGTCCACCTTCACCCCTCATGCTGGTACCTTTTGCATTCACCCACGAAAAGACAGCAACGTACCCAGACAGTTATGCCAAAAAGGGGCACAGAACTCTCCAAGCTAGTTTGCAAACGCTATGGCTATCATCCTTGACACATAACAAGAGGATCACCTGGAAGTGACTCTCCTCCAATATATTGATGACCTTCTCCACTGTGCAGCTGACTTACCCACTGTTGAAGTCACCTCAGAAAGCCAGTTGGGCTATCTTGCCACACAGGGTTGCGAAGCCTCAAAGCCCAAATTGCAGTGGTGCTCAACATCTGTAATTGTTCTTGGACACTGTCTTGTCCCATGGGACAATACACCTCACTGAAGACAGGGTGTAAGCAATCTCTGACATCCCACTGCCACAAGGCCAGAAGCCCCTTCATTCCTTCCTTGGACTAATTTCCTATTGCAGAGCATGGATTCCAGAAGGCTCCCTACTGATGCAAGCTTTGTATGATGCCCTGAAATCAGACCCCTTCCAGATGTCTCCTGAAACAATATCCAACTTTGAGGCCTTCAAGCACACCATCTCTGGCGCTAGGGCTCCCAGACTACGACAAAACGTTCAAGCCCTTTGTATCCGAACATCTGGGACATGCTACAGGTGTACTCGCCCAATCACACGGCATCTGCCTACGCCCTATAGGATATTATTCCTGTCGGCCTAATGCGATAGCAAGAGGAGGCCCATCGTCTCTGTGAGCTGTCTTTGCTGCACAAGCCTTGTTTGACAAAACTTTGGACTTGGCTCTCGGACTCTGCCTCGTTCTGCTTGCTCCCCATGACATTGCTCCCATACTCCACCAAGATCCAGCCGAAACATCTGTCCATTGCCAGACACTTGAGACTCCTGTGTTTCTACCTTCTAGACAGCATTACTCTATTATGTTGTCAAACACCGAAACCTACCACCCTTCTTCCACTTCTCAAGGGGGGGTAAGGAGGAGGAGTCGAGTCTTGACTTGTCACCCCATGACTGCATCGAACTAATGCGGCTGGAAACCACGCATCTCCCCACCGTGAGTGAAATACCCCTGCAGGATCCAGGTCACCACTGAAAACTCGGTTCTCCAAACTGAAACCTTACCGCCGGTGATGTCTGCACAGGTGGCAGAGCTGCAAGCACTTACTACAGCATGTGAATTGGCAGAGGAAAAAAGAGCCAACATTCATACGGACTCAAGATATGCTTTCAGCGTTGCACATGATTTTGGTGTTATCTGGAAGGACAGAGGGTTCCTGACGGCTGCAGGAACACCTGTGAAACAGCTCAGCCATCAAGGATTTGGACGCACTGCTTCTCCCAACCCAAGTGACTATTCTAAAAGTAAAAGCACACAACAAACTCAACTCGAAGGAAGCTCGAGGCAATCTAGACGATTCAGCTGCCAAACAGACAGCCAGTGGTCCACGGGAAGTGGACAGCAGGGTGGTAGAAGAAGACCACTCCATGCTTACCCTACAGACTCTCCCAGTGGACAGAGTTTATCTGAAATAATTACAGGAAGCAGCAAGTCCGGATGAGAAGGAAAGCTGGAAAACGGAGAGGAGGAACTCTCAGAGATGGACTATTCGAGTGCAGCAAGAAGCCTTGTCTACCCAGGAGTATGTACCCAGCCATGGTGCAATGGGCAAATGGAGCTGCCCACTTGACAAAGACTCTTATGAACTTATGAGTTACTTCATTGACCAACAACTTCTGCAGATCATGCACTATCTGCAACAAATGTAACCCAGAATGTACAGAAAAGGCACAGAAGAAGCACCTGGCAAAAGCTCTATACCCCTTCCAGAGGATACAAATTGATCACTCCCAAATGTCAAAGGAGTGACAGATTGGAATACGCCCCCTAGTGGAGGTGGACATGACTGCCAGGACCACAGCTAAGGAACTACTGAGTGAGATAGTATGTAGATTTGAGGTCCCAGAGGTGATAGAGAGCGATCAGGCCCAGCCTTCACAGCAACCCTTACAAAAGATTAGGGCAGCACTGGGGGTTCAGTTGGCTCTACACACCCCTTACCACCCTCAAAGTAGCGGGAAGGTAGAAAGGATGAAAGGGACACTAGAAAAACAGGATGTTAAAGATGGCCCAAAAGACTAACATGAGTCGGCCAGACAGTTTGCCCGCTGCCCTGTTCAGTGTCAGACACACACCCCGGGGGTAACATGCCCTATCCCCCTTATAAAATTTAGTTTGGTTCAGCCCCCAGACTTGGCTGTCACTTTCCACAACAGTTACAGTTGCAATCTGATGTGTTGACTAATTATGTGACCTCATTATCAGGAGAATTAACCCAAATGCATGTCCAGGTGTTTTCTTCCATTCCAGATCCTGAATTAGATACAGGAACACACCAACTACTACCTGGAGATTGGGGGCTGGTAAAGAAATTTGTGAGAAAACATTCTCTTGAACCCAGATATGATGGTCCATTCCAAGTTTTGCTGACCACAGCCACCTCAGTGGAATTGGCCAGGAAGAATACCTGAATACACGCCTCCCACTGCAAGAAAGCTCCACCCCCGAGGACAAGATCCCGCCCACTTCATGACGACCATGCTGCATATCCTTTTTCTGTTTGGTCTAGGGGGGGGGCTCAGGAGGTGGTCATCACAAAAAAAAAAAAAAAAATGATAACATAATTACATTTTGGTACAACTCTTCAGGGACACATGTGACCACCTTTACCTTTGATTACTGTGACATAGTACCTTGTCCGTTTGACTCTTTCATGGCAATGCCATTGGTACAGTGACATCCCTGTTGGTAAGGTGAGACATCCCTGATGGTAATATGTGTGTTTTACAGACAGTTACTGGGGCCAGAATTGTGGTTCCTGGGAGGGACAGTGGGTTGAAACATAGGACCAGATTAGAGGGTATCTGGACCGGTGAATGTGCCCTGAAAAGGTGATTACGCCCCTCCATATCCTAGCAGAAGATACCCCTGATACATACACTGACCCAGCACACAGTCAGAGGAGGAAGCGAGCAGCTCTCTCCGGAAGCTTTGACCCTCATGTGTACATAGATGCTATAGGAGTTCCAAGGGGGGTCCCTGATGAATTCAAAGCCAGGGAATTGCTGGCCAGTTACCCCCCACTTCCTACATGACATTCCAGAACCGGATGGCCTTAGACATGCTGTTAGCTGAGAAAGGAAGTGTCTGTAAAAATAGAAAAAACGGGAACCTGTTGCACCTACATTCCTGATAATACCGGCCCAAATGGTAAAGTAACTTTAGCTATAAAGAAATTAGAAGATTTGTCATTGGAGTTGAAGAAGAACTCCGGTATTACAGACCCATGGGATCAATATTTTAGCTGGATGAGTGGGTGTCAGAAGGTGCTCGCCCAGATAGGGGTAACGGTACTAATAATCCTGGTTCTTTTAGCCCTGATTGTATGCTGTATTCTACCTTTCGTAAAGAAGTTAATGAGCAAGGCTGTAGACAACAGCCCACCTACATTTCTCCACTAAGAAGAAGAGGACCCTCTTATGATGGAGGGTGACAAACCCTTCACTCCTCTACAGTCACTCCCTGTCCAAAATCTCACAATCCTCTAGGGTTATAGGGGTAGATAGCACCTGATTGCCCTTCTCCAGCTGTATCGAGGGGGGTAGTGAACTAGTTGCTGCCCAACTCTATATACAGCTTAAAAAGAGTTGCTGAGGAGAATGGGCCAGGTGAGTAGGACCTTTTAGATGAGGGACAGAAGAAAATAGCCATTTTAGGGGGGACTGTTAAGGAATCCAATGTACATAATGATAATCAGAAAATGTCTATTTGCTTATGTGTATACATGTTTCTATGCTCCTTACTTATTATGTAGCATACAGATTGACCCTGTTCTGCGGAGCCAAGATGGCGTCTATACCCTACATCCCCCGCATTAAAAGAATGCATTCGAGATAACAGAACCAGCTTCAACCAAACTTCAAGCATCAAGTTTCTTCATTTCTCTTGTATTGTAACCAATAAGATGTACCTATTAGACTGACATAGTAATGACGTATCTTTCTGTATAAAATATTAACACCGCCCACGAATAAATCAGTATTTAGAAGTAGCCTGAGCTGAACATATCTCAGAGAGTGTTTACTTCTAATGTGCATGCACATTTATACTTTTTAATTAGGAATAGCAGCAGATAACCAAGAACTAATTTATAGTTCTAATCCATCACAGAGCCTGGGAGTGCTGGATGGTGAGCCATCCCTGGAGTGGCGGCTGGTGGGTCTGTCAGTCTTCCCCTTGCTTCTCACCCGGCCGCGTGTCTCCTCCCTCTTCCTCCCTATTGGCCAATAACACTGCCTCTCGTTTTGGCCAATTGGTAAACGGGTCTCATGACCCGCTTCCTGATTGGCCGGGAGAAGAATCAGTGTGTAAATAGCGAATATTCATTCGCCATTATCACACAATTGGGTGGGCTTGGAGGGCAGTGCTCTGCGCCCTGAGCCCACCCTTTTTTGAAGCCTCCAGCTCTAATCAGGTGCTTAACCCCCCCCCCCCCCCCACCCACATTGGAATCCATGGTCTAGCACCCTGTATGTACATCAGGGGGCTGGATGCATGGACAGAGGGTGCGCCCCTAACAGGCCGCCACTGCACCCCAATCATAAAATGCTGCAGAAACCAAATGAAGAGCATTGTGGCTGCCCCAGTGAACCGAGCCCTCACCTGATAACCAGGGATGCCACCCACTCACCATCTGCTATCAGCGTGAGGTCAGCCAGCTTCTACTTCTGTAAATCTGGAACTCCTTTTAGTGGAATTTAAAGAGGAAGTAGACTGGTGGGTTTTACTTCCTCTTATTTCCCTGCAAAGGTAAAGCATAATCGGCTACTATGCTACTACAATAATAATATTGTGTTTTTTTCAAAATTGTCGCTCTTTTTTTTGTTCATAGCGCAAAAAATAAAAACCGCAGAGGTGATCAAATACCAAAAGAAAGCTTTATTTGTGGGGAAAAAAAAAAGGACGATCAAAATTAAATTTGGGTACAACGTCGCATGACCGCGCAATTGTCATTCAACGTGCGACAGCGCTAAAAGCTGAAAATTGGCCTGGGCAGGAAGGGGGTGAAAATGCCCTGTAATGAAGTGGTTAAAGTGACACTAAACCGAGAAAATGAACAAAACCTTTCTTCTCATCATTGTCTGCTCTCTGTGCCCCTTCTATGGGCAGCTTACCTCTAAAATCCTTGTTTGGTTCTTTATAGCTCACCCTTCTTTTCTTAGGACGGCTATGGCCGTTCTCTGTTATTAGATACCAATGACCATCAAAATATAGGTACAGTTTTCCATGACAGAGTAATTGTCAGTCAAAGAATCACAACACCATAGCTCCCAACTGTCCCTGATTTGGAGCAATGTCCCTCTGTCCCTCATTCCTCCTCATTTGTCCCTCATTCTGGTCTGATCCATATAGTTGTATATAAAATGCACTTTTTATCTAACAAAAAGTGTTTTCCAGTGCTAAACCTTTCATCTGATTTCTAAATTGCTGCATTTGTAAATTCCAAAAGCCAATATAAAGGAATAGTAGTGGGGAAAAGGCACTTGTGGGTTTAACCAATCTTGCTTTTTTGGACAATGCTTCTTTTAATACCGGGCCTATTCTGGCACTCCACTCCTACATGTGAAAATCATCATTTTTTTTCTAGAAAATTACTCAGAACCCCCAAACAATATATATGTTTTTTTTTTTTTTTTTTTTTTTAGCAGACACCGGAGGGAATAAAATGGCAGTCATTGCAACTTTTTATCTCGCACGGTATTTGCGCAATAATTTTTCAAACGCCATTTTTTTGGGAAGAAAAAAACGGTTTCATGAATTAAAAAAATAACAAAAACAGTAAAATTTGCCCAATTTTTTTGTATAATGTGAAAGATGATGTTACGCCGAGTAAATAGATACCTAACATGTCACGCTTTAAAATTGCACACAATCATGGAATGGCACCAAACTTCGGTACTTAAAAATCTCCATAGATGATGGATTCAAACGTGATGACGTACGACCGTACTAGAATAAGGAAGTTCATAGCCAGTAGTCAATAGCTGCCCTAGCGTCGGTTTTCGCCCGTTGGACTAGCATACAGACTAATGGATTTTTCGACCGGACTCGAGTCCATCAGAAAGATTTGAAACATGTTTTAAATCAAAATCCGTCTGATTTTTAGACAGCAAAGGTCCGATGAATCCCACACATGATCAAATTATCTGGTGGATTCGTTCCGTCGGACCCAGTTGAAAAGTCCGGTCGTGTGTACGTGGCATTACAGAGGAGGTCTAGAGCTAGAATTGCTGCACATGCTCTAACGCACGCAACGCTACCTCACATGTGTGGTTTGAACAGCGTTTACATACGTGGGACCTTTTAGGGGCGTTTTAAATTTTTTATTTTTATTTTACTTAATTGTTTTATTTTGTTACGCTTTAAAAAAAAAAAAAAATTATCATTTTTATTCCTATTACAAGGATTATAAAAATATGTAGCAGAATACATATTGGCCTAAACTGATGAAGAAATTATATTTTTTTATAGGATATGTTTTATAGCAGAAAATAAAAAAATTATGTAAAAAAAAACATATTTTTTTTGTTTATAGCGTAAAAAATTAACCGCAGAGGTGATCAAATACCACCAAAAGAGAGCTCTATTTGAGAGGGAAAAAAGGAAATACATTGTATTTGGGTACAGCGTCGCGCAGTGCTGTAAAGCAAAAAATGGCCTGGTCATGTAGGGGGGTAAATCTTCTGGAGCTGCAGTGGTTATTAATGAATACAAAAGAAAAGGAGACACCAAATGTGTGCAGAAGCTTCATTCTCCTCACTGGGACTTTTTCTGGGACCTGCTATGCTAGGACACCAAAATCAAAACTAAACATGTGACTAGAATTAAAATGCTTCAGTTTGTGGGATACAAAAACTGGAAATGTGACTGATGGGAAACTTCTACTTCCTCTATATACAAAGGGGAATTCTCAGCACCTATCTCCTCCATACACACAGCGTGACACCGCCGCCCCCTGCTGGCAGGACGGCGAAGCGGTTTTGTATTGACAAGCAGAAGCCTGGTCACGTGACCAAGCTGCGCTCGCTCGCCGATTGGCCGCCGAGCCGGGGAGAGGCTGACAGGTCATGTGATCCGATGTAAAGCCCCAGCCGCGGGCACAGTGAGTGTGTTTGTGGGGGGAGATCAGATACGGGCAGACAGGATGAAGAGCTGCCGGGGGATCTGCCTGCTGCTGCTGGTGACCTGGGTGCCTGTGATCTGGGGCTGCGGGGAGGAGGTGAGTGCCCGGCTCTGCGGAGAGATCAGCTCCCTCTGATCTGTATGTAGATGGTCATAGAGACCCGGAGTGTGAGTGGGCACACGGGGGTCACTGGGGGCTATACAGAGAGAGATTTACACTGTGTATATATGTGTGTGTGTGTGTGTGTATATATATGTGTGTGTGTGTGTGTGTATATATAATCTATCACTGGGGGGAGAGATATACACAGTGATCACTATAGGGGGTATGTAATATATATACACACACACACACACACACACCCCCCACCATGGGGTATACAGAGAGAGATATACACAGTGATCACTCTGTGCGCGCGCGCCCCCCCCCCCCCCCCCCAATCTCTTCTGCTCCAGGTATCTGACCCTTCCCCATATTAACATATTAATATCATTATATGATTTCTAATATGTGTGTATACAGTGGGAAGAAAATATGTGAACCCCCTTGGAATGAACTGTATTTCTGCAGTAATTTGCCATAAAATGCGATCTGTTGCTCAGCTTAAGAGCATCTGGAAAGTATTCACTGCACTTCACTTTTTACACGTTTTGTTATTTTACAGCCTTATTCCAAAGTAGATTACATGTATTACTTTCCTTAAAATTCTACAAGCAATACCCCATAATGACAACGTGAAAGAAGTTTGTTTGAAATCTTTGCTAATTTATTAGAAATAGGAAAAAAAATCTATATACATAAGTATTCACAGCCTTTGCCATGGCCCTTAAAACTGAGCTCAGGTGCGTCCTGTTTCCACTTATAATCCTTGAAATGCTTCTTCAACTTGGTTGGAGTCCACCTATGGTAAATTGAGTTGATTGGACATGATTTGGAAAGGTACACACCTGTCTATATAAGGTCCCACAGGTAACAGTGCATGTCAGAGCACTAACCAAGCCATGAAGTCCAAGGAATTGTCTGTAGACCTCCAAGACTGGTTTGTATTGAGGCACAGATCTGGGGAAGGGTACAGGAAAATTTCTGCAGCGTCGAAGGTCCCACTGAGCACAGTGGCCTCCATCATCCATAAATGGAAGAAGTTTGGAACCACCAGGACTCTTCCTAGAGAGGGCCGCCCAGCCAAACTGAGGAAAATAAATGAATTTAATCCATTTTGGAATAAGGCTGCGACATGTCAAAATGTGGAAAAAGTGAAGTGCTGTGAATACTTTCTGGATGCACTGAATGTCACAACCATAAACTGACACAATGTGCTGAAGCTAATCGGACACAAATCATTCTAATTTCTGGTGTCTTTATTGAACACACCTATTTAAATATTCATGGTGCTGAAGGAAAAAGGTGGGTGAAAAACGAATAACTTCAATGAGAGCTAATGAGTCAGTAATTTTCACAGCTGGGAGTCCAATTAATGAGGCTGGAGGTGTAATTTGGCTCTTTTTGAAGTAATTCAACTTACTTTTTCCTCCAGCACTGTGGATGGTTAATGGCTCAATAAAGAGACGAGAACTTTTTTTTTTCTTCATTTCTTCCTTTTTTTTTTTTTTTTTTTTTTTTTTTTTTTCTCTTCTCCCTTCTTGGTATTCTGCTGCTTCTTCTCCTGCTGACAGCATAAGGAGAAAAAAAAAAGCCGATTACCGATCTGTTTACATCACGTGTTCAGCTGTCATTGGCTGACAGCTGATTACGTGCTAAGGGTCGGGATCGGCCCCTTACTCCGATCTGTGATCACCCGATGACTCAGTGATCACAGAGCGCGCCCCACAGGGGACACCCTCCTAGCAACTTAGGCCGTCTTTCGGCTATAGTGTGGGTGGGAAGTGGTTAATATCATGAATTTAAATGAATATACATTTATTGTCGACCATTATTGGCACCTTTTTCAGCCTCGTGTACATTGCTGCTAAACGGACATTAAGACCCCTTTCACACTGAGGCACTATAGCATTAAAAATAGCACCTACAAAGCGCCATGAATGGCTGGATTCACACCAATGCAGTTTTAGTGCTTTTTGCAGATTTGCACTACAGATTGTGTTCCATAGGAAACCATGGTAAATGGACTGGAGTGCAAATCTGCAAAATTCAAAAAGCACTAAAACTGCATAGGTGTGAATCCAACCAAACAGTGGCTCAAGCTGAGGACTTTCACGCTGGAGTGGTGCACTGGCAGCGCATCAGAAAAAGTCCTGCCAGCAGCTTCTTTGGAGCGGTGAACTCGCCGCTCCTAAAGCGCCCCTGCCCATTGAAATCAATGGGCTGCGCCGCCAAACCGTAACCCTTTTTCGTCCGCTAGCGGGGGTTAAAAGCAGCTGAATAGTGCCGCAAAAAATGACGGTAAAGCTCCGCTAAAAATAATAATGTGAAAGGGCTTTTGGGAGCAGTTGGCCGTTTTTTTTTTTTTTTTTTTTTTTTTTTTTTTTTTTTTTTTTCCCCCAGCTCTCCCTTAACTCTCCTGTTATCTTATCAGTAGATGTACACAGGGTCATTTCTAGGCAGTTGAGTTTTTAGAGGCTTTTTTTTTTTTTTGGAATGCGAAAAATGGGTTCAGAAGCTGAGTTTAGAGGCATTTCAAGCTTCTAAACGTGGTAACTTGCATTTAGCCGCATTTCATTTACAGGCATTTTTTCATTTTTGGCTAGCTTAAAAACAGAAACGCTTCTAAACGCGGCAAAATGGGCATTTTAAACGTGGGTTACTATCTGTCAAGTTAAATCGTTCAGGAGAGGTTCTAAAATGTCCCGTGTACATTAAGCCTTGGTGCAAGAAAAACATATCCCTTTAAATTCTCCATATGTCTCCACATTGGTCTGTTGCGCTTCCATTGTGGTTTTAATCTTGCTTCCTGCAATTTTGGTCAGTTAACAAAACTGCACCAAACGCGCACCTCCCCGTTGAAATGCATTGAAAATGCAGCAAGAATGGATCAAAAACGCACGTGTTAAATTTTTGATGAGGTTTTTAAGTCACATGGCCTATGAAAAAACACCATAAGCACACTAAAATCGTGTTAAAATTGCACACGAGTTTCCATTGCCATTATGGGCACTTTTTTTTTTTTTTTTTTCTCTTATCAGCAAAAATGCCAGTAACACCATTTTCACCCGACAGTGTACAAGGATATGGAAATGGTCGTGTTTTTATCTTTTCAGTACTTGAAAAGGTTTATTATGAAAACATATACTGGGTATTTAAAAAAAAAAAAGTAATTTCATGCGCAGCAAGCATGCTGATAAGGCCGCCTGGTGTCTCTTCTCAGATTTTGCTGATGCATGTACTTGTTGTGGGTCAGTGACTCACAAAGTGCTGAAGCCAGATAGTCAGCCTGTTACAAGGTGATAATAAGGGAGAAATATATGGCAGCCATCTCAGTACACAGACATCATGGCTTTATGGCAGCCGTCTCAACCTTTTTACCCCAGAGGGAACCAATAAAAATATTCTCAGGTCTCGGGGAGCCCCCTTTATTTAAAAAAAAAAAAAAAAAAAAAAAAAATTGTATGTACAATCCATTAGCTTGATCACTGAACATTTTATATATCATCGTTTACAATACAATCCCCGCATTCATCATGTGTTTCTGCGTGTGCACTTGCATGCATTTGCAATTCCTTTTTTTTTTTTTTGTGTGTTTTTTAAAATATATTTTTACAAAGTTGCGTTTGCGCCCCCATCAAATCATTCTCTGCAGCTATTACCTTTTGTACCACCACCCCCTCCCTTTAGAATGTAAGCTCTACGAGCAGGGCCCTCCTGTACCTTTTGTATTGTACTGTAATTGTGTTGTCTCCCCTATACGTTGTAAAGCGCTGTGTAAACTGTTGGCGCTATATAAATCAATAATAATAATAATAATAATGTTTGTGTAGGTACCTTTTTTTTTTTTTTTTTTTTTTTTTTTTTTTTTTCCCTTTCATTCTGGTGCTGAAAAATACAGCATACTATACTTTTATTCTACGCACATGAAAGCATTACAGTAGCGTAAACAAGCCTCATTGAAATGCATTAATTTTTCTCGCATATGTATTTGTACCGTATTCATACTGCATCTAAAAATGCATGCGACTGAATCTGGTGTAAATAAGTCCTAAGAGTAAATGATGACATCCTTGGCATGTGTGACACCCTGGGTAGATTTTTTTTATTTTTTTATTTTTTTCACATCCTCCCCACTCTGTACATCATTTTTTAGTAATCATTCTAAAAATAAAAAGCAACAGACAGTAGAATTTTGTAGTGTCCCCAGTTGTTAGTGTAGATTTGGCCCCCTGCATTGATGGTCTGTGTAAGTCGGAGATCCATTGCTCACTGATCAAGGAACCCCAAGCAACCAAGGTTCAAAAAAGAATAACTTATGGGGAAGTGCCGACCTGTCCATTAGTGGTGCCCCCCCCCCCCCCCCCAAAAAAAATCCATGTGTTGAGCCACCTAATCTCCATGCAGGGCATCGGATGCATGGATTCCAATGAGGGGTTTTTTTTTTTTTTGCGCATGATTGGAGCCAGAGGCTCTAGTAGGGTGGGTTTGGGGTGCAGAGCACTAAATTCCCTCTGCACCCCAGAATATTCGCTATTGTCCAACTGATTCTCCTCCTGGCCAATCAGGAAGCAGGTCATGAGACCCATTTTCCCGATTGCCCGAAAGGAGAAGCCATTCTATTGGCTTATAGGGAGGAGATGTACGGCCGCTGTGATGCCGAGGAGATGCAAGGAAAGCCATCTCCACATGTCTGCCCAGGGGCAGCACAGGGTGAGTGAGCTGGTGACCCAGGGGGTGGTTGGTTTTGGTGCACTGTATGGGCTGCAGAAACGGGGGAGCTGATAAATGTGGTCGGGTCCTTCTGCTGCCCCCCCGACCGATGGAGCACCAACCTGCACTGTTGTAGGATAAGAAAACTTTTGAAAACCTTTTTATGAAAGTTCCCTTACCCTTTTTTATTTTACCTCTGTTCAGCCAGTCCTCGCCTTTCCAGTGTCTGTGTGTGTCTCTAGATGCCCAGGAGAAATAAGCCTAGAAGCCATCTGGTGCTACTGCTATGCACTGGGCTGCTGGTAAAGGAGGACTGGCAAGCCAGAGACTAACATCAAGGTGAGAGGTGGTTGGACAGGGTCCTTAAACTAGGTAAGTATGGAGCTTTGGGAAAAGTTTGTCCTTCCAGCATCATCTACTTGCTTTGCAGCTCACAGAATTTGGTAATCTCAGTTGGCAAGTTGGTGCTGGAAAACTTCCCTCTGCCATGGGCTGTAATTAAAAGTCTGAATGCACAGCAAGGAGCTATATAATTCTAATCCCTTCTGACCTATGTATTTTTGACCTTTTTCCCTCCCTATCTTCAGTTCTTTTATTACTGCCTAGTTCTTTTGGTTAATGCTACGTTTGTTTTCCTCCTGCATCATATTGGAAGCTGTGCCTCTTTCATTAGTGGTGTCCCAGCCAAGGAGAAAATTCTTTTTTTTTATTTTTTTATTTTTTTTAATTTATTTTTTATTCTCGTTATGTATTTTTTGGGGGGGAACTTAGTCACTTTATTATCTGAATTATCTTTATCTGTACTTAGGAAAACTTTAATAAAAAATGACTTAAACAGGAACTAGAGTGAGGCATGGTGGGTGTAGGTTTTGGGTGAAATTCGGTGTCAGGGAAGATAGAAGGGTGGGTGTCTGGACAGAGGGAAGGATTGAGGTATTGAGTGTGTAGGGTTCAGTTGGATGGAGTGGGAAGATAGATGGGTGCAGTTCCTGGAAAAGAGGGAAGGATGAGATCTTGACTGTGTAGGGTTCAAGTGGATGGAGGATATGCTAGAAGGGTGGGTGTCTGGACAGAAGGAAGGATGAGGTATTGAACATGTAGGGTTCAGGTGGGTGTCTGGACAGAGGAAAGGATGAGGTAGTGAGTTTGTAGCGTTCATGTTAATGGAGAGGGATATTGAGTGTGTAGAATTTGGGTGAGCAGAGGAGGGAGATGGTAAAATGGTGAGGTCAAGGCATTGGTAATTTCTAGAGGACCAGATGGGCAAAGGTGCTACATGTCTGTAGCAAAGAGTGTCTAAGAGAAGAGGATGAAAGAGGGTCCACCAGTGAGTTTATTTAGATTACAGATCTCTGTCTTTTCCTATAGAACTGCCCAGCAGCTCCTGATGGCTTCTTGAATGTACACCTGATCCCTCACACACATGATGATGTAGGCTGGTTGAAAACCGTAGATCAGTATTATTATGGAGGTAAGTGGACAATATTTCCTTCTCTGGCAGTTGCATCATTGAATAGAAGATAAGAGTTTTGCAGTTTCCGCCTATTTCAGCAATTTTCTATCGACTCTCATAATTTGGAAATTGAACAGAGTTTCCTGTGTAGATTATCACAGATCTGTATCATCTTTGAAGCAGGATGTTCAGAAATTTTCTCCTTTCGCCACCCAAAAAATATTAACGTCTAATATTAATGTCTAATGGCACGTACACACAACCAAACTTTTTGACAGCAAAGGTCAGATGGAATGAATCCTTCGGACAATTCAATCGTGTGTGTGTGTGTGTGTGTGGGCTTCATTGGACCTTTTGCTGTCCAAAAATCCAGCGGACTTTAGAAATAGAACATGTTTTAAATCTTCCAGCTGGACACATTTCCTAGCGGGAAACCCGTTCGACTGTATGCTCGTCCGACAGACCAAATATGACGCAAGGGCAGCTACAGCATCTGTCCGCGAGAATGTTTCCGTTCTCGGCTGCAGGGTACTGTACATCTCGCGTACATCTCACGCTCGCTGCAATAGGAAAAACACACTTTCCTATTGCAGTGAGCGTGAGAGGGAGGCGACAATATCCCTTAGGTCTGCTATGGATTTTAACTCCCTATGCCGAAATAACGGCGTGAGGGTCCCCCCAAGGTCCATACCAGACCCTTATCCGAGCATGCAGCCCAGCCGGTCAGCAAAGGGGGTGGGGACGAGCGAACCCCCCCCCCCCCCCCTTCTGAATCATACCAGGTCGCATGCCCTCAGCATGGGGGGGGGGTGGGTGCTTTGGGGAAGGGGGCACCCTGTGGGCCCGCTCACCCCAAAGCACCTTGTGCCCATGTTGAGGACATGGGCCTCTTCCCGACAACCCTGGCCATTGGTTGTTGGGGTCTGTGGGCAGGGGGCTTATCAGAATCCGGGAGCCCCCTTTTAACAATGGGGTGGGGGGCCCAGATCCTGGCCCCCCACCCTATGTGAATAAGTATGGGGTACATTGTAACCCTATCCATTCACTTGGGGGGGGTGGGGGGGTGGGGACGTGTCAAGAAAAAAAAAAACACACTACACAGGTTTTAGGCAGCTCCGGGGGTCTCTTCCTACTCCTCCGGCCTTCTCTCCCAGTCTCTGGTTCTTCTCCCGCTCTCCGGCCTCTTCTTACGATGTTGACACGATGCTCTCTCCCACTGCAATACTGTGTGCATGGTGCGCTACGACTTTTTTTATATAGGCATGGCGCTGGGTCATCGGGAGATGTCACCTGGTGACCCTGCCCCTTATGATGTCACAGTCCTGGGGCATGCTGGGACTGCGACGTCATAAGGGGCGGGGTTACCAGGTAACATCTCCCGTTGACCCTGCGCCATGCCTATATAAAAGTCATAGCGCACCATGCACACAGCATTGCAGCGGGAGAGCGTGTTGTGTCAACATCCTAATAAGATGATGGAAAACACCAGGCCACCACTAGCAAAAGAGCAGAAGATAGCGGAGGAAAGCGGGAGAAGAATCGGTGAAAGTTCTAACCCTCACCGTATCCAAAATGGGGGGGGGGGGGAGGGTTCTTTAAATATCCTTTTATCTATGGGCACCCATGTGGTCTTGCAGAGCTGGGTCCTGGTTATAGTTCCTAACAGGGACATTATCTGCATGGGCTGTCCTTCAGCTGCTTCTATCTCTTCCCACAGTTCAAAAAATGTACAACTAGAGGAGACCAGCTTTAACCATAAAATAATACTTTGTGTTAATTGGCTCACATCAGAAATACAAAATTACAGAACTTTTTAGAAAAAAATCAATGATAAACCCCCTACTTTTTTTTTTTATTATTATTTTTTTTTTTTTTTTAGGGCTTGTTCCATGCTCCGTCAAGGCCATACCATGTACATTATACAGGAGCACAAATAGAACAAAAATAAAATAAAAACCGTGCCACTTTATGACTTACTAACAGCGGGGTCCCTGGCTAACAGACTTGGAGCGACCTACAGTGCCTTGAAAAAGTATTCATACCCCTTGACATTTTTGTCATGATACAACTAAAAACATAAATGTATTTTATTGGGATTTTATGCATTAGGCCAACACAAGGTGGCACATTAATGTGAATTGGAAGGAAAATCATAAATGGATTTCAAATGTTTTGCAATCTTAGAAGAATACCTGTTCGAGTCTGCAAAATACTTGAGATGGTAGCGGAGGGTCAACTTCCAGCGGTACAACGACCCTAAACGTACAGCCAGAGCTACAATGGAATGGTTTAGATCAAAGAATATTCATATGTTAGAATGGCCCAATCAAAATCCAGACCTAAATCCAATTGAAAATCTGTGGCAAGACTCGAAAATTTAATGGGGGGGGGGGGGAATACCGACGCTCAAATTATATTCTATACTGGTGTGCTGCAATCAAATAAACCCCTGCTTTGAAGTGGACAAAAATTGTGACATATTATGGATTGCGCAAACTACCCAAACAAATATAAATTATCTACTAGTATCAGCTGTGCTCAGTGTTATAAATATACATAAATCGCATGCAAAACCTTAATACCACCTGTGTTGTTATATGATATTAAGTGCTCCAACTCCAAACAACCCTTAACAAAAACGGATAACCAAAAACAAAAATGAAACAAGAAACAAAAAAAAAAAAAAAACCCAATAGAGTCCGTGTGTAACCTCAAGGTATGTGTGAAATGGGGTACAACTCCCCTATCACAATTCTGAATCAAAAGTTCCTTTATAGAAAAATGGTTAAATCTTCCTATGTTCACGTACGTAGCTCCACACCACAATTCGCCACCACCACCTAGCGAAATGGCCACTCGCCAGAAATAAATGGAAGCTCGCCTTTGGTTCATTCAATGGATAACCACTCCTTACACCCGCTTATTCTCCAGTCAGCAATCCACTGGTTTAGCAAACTCCTAAAAAACATATGGAACCAACATAGTGTAAAACGTTTCGACTTGTTAAAACATTTTTAAAACGTTTTACACTATGTTGGTTCCATATGGTTTTTTATGTGTTTTGTACCTGACCTCACAAATGCGCTTCTGGAAGAATGGTCAAACATTCCCATAGACACACTCCTAAACCTTGTGGACAGCCTTCCCAGAAGAGTTGAAGCTGTTATAGCTGCAAAGGGTGGGCCAATGCAATACTGAACCCTCGGACTAAGACTGGGATGCCATTAAAGTGTTACTAAACCCAGTAATATGAAAATTGTTCATCTGCCCCCCACAGTGCCCACAGCTTATAAATCTTTTTACATTAAAATATTGCCACTAATCTACCTTTTTTTTTGCTGATCTTTATACCACGGTCACATGATAAACTGCAGAGTTTCTTCAGTGCTGAGTGTTCAGGTAGGAGGAGATTTTCCCTGCAGCCCGTATACACACCCACGTGTGACTCAATATCATGTGACCTGGCTATCTCTCAGAACAAGTAACTGTTCTCTCCAGCATAAAAGACACAACTGAGCATGTGCAGGTTAGCTACTGCCTGTGTGTTAGCTGGCCTTCCCCAGATAGACCGCGCAGGAGGGAAGGATCTGAGCATACAGGATAAAACAGCCTTTTTACACAATGCAGAGGATTAACCCCCTAAGTTCCCCAGTGAGTATAACAAGCATGCTATGCTGCATATACAGACTGATTTTTACTGTTGTGGGTTTAGTAATGGTTTAAAGTTCATGTAAAGGCATGTGTCCCAATACTTTTGACAATATAGTGTATACTGTGACATGTTTCCCATAACTGATGAGAAGGTGAGCTGATTGATGGCTCTGTATTACAGCATAATAATAATAATAATATAATAATTTGTGTCTTTTAGTTAATAACAGCATCCAGCACGCTGGCGTGCAATATATATTGGACTCTGTGATTTCTCAGCTGCTTGATGACCCCAAAAGGAGGTTCATCTATGTGGAGATGGCGTTTTTCTGGCGCTGGTGGAGGGAACAGGAGGAGTCTGTGCAGAAAGATGTTGTACAGTTAATACAAGAAGGTGAGCAGCAGGGGGGGGGCTCTACACATCTACACCATGGTTTTCTGTCTGGTCTTACAGTTAGGTGCCCTTTAACAATTGTGACATACTTGCTGTGTATTCTTCTTCACGTATGAAAATCTCAATCACATTTTTCTCATTTCCGCTGGGTATCGAATCCTAGAAATAAAGGAGCAGGGCTCTAAGGGAGAAAGGAATGGTATGTGGAGTGCTCTTGATGAAAAATAAGTGCGTTCCATAGGCTCAACTATGGGCACAAAAAGATTATTTTACAGATATTTCTCAGTAGCTGCAAACGATAAAAATCCACTATGTGTGCTCCCTAAAGCATGCATTGATACAATGCCCACCTGTTAACGGGCCCGAAATGCTGGAGACGCCATGTACTAAGAAGCTTACACAAGCGGGGTTGGTGTCCACAGTATGGAGCTACTGAAGGCCACATGACTTGGTGCTCTGAAGGGATCTTCTTGTTGGGATGGAAAGTAAGTAATAATACCCATACCCAGTCTTACTGATTTGAGTTTAGGTCTGGATTCACATACATAGATATCGTATATAGTAATCGGACAGAAAACTTCCTTATGTGCTCCTGTTTTGAAAATGAAAGGTCGACTATGGGCAACCAGAACAATTCTCCTTTCATTTTGTGGTCCTCTGAGACCTAGCACTCTCCTCTCTGTTCCTCAGGTCGCTTGGAATTTATAAATGGTGGCTGGTGTATGAACGACGAAGCTGCCACGCACTACAATGCCATCATTGACCAGATGACTCTAGGCTTGCAGTTCTTGGAGAATACGTTTGGTGAATGTGGTAGACCGCGGGTCGCTTGGCACATCGATCCCTTTGGACACTCCAGGGAGCAGGCTTCCTTGTTTGCACAGGTACGTGATCTTTCTTTCTTTCTTTCTTTCTTTCTTTCTTTCTTTCTTTCTTTCTTTCTTTCTTTCTTTCTTTCTTTCTTTCTTTCTTTCTTTCTTTCTTTCTTTCTTTCTTTCTTTCTTTCTTTCTTTCTTTCTTTCTTTCTTTCTTTCTTTCTTTCTTTCTTTCTTTCTTTCTTTCTTTCTTTCTTTCTTTCTTTCTTTCTTTCTTTCTTTCTTTCTTTCTTTCTTTCTTTCTTTCTTTCTTTCTTTCTTCACACTATCCGTTTTTTTTTTTTTTTTTTTTCTTCAGATTTACCAAAACCATGTAGTGCAAGGGCCTGCCTGATTGCATGAAAACTCATATAATATGAGATCAAACCTTAGGAGTTTTCAATTTGTATGCAATCAGTCAGGCCCTTGCACTACATGGTTTTGGTAAATCTGAAGGAAAAACTGATAGTGTGTATGGGGCTTTAGCATTACAATAGTCAAAAACTGATATTTAGCTATACTGTATATGCTTAATATTAAAGTGGGAGTATTTTACCTATAGGTAATCCTATAGTAAGGTGCACCTAATAGGTACAGTAAATATCTCCTCCTCCTCTCCACATTTTACTTGTGACTGGGCCAGTGACCTCACCGGCTCATGCCGTTCCTTCAGAGTCCTGTGCCGTGAATATCGGCTCCCATGTGCAGGAGTGATGTCATTGCAGCGCGGGTAATTAGACGGCCACAGGACGTGAACCCGGAAGGAAGATTGGGTGAGCATGGAAGCTCCGTCAGCAGTGTCAGTGCACCGCTTGGTTGGGATGAAAAAGTCCAAAGTAGGTTGATGGCTTTGGAGGGTGGCTCAGAGCAAGAGGGGCCTCCCTCCAAAGGAGTCAGCCTACTTTGGACTTTTTCATCCCAACCAAGTCTACTGGCCAGCAGATCCTGCTGGATGAGGCCAATGATGGACTTTGCATCATCCGTTTGATTTTACCACTCGTTTACAAATACATTATTTTACTTTTATTACATTTCAGTGTTTCAAAAGTAATGTGCAAGGCTGGTGCGCCCTCTGTTCTTGTTTTTCTTTTAGAGTACCGCAGTTTACTACCACTTTAAGTTAAATCACTTGCTTCATTTGTAAGATATTCCCACTAGAATTCCTAGTTCTGTCCACCTGCCGCATCCAATGCAAAGCCAGTTGGTCGCTCTCCTCCATTTTTATATTCCACACAGGGCCGTCTTTAAGGCACGGCAAATGGGGCAGCTGCCCTGGGCCCTGTTATTGTTGTGGGGCCCAAAGCAGCTGGCTTACACTTGCCAACTATCCCAGTTTAAATTCCCTTGTCCCTTGAAGTTTTAGTCCCTTGCTGTGTCCTACAGACCCTGTGTTTACATGTAAATAACCGGCATTGATATGTAAATAGCAGCAGCATTCATATGTAAATAGCTGCATCCTGCAGCATAGATATGTAAGTAAAAGCGGCATTCATATGTATATGATGCCCCCTGCAGTGAGGAGATGATGTGCTGCAACCAATCAGTGAGCAGTATTACTGTACAGTAATCTCTAGCAACCAATCAACAAGCAGAAATCATGTGCTGTAACATCTAGCAACTAATCAGTGAGCCGTAATGTGTGGTGTAACCTCTAGCAACCAGTCAGTGAGCGGTAATGATACACTGGTTGCCAGAGGTTACAATCGCTGTCTGATCTGATACAGTAAACTGATTTTAAGTCTAGCTGCTATTTATTGTATGTCTCAGAGCAGGTGGAGAGTGAAATTGTATGGGGGGCCCAAGAAAACGTTTGCCCAGGGTCCAATCAATATTAAAGATGTCCCTGATTCCACACTATGGAAAATCAAGCCAATAATTGGGGCAGTGTGAGTGGGGGACAAGAAACAAACTACTGGGGTCTCTGAGATATGAGGTCAGTGGATGGATAAAGTGGTTGTAAAGCCTAAACTTTTTTTCAAGCAAAAAAAAAGCCGACACTCCAGTGTATGCTCTGCAATCTTGTGTTTATTGTTGGGTGACAAATGACAGCTACATGTGTCCACGTTTTGACATTTGTGGCTGTTATTTTTCAGCCGACCATAAATGCAAGACTGCAGAACATACACCGAAGTGCCGGCTTTTTTTATTTTTTTGCTTGGGGGGGGGGGGGCTGTTGGCTACCTCAGCCAGAGCATCGGTGATAAAGTCACAACATAATATTGGGAGGTAGTAGCACTTATTTTTAAACTTCTTCCTTTTTTTTTTTTTTATCTTGATGCATTCCCTCCATTGGCTCCCGATGCTGTCAGTCAAATCCTGTGGCAAGGGTGGGGCTGAGCCTTGCTGTTATTTGTCTATGGATGCAGGCAGTGCAGCTCAGGATTTAGCTTGCATGTGTGCCACAATAAGAAGCGGATTCCTACGGTGGCCAAGAGGAGGAGTCGGGAGTGCCAGTAGGGGACCCAAGAAGAGTAGGATTGGGTCCATTCTGTAAAATGCCATTGCACAGACCAGGTAAGTATGACATACAAAAAGACTAAACTAAACGGACCTTCGTGCCCTTTCTTCCCCAGTGTGAGCCGTGATGGAACGCACACATGCGCAGGAGTGACGTCACTCGGCTCCGGGCCAGTCACAGAGCCGGAGTCCGTGACCCCCAGAAGGAAGAGAGGCGAAGATGGACATGCCCTGCACAGTGGACAGCGATGCATTCGTTTGCATGCATACCACATAATGGGCTAGTATGCAATGCATACTAGCCCATTATGCTTTTAATTTGCAAGGTTTGCAGGGCGCAAAAGAGGAAGTAAAACTCATTAGGGTTTACTTATTTTTCAAGGGCTTTTAACCACTTGCTTACTGGGCACTTAAACCCCCCTCAGTCCCAGACCAATTTTCAGCTTTCAGCGCTGATGCACTTTGAGTGACAATTGCGCGGGCATACAACACTGTACCCAAATGAAATTTTTATCATTTTTTTCCCACAAATAGAGCTTTCTTTTGGTGGTATTTAGTTACAGCGCGGAGTTTTATTTTTTGCTAAACAAACAAAAAAAGATGCAAAAAAAAAAAAAAAAAAAATCATGTTTTAATAGTTTGTTATAAAATTTTGCAAACGGGTCATTTTTTCTCCTTCATTGAAGTGCGCTGATTAGGCGGCACTGATGGGCTGCATTGGTGGGCACTGATGGGCTGCATTGGTGGGCACTGATGGGCTGCATTGGTGGGCACTGATGGGCTGCACTGATAGGCATAGTTAAGGCGGCACTAATAGGCACAGATAAGGCGGCACTGATGGGCACAGATAAGGCGGCACTGATGGGCACAGATAAGATGGCACGGATGGGTGGCACGGATAAGTGGCACGGATGGGTGGCACGGATGGGCACTGATAGGTACCACAGATAGATGGGACTGATGGGCACTGATAGGGGGCACTGATGGGCGGCACTGCTGGGCACTGATGGGCGGCACTGCTGGGCACTGATGGGCGGCACTGGGGTGCAGCACCTTTGAGGCAGATTGGGTGGCACTGTGGGGTGGCACTGTGGGGTGGCACTGTGGGTGGCACTGTGGGTGGCACTATGGGCACTGACAGGGGGCACTGACGGGGGGCACTTACTTTTTCTTTTATTTTACTTCAGGATGGCACTGCGGGAGGCAGGTGGGCACAGGCAGGTGGCAGGTGGTCCCTTGTATTGATGGCCGTGATCGGGACTGATGTCCCGATCACGGCCGCCGGTGATCGGCTTTTTTTTTCTCTCCTCGCGCTGTCAGCGCGAGGAGGAATAATAGCCGATTACCGGCTCCGTTCTATCACATGATCAGCTGTCATTGGCTGACAGCTGATCACGTGATAAGGGGTCGGGATCGACCCCTTACACGGATCGGTGATCAGGCGAGTCTCACGGACTCGCCGATCACAGAGCGCGCCGCGCGCGCCCCTCAGGGGGCGCGCAGGCCGCTCGTAACCAGGACGACGTCAATAGACGTAGTCCTGGAAATATAGGTCCGCGCTAATGCCGTCATTTGGCAATAGCGCGGATCTGAAGTGGTTAAAGTGTTGCCCTTGGACAATTTTGGGTCTCCGTTTTTGTTTCCTTTTCAAAATTGGGGGCACACGGTTTTTGATGTGTTGGGTATCTTATGTGCTCGGCTCAAGCTCATCTTCCTCTTCTTCTTTTTTTTTTTTTTTTTTTCTGCACTAACATTCCCTCTTTAGTAAAATGTTTTACACTGATTGTTGAATTAATATGTGATATAAAAATGTTGGCTACAACAATTTTTTTTAATTTTTTTTTCCTCCAGGGTGTCTGCTTTCAGAAAATATATTTGGTGTTTTTTAATGTTGATGTTCTAAGTGCATTCTCCAATGCACATCAGACCAGTAAAAGCTGAATTCTGATTGGTTGCTCTGATTTATATGCATTTTTATTTCACTTGGCAAACAAATGTCTTTTGACTTTTAACGATAGATGGGCTTTGATGGCTTCTTCTTCGGCCGTCTGGATTATCAGGATAAAACCAATCGTGAAAAGACCCGGCAAATGGAAATGGTTTGGCGGGCGAGTGATGATTTAGAAGTACCCAGTGCTGATCTCTTTACTGGTCAGTAAGCAGATATCCGAATTTATTATTTTTATGTTAAACCTTTATTTTAAAGCCCCTACATATTATTTAGGTCTGTGAGTGTGCTTAGGCTGACTGCTACCTGAGGTGGCCATTCTTGCCACCTCTCTGCCCTATACTATCCTGCTTTTCCTGCAAACCTGTGAGCTGCTGTTGTTGACTTTATTTTTAGGAGTGCAGGCTTCAGGGATGCCGTCCTGTCTTGGCATCATTGCCTGGTGAACCACTTACCTGGAACAAGCAAAAATCATAGGAGCTAAGACTTTTCACACTTTAGCTGCATGCCTACCCTAAATCAGTGACTCCCTAGGTGGTGCGATCAGGATGACAGCCTCAGACTCTTCTACATCTAAGGTCAGCAGTGTCGGCCCCCATATTTTCTGTCCTTCCTGGTTCCCCTGGACCCATTAATAAAATAAATATGTAGGCTGCCACGACTGACATCCTTGTGAAAAGCCTGCTGCGCTTCATATTGATCCTTTGGCTTCAATGCTTATTGCTGACCTGGAACAAGCATGCATAATGTGCTTTGCACAGAACCGTTCAAGTGGTTGTGAACCCTCACATATACCCAGTGAAGTTACTGGCCTTGGGTGATGCACAGAGGTGAAACAAATCCTCTTGCATTAGTTGTACCGGTTTCTTTGCCACCCTCTCTCCTTTTACATCTGTTCAAAGTACAGAATCTTCACAGCATTGCTCGGCTTCAGAAGGCAAGGGTCAGGGATGTGATGCCACATATTGCACAGCATCAGCAGGGAGCTGAGTGTAATCTGAGACCTGCGTGGAGGTAAAGGATACTGCGTGCCCACCCCTACAGTCAATCACTTGCTCTGTAATGGAGGGTTGGGGGCGCTGTCTCCCAGGATTGTATGTGTCGGTATAGAATGCCAGAAGTGACTTATGCAGATATGAGAGTGGAAACCAAAATCACGCTAGGCACTTTGTATAGGGCAAAGTACACCCTATAAAAGGAAATGCTTTGTTTATATTTCATGTCAGAAGTTTACAATCACTTTAAGATCTTTCACACTTCACTAGCTGCATGCTTGTTCCAGGTCAGTGAGTGATTAAGTGGAACAGATAGTGAGCCTCAGAACCTGTACATCAGCTCAGCAGTGCCATACCTCATATTTTGGATTCCCTGGTAACCTAGAACCCTGCCATGAAAGAAATATGTAGACTGTCCACATTGCCATCCTTATGAATAACCTACTGCCTGCCATATTGATTCTTTGTCTTCAATTACTTTCACTGACCTGAGGAAAACGCCAACAGTGAGCTCTTGGTCTGTATATTTCAAGGGTAGACAACCTCATCCAGCTGTTGTAATGCTCTGGCCTCTGGGAGTCATGGCTTAAAATGCCTCGTGGGACTTGTAGTTCCATAAAATATGGAGTGCCTAGGTTGCCTACCCCTGGTATATTTGTTTATACTTGATGAACTAGAACATGAAGTCTGAAGTCATGGAATTGGCATAACCGCTGACGTTTCCATAAAAAGATTTGCAATGCAAGCCCTCTCATTTTTGGCTTGTCTGTAACAAGCTTATTAAGAATAGTAACTTTTCCATCTCCATTAACCCAGTGTACGAGTCTCCGCTTAATACTGAACGTTTTCAATTATCTGTGTTTTCTGTCCCCGCAGGGGTACTTCCAAATGGTTACAACCCCCCTGATGGCTTCTGCTGGGATCAGCTGTGCAATGACATGCCAATCATGGACGACCCAAAAATAGAAGGTTATAACGTAGATGTCGTGTTAGCCAATTTCCTGGCAGCTGTAGATGTCCAGGTATCGTAGAAAGCCTGTGTCTACAACAATTATGCTCTGTTCACATATCGTGGTGTAGTATTGTCGGGGAGGAGGGTTGTGTACGCTTCCTGGAAATGTCATGGTGCTGAAGCTCCTCATCTGTTCTCTATCTCCTGTCAGGCGTCATCATACAAATCAAATCACATCGTTATGACAATGGGCTCCGATTTTCAATATGAGAATGCCATCCCGTGGTTTAAGAACATGGACAAACTGATCAGTCTAGTAAATGCTCGGGTGAGATGAGTCATGGCTATCAAAAAACTAGTGCTCTACTGGTGCATAGATTTAAAGGGTTATAGTTTTTCCTTTTGGGATCTATTCATGTTGTGTTGTGTTAATGCACATGCTCCAGCTCAACACTTTTTTTTATTTTGCTTTTTTTTATTTATTACCCATTTATTACTGTGTGTATGTGTTATACATTAGACAAAAAAAATCATATTCCATGTGACATGGAAATTTATAGATAGGCAACTCCTATCCTCATATTGATAAGTGGTTCCAAAGTAATAAAGACTAACGCTGTAGGGAACAGACACAAAAGATACACTCTGCATCTTTCTAAATAATTGTTCTGCTTTATTATGATGCAATTGAAGGTTTTTATACACATCATTACGTAGGTATCACATTAATATTACATTTTATGGTAACAAAGGGCGTAACATAGGCAGGCTAATTCTAATCAGGACTCGAAAGAATGCAAACATGTAATGAAAACATTATTAGTGCCATGTGCACAGTGAAGGGCAGTGTGCAATACATTCAAAATAGAATACAATTATATACAGAACTTACAAATTTCCTTTACGCATGTACAGTGGGGGAAATAATTATTTTATCCCCGGCATATTTTGTTTGCCCACTTACAAATAAATAAAGTGTCTGTCTATATTTATCAATTTTAAATGATTGAGACAGAATATCAATCAAAAATCCAGAAAAAACACATGATACAAATGTTATAGGTTGCAATTCAGCGCGTAAAATTACTATTTGATCCTCTACCAACCATGAGCTACAGTATGTGTTCCTGTCAATTCAGGAAGGTACTCACGATGACAACTCGTTCTGTGTGTAAAAGACACCTGTCCACAGAATCTTTCTTCCATTCAAACCTCACCATCATGGGCAAGGGATGTCAAAAGACAACAGGGACAAGATTGTAGACCTGCATGAGTATGGAATGGGTTAGAAGACCATCAGCAAGAAGCTTGGTGAGAAGGAGACAGCTGTTGTAGCGATTATTCGCAAATGGAAGAAGTACAAAATGACCAATAGCCCGCAGTCTGGAGCTCCATGCAAGTTTTCACCTCATGGGGTAAGGATGATCATGAGAAAAGTGAGGGATCAGCCCAGAACTACATGGGGAGATGCTAGTGAATGTTCTCAAGGCAGTTGGGACCACAATCAAACAAACCATTGGTAACACAATACGCTGCCATAGATTGAAACCCAGCAGAGCCTGTAAAGTCTCCCTCAAGAAAGCACATGTACAGGCCTGTCTAAAGTATGCCAATGAACATTCAGAGAAGAATGTGGAGAAAGTTCTGTAGTCAGATGAGACCAAAATTGAGCTCTTTGACATTAATTCGACTCGCCGTGTTTGGAGGAAGAAAAATGTTGACTATGACCCTAAGCACCATCCCTACAGTCAAGCACAGAGGTGGAAACATGATGCTTTGGGGCTGTTTCTCTGCTAAAGGTGGCCAATGGATGGGGCCATGTATTGTAAAATCCTGGATAAGAAACCTTCCCTCAGCCAGAACACTGAGTCGTGGATGGATCTTCCAGCATGACAATGACCCAAAACATACTGCCAAGGCAACTAAGGAGTGGCTCAAGAAGAAGCACATTGTGGTCATGGACCTTAATCCTATAGAAAATATGTGGAGGGAGCTGAAACTTCACATTGCCAAGCGACAGCCAAGAAACCTTAAGGCCCCATACACAATATAAATTTTATTGCTGTGTGGGGTTTTTTTTTTTTTTTTTTTTTTTTTTTCCCTTCAGGTTTACCAAAACCATGTAGTGCAACGGCCTGTCTGATTGCATACAAATTGAAACTCCTAAGGTTTGACCTCCCATATTGTATGGTTTTGGTAAATCCTGAAGGGAAAACTGATAGTGTGTATGGGGCTTAAGAGTTTCAATATGTATGCAGCCAGGCAGGCTCTTGCACTACATGTTTTGGTCAATCTGAAGGCAAAAATCTGCAGAAAATCGAATACTGTGTATGGGATCTAAGGATTTAGAGAAGATCTGTAAAGAGTGGACCAGAATCCCTCCTGAGATGTGTGCAAAACCTGGTCACTGACTACAAGAAACGTCTGACCTCTGTGCTTGCCAACAAGGGTTTCTCCACCAAGTCATGTTTTGCTTGGGGATCAAATACTTTTACTCAGTGAACTGCAAATTAATTTATATTTTACATGTGTTTTTATTCTGGATTTTGGGTTGATATTCTATTTTAACATACACCTATGATATGAAGGGTCTATAAATTTAGGTGGGCAAACTTACAAAATCTGCCAGGGAGCAAATCATTATTTTCCCCACTGTCTTTATTTTTTATTAAAATTTTTGTGTTTTGTAGATCTAGCCTTGGTGTTTCAATGGCTCAGAAATGCCTGGTGATCCTGACACCTTCCCCATCTCTTTTTTTTTTTTTTTTTTTTTTTTTTTTTTTTATTCTGGTCACACTGAGCACGGAAGCAGATCTGTGCTGGTGTGCTCAGTTTGCATCTCTCTGTATCCGCATTGATACAAGATGCACGGCTTACCTGCATGTCCTGTAATCAGTTCAGCAGTCCCTGCCTCCGCCCAACTCTGCTGTGTTAACGGCGACTAAAAGTGGGATCCCTGCCATCAAATCAAACTATCATAATTCTGACTGTTCAGTTACTGGGGGTGGCCTTGGAACTGGAATGACCAGGCCTAACCTACACTAGGAGAGAAGCCGGAGCCCTATGTAAGGGATCTAACAAAATGAAGGCCTAGTGCAATGAGCACAGCACATACCCCTTGGGATGTCCAATTAGACAGACCAGTGAGTGTTTAAAATATATGAATGTTTGAGTAAAGTGTTTTTTAGAAAATGTATGTATGCAATACAATATAAGATCAAAAAGAGAACAGTATATTCATATATACGACACAGTACCGACTCAGAAGAGGCCTAAAACATATATTGTATTGAGAATGACGCCGACATGTTTCAGGCTATCCATCCTTTTTTACAGGCATTACAGTCATCTCATGTAAATATGATCTATAATGTAAACAGTCAAATTAGTACAATTGCATCAAAACATAGGTGTATAGCTCAGCATATATGCCGCTGATGGATAAACGTCAAGATGACACAGTGCTGATAATTGTAGTTGGGGACACTAAGCACTGCAAGATCTCCACTGACTGATTCAACATACAGTGCAGTATAGCATCTGCTAAATGTGTCTAATGAGAGAAAAAGAGGGTACAAATAAAGAGTAAATCCTCTGTGGGTGAATAAATGTCTTCTTTCATTGAGAATGACATATAGTATTGCTCACCTTGAATACAGTATGTGGAGGAAATCCCATCGGCGTGCAACCACGCAGCATACTCAATGCCGTGGGTGCAGGCCTTAAAGTGGAAGTAAAGCCATGGATTTAAACAGTTAAAAAAAAAAAAAAAAAAAAAAGGCATGCTGGGAATGCTAACTGCACATTGGCTGTGCTCTCAGCCAAACTATCAAACCATCCAATGGCTGGTGTCATAACGAATCACATGTGCAGCACCATAGCAGTTGAAGATTAAACAGAGGCAAAGATGGCAGCTTCCTTGGCTGAAAACGAAAGGGGAATTTACTTCCACTTTAAGTAGCAAACATGCTAATGGGATCAGCTGAGGAAAGGCGCCATCGGCAGCCTCCGCAGCTGAAGCCGATGAGACGGACTGTTGCGCCATTGGCTGCAAGCAGTCCGTCTGGGAGATCCCTTACGAGGCGGGGGCTCATTCCGAGCCGTGACGTCACCGGCGCGTGGGAATCCCACCTATCTGCGCTCCAACATGGAACGCAAACAGGAAGGAGCAGCAGTGAAATGACTGCGCTCAATAGAGCGAAAAGACCACGGGATCCCCAGATGGAAATGGGGGACCAATCACAGAGATGGTAGGATAACATCAGTGACCCCCTGGTGGTGACGAGGGAAGCACAGGCTGGAGTCAAAGCGAACACATAGCTGGAATGACAGTCATAAAAAGGTTGGATTAGACAGAATTGCTGATAATGATACAATAAGGCAAATTACAATGTACGCTCTACAATACATTAAAGATCAAGGAATATTAACAATGAATGAACATATGAAATATAATGTACTTTCTACACTAGCATAAAACCTAAAATGTGTTGACAAAAAAAGCAAACTTGTCATAAGAAAGGACAGAAGGTATCTAGAATCCAAAGGGACTGCAAAGGTACATAGACAGGAATTAGTCTGAAGACACTGGGCCTCTGTAAAGCAGAAATGTTGTTTAAAATGTTTTAGACCTGTTTAGGGTCACTTTTGTAACTATAAAGTTATAGCTTGTTTAAAACAACATTTTATTACCATTTAAAAAAGGAAGATAGCGTGTGTGTGTGTGTGTGTGTGTGTGTGTGTGCGCGCGTGTAGTTTTTTTATTTATTTTTTTTGTTTTCTCCAGCAAACCAATGGAAGTAAGGTGAATGTCTTCTACTCCACCCCAAGCTGTTACCTGAGTGCAGTGAATAGGGCCAACCTCAGCTGGTGAGTATGGAACTTGCGGCATGTTGGTGTGCGTCTCACCGAATACCTGTTATCGCTCTGTATTTGGACCTGTCTCTGTGTTCCAGGCCAGTAAAGATGGACGACTTCTTCCCATATGCAGATGGAGCTCACATGTTCTGGACGGGATACTTCACCAGCCGCCCAGGATTCAAGGGCTACGAAAGGCTCAGTAACAACTTTCTGCAGGCGAGTGGACAGCAGGGCAATGAAAGTGTAAACTTCTAAAGGAGGTACTGTCCTTATTGCTCAAAGAACCAATCACATTTTTTCCTTTTTTATTTCTCTAGTTCGCATAAGTTGAATGTGATTGTTTTGGGCAACAAAGGCAATACTTCCTCCAGACATTATTGTAATGATAAAATGGATAATATTATATCCTTTTCATGGAAACTATGTATTTCCATTACTAGGTCTGCAATCAGCTGGAGGCTTTGACTGGAGCAGCTGCAATACATGGACCATATGGGACCAGCAGCAGCTTGGAGCTCAGTAAGTCTTATTATTTCAATATCCTTATACAGTAACTCTATTCCCAAGTTTTCAATTGGCCCTGTAATATCTCATTACAGTATCCCATGCTCCAGAGTGTCTTATTACCCCTGTATTATATTACAGTACCCCAGCTCCTGAGTGTCTTATTACCCCTGTATTATATTATTACAGTACCCCAGCTCCTGAGTGCCGTATTACCCCTGTAATATCTTATTACAGTAACCCAGCTCCTGAGTGCTGTATTACCCCTGTAATATCTTATTACAGTAACCCAGCTCCTGAGTGCTGTATTACCCCTGTAATATCTTATTACAGTAACCCAGCTCCTGAGTGCTGTATTACCCCTGTAATATCTTATTACAGTAACCCAGCTCCTGAGTGCTGTATTACCCCTGTAATATCTTATTACAGTAACCCGGCTCCTGAGTGTCTTATTACCTATGATTTTTACCTATCTTAGGGCGAGCCATGGGAGTAGCTCAGCATCATGATGCTGTAACGGGCACAGCAAAGCAGCATGTGAATAATGACTATACTTTGCGCCTCAATAAGGGTTGGAAAGCCTGTCAGGTAACTTAAAATTTTTAAAATGTTAAATGCCAAGTAAATGAGAATATGGTTTATGAATCTATTGCAAAGTATATTCTATTTTAACACATGTCTAATATTTTACTGATATCTGTAACATTGCAGGCTTAGAATGCCGCCTTTGTATTCATTGACACTTCATATTCATGAGAACACAGCCTATCCATTCACTAGAGACCAGTGATGTCACAGAGAGACACGATAATATTAGACCCAATCTCATTTGAACGGGATCTAAGGGTTTTTCTCCATTTTTCTGGTACAGGTTGTGGTCAGCAATGCTCTCTCCAGTCTGACGGGGACTAAAGAAAACTTTGTGTTTTGCAATCTTCTGAACATTAGTGTGTGTCCTTTAACCGAGATGTCTAAATCCGTGAGTTGACTTTCAAGCATTGCTTTACATATGAATGCCCCAATAACACACTCTAGGTGGTTCCAGTGCAGGTTGTTCCATGTTCATGCTTATATTTTAACTTGCATTTCAAGAGATGGATTGGGATTTACATTTATAGTTCATTTTTAGACCATGTGAGTTAATACAGTAATTTTGGTAGTATTGCAGTTTTTCATGGTGTGTGTGTGTGTGTGTATATATAATATTAAAGCGGAGGTCCACCCTAAAGTGGACCTTCCGCTCATCGGAACCCTCCCCCCCCCTCCGGCGCCACAATTGGCACCTTTCAGGGGGGAGGGGGGTGCAGATACCTGTACAGTACAGGTATCTGCACCCACTTCCGGGATAGCTCTCTGCTGAAAGGGGCGTAGATTACGCCCCTTTCCGCAAGTGCCCCGCTGCCTACTGGGAAACACACAGATCCCAGAGGCAGTGGGGACCGTCCTTATTGCGCAGCGCGACTCGCGCATGCGCAGTAGGGAACCGGGAAATGAAGCCGAAAGGCTCCATTTCCTGATTCCCATACCCAAGATGGCGGCGGCAGCACCCGAGAGACGATCTAGAGATCGGCTTCGGGTGCCGACATCGCGGGCGCACTGGACAGGTAAGTGTCACTATTTTAAAAGTCAGCAGCTGCAGTATTTGTAGCTGCTGGCTTTAAAAAAAAAAAAAAAAAAAAAAAAGCGGAGTCCCGGCGGACTCCCGCTTTAAATACTTTTTTTTTTTTTTTTTCTTGTAGATTTGGGCCTTTTCACTGCTGCTTTATATAGCTTTCTCTGTGTTCTTGTGGCACATAGGATTGTACATGGTTCAGTTTTAATAATGAAGACATTTTCTCCGCAGCAGGTGTCCATAAAGCTCATTGAACCTTTAGTTTTGTAGCTCTTTGTTATCTCATTCAATTCTTTGACTTCTCTTTTGCAGTTCAATGTGGTTATCTACAATCCTTTGGGGCGCGCAGTCACGCAGTATGTTCGTCTTCCTGTGAATGGCGCAGTTTACATGGTTAAAGGTCCTTCTGGTGAATCCATTCCAAGTGAGGTGAGATGAGCATGATACTGGTAAAACTGTTCTGTGGGTAGGTGCTCAATTCTTCTCCAGTGATTCAATTTTAATGCTAACTGTCCTTATGGCAGAATTTTTTGTTGAGATCAGTCACCCCACCTGACCCCCTGTCGCTCTCAATCTCGCATTCGCTCGCACTCACATAATCTCCTTTATAGCCACAAACAAGTATGTAGCGCAAGAGCCTTCCTGATTGGATATAAATTAATTGGAGAGATTGGGTAGGTCCTCATGTTACATAGTTTTGGTAGATCTAAAGTCGATTTGGTAGATCTAAAGTGTATGATGAGCCTTAGGCCCCTTTCACACGGGAGTTTATTTGGTCTGTTTTTAATTCATTAGTCGATGCAGAAAAAAATGAACCGCAATGCATTTCTATGGCCAAACAGATGTAAATGGATGATGATCATCTGTTTACATCCACATCCATTCTTCCGTTTAAAAAAAAAAGGTCTCTGTCCTGTATGAAGGTAAATGGATGTAAACGGACGACGTCTGTTTTTGCATTGGTTGTTAGGAGTCAACACTCGCTGAGTACTTGGCACGCTAGGCAACACCCCCCTTATTTAAAAAAAAAAAAAAAAGTTTTCCTGCTGGGCTGCATGCTCAGTTAAGATCTTGTATAGATCTGGGGGGGGGGGGGGGTGTCGGGGCCCCCCCCCCCCCCAAAATCCAAATGTCAAAGTGTGTGTGTGTGTGTGTGAGTTTTTTGCAATCTTTTTTTCCTCCTAGGTAGTTCCAGTTTCAAAATTCACGAAGGACGTTCGCAGAAACAAAGGTAGCGCTGAGCGAGAACTTTTTTTTCCCGGACGAATCCCCCCACTGGGCTTCAGCAAATTTACAGTTGAGAAGCTTCATGCTCAGGAACGATTCTTCCAGAAGAAGTTTGAGAAAAACCCATTAATGATTCAGAACAAGGTAGCTTATGTGTATTGTCATGTGACTGCATGGGGCAATGTTAATGTGTTAATAAAGTTATTTGGTTCACCTTTACCCAAAAACTTGGTTGCATGTTTTGAGTTACAGAGGAGGTCTAGGGCTAGAATTATTGCTCACGCTAACAATCGCAGGAATACCTCACGTGTGGTTTGACCATCTTTTTCATATGCGGGTGCTACTCCATGTATGCATTCGCTTCTGGGGCTCTTTTAAAAATTTTTTTTTTTTTTTTTACTTTAAAAAAAATAATAATAAATAAAATGTGGGTCACTTTTTACTCCTATTACAAGGAATGTAAACATCCCTTGTAATAGAAAAAAGCATGACAGGTCCTCTTAAATATGAGATCTGGGGTCAAAAAGTCCTCACATCTCATATTTGGACTTAAATGCAATAAAAAAATAAAAATTTGTCATTTGAAAAAAATGACCAAAAAAAGTGCCTTTTTAACCACTTCAGCCCCGGACCATTTTGCTGGCCAAAGACCAGACCACTATTTGCGATTCTGCACTGCATCGCTTTAACTGACAATTGCGCGGTCATGCGACGTGGCTCCCAAACAAAATTGAAGTCCCCCTTTTTTTTTTTTTTTTTTTTTTTCCCCCACAAATGGCTTTCTTTTGGTGGTATTTGATCACCCCTGCGGTTTTTATTTTTTGCGCTATAAACAAAAATAGAGCGACAATTTTGAAAAAAACGCATTATTTTTTACTTTTTGTTATAATAAATATCCCCCCCCAAAAAAATTATATAATGTTTCCCTCAGTTTAGGCCGATACATATTCTTCTACATATTTTTGGTAAAATAAAAACGCAATAAGCGATTTATTGATTGGTTTGCGCAAAAGTTATAGCGTTTACAAAATAGGGGATAGTTTATGGCATTTTTATTAATAATAATTTTTTTTTTTTTTTTTTTTACTAGTAATGGCGGCGATCAGCTATTTTTATTGTGACTGCGACATTATGGCACACACATCGGACATTTTTGACGCATTTTTGGGACCATTGTCATTTTATACAGCAATCACTGCTATATAAATGCAGTGATTCCTGTGTAAATGACACTGGCAGTGAAGGGGTTAACCAGTGGGTGGCAGTGTTGGGGGGTTAGGTGTTCCTAGGGCTGTGTTACCAACTGTTGGGGGCTGGGGCTTTAATTTAGTGAACACTGATCTCTGCTCCAATCACATGGACAGAGATCAGCATCACTAGTTGCTAGGCAGAAAAGGGAGATGCTGTTTACAACGGCATCTCTCCGTTCAGCCGCCCCATGAGACGATCGCGGGTATGCCCGCGGCGATCGAGTCCGCGGGACTCGCGACCGGACTCACGGGGGTTTCGAGCGTGCTGCCGGCGGCGCACTCGCGATGGCAGGGCGGCATTAAAGATTGGATGTACCTGTACGCCAATATGCCTGCCCTTGCCATTCTGCTGACGTACATCGGTGTGCGCTGGTCGGGAAGTGGTTAAGAGGTATGTGCAGACGTGATGTTTTGATGTTACTTTTGCCCTTCTATGGTATGGAGATGGGTGGGGGGCCATCTTGGCCTCACTGGTCCGGCTAAGGATAGGACCAGCTCGGCTCCGGTAAGTGGCGGAGGGCACGGGAGGGGGGTGGCAGCACCTCTCCTGCCGCCGATAACGGTGATCTTGGGCGAATCTGCTGCAGAGAAAACCATTATCGTAAACAGAACCTCCGGCACTAAAGATGGATACCTCGGTTGTGGCGGGAGCAGCTGCTGCCGTTACTGAGAGATCCATCTTCAAACTGCCAATGTATATGTACATGAGCCGGCAGGCAAGTGGTTAAGAAAACAAAAAAAAGAAAAGTCTTTTACCAAAAAAAAATTATTATATTAAAAATATATATATATATTTATTAATAATATAATATAATTTTTTTTTTTTTTTTTTTTTTTTCCAGCAGCTTTAGTAGATACCACCTACTTATTCTTTTATGGTAGTGTAGTGTTAATTGTGATGTCAAATTTTGATTTAGTTCTAGTCATAGTATTTTGACTAAAATGCCACTTTTTTCGTTTTAGTCATCTGAATCTGTAGACTACAATAGTTTTAATTTTGTCAATGGAAATATTTTAAAATGAACACTGGTGTTCTGGCATGTGGTGCTATCTATGCTGCAGAAAAACGGAGCAGGGCTATCCATTGTGCTGCAATTTTTTGGCACTGCACCTCACATCAGCATTGCGAGGTGAACAGGGCACAAATAAAACAATTTTGTATTCTATTCTTATGGTGACTGGCTTTTATCCAGTGCAGGAAAAATACGACTCGCTGCACATAGTGTGACTGAGCCCTCAACCATTGGGAAGATGATGCGATTTAGAAGAGAACTAGGGCATCTGCCTTTACGTACAGCCCTTGCGTAATGATCATACTGAATCTTACAATGCTGTCTTTCTTTCTTTGGATAAATTGTGCTCATGTACCAGTTTCTGTTGCTGATTATTCTTCCAGTTTTACAGAGTGGAATTTGACCCAGACACGGGGCTGATTAGCAAAATCCAGAATCTGGAGAAGCAGATTACCCTTCCTGTAAAACAGAGTTACTACTGGTAAGAATATTTACAATATAGAAAAAATGCAGCACTCAAATATATTGTGTAGAGAATTGTGATATTGTGTATCAACAGTACCAAACAATAACTAAAAATCACCCCATGAAAAATGAACAACAAATATCAATAAAATGACTAAATTAATATATTTAAAGCCCACCACGTGAATGTTGATTGGAATCAATTGTCAATGGAACAACATTTCTGGAATATCTTCAGAATAGACATTTTGAGGAGGGCTGTTGAAAAATGGAGGAAAATCTTGTGAGGACACCGCCACCAATTGTATTAAGGCTTACTGGAAAAAGTGGCCTTAAAGGGGTATATACCACTTAAGTCAACCAGGCTTGTACTTATAAACACTGTATACGATCTAAAACCATCAACGATCCAGATATCACGATAGGGACTTAAACGGCACTGGTCAGCTGATTGTCTCTCATAAATGGGCAGGTAGGTTCAGATGGAGAGAGGAACTTCACATGCCCACACGTTGAAACTAAGAAATTAAACTAAGTTCCACATAGTGGGATGCCATTTAGGTAATGTTTATTAAAAAAGGATAAAATGAAACACGTTTTTATGAAGCGCTCAAAGGCATTTAGCGGACATAGAAAGGTGGAGTAGTGATGGCAGCACTCAACCCGACGTGTTTCGTCTGAATAGACATCCTCTGGGGTGCTGGAGGTCACCGGTGTGGAGTACACCTGTCAGATTTGAAATGCAGGAGCCCCCTTTGCTGACATTATTTTTAAAGGTGCATGCTCTGTCTTCCATACCCTTCCTCCTTTGCTCAGGGAGTCTATGACCAAGAACAAGCATGTGCATATCAGTTTTGTGATATCCGATTGACGTATACACCATTGCTTCAGATTAGGGACTCACCAAGATTTAGAGGAAGGATACAGATAAAAGTGTGTGTGTGTGTGTGTGTGTGTGTGTGTGTGTGTGTGTGTGTGTGTGTATGTATATATATATATATATATATATATATATATATATATATATATATATATATATAATAATTATATTTGTATGGACTAGGACATATATGTGTCTGAGTGATGTCAGGCTTTGGAAATTAGGAGGGGGCACTTACTTCAATCTAAGTGGTCATTTTGACAGTTCCAGACACTGAGGTTGGTGCTTACAGACCCATGTGGATGAACTGTGTGTCAGACCTGTGCGAGAGATTTGATCATCACTTACTGTGATACAGGGCTACATAGGCTCTCAATAATGGGCTGTCCTCTAAAACATCTGACTGGGCATCAGTTATTTATCTCCATGGAGAAAATGGAACCTCTTGTCTGTGTGTAATATTACAAATGATTTAATCGCATACAAATAAAATAATGTATCACAGCTGACAAACTAACTCTGACACAACCAATGACCCAATCTCTAAAATTAACTCTTCAAATTGAATGTAATCATTGAACTAAGCTTTCACTTGGGCGTACCCCCTTGGCCTTTTCTTTATGCTGGCCATTGATAAAAGGTGATGCTTCCTATTTTGAGTATTGCTCCTGGTCACTTCTGAACTGCAAGCTGATGAGGAGCACTACAGACTCCGTCATTATTGCACAATCTTATGCTACCTACTATGTAGGTTAGTGAAGGGTTCGGGGTACTGCATGTGACTGTTTGTTAGTATCGGGCAAGAATCCTGGCGGGTTCCAGCACTACTCTGACTAGTTTGAGACTGAAGAGGTCTTGCCCTTCCTATCATACTTGGAGAGATGGCTTCTACTGTATCTGTGACAAGCCTTAGTATAGCTGGTCTAATGTGTTCCGCCATACCAGTACCCATTGTTAATTTTTATTGAAGTAATGCCACTTTTTTTTTTTTTTTTTTTTGTCATACGAGTGCCAGAAACTGGCACATGGTCCCAACAGTTTTGTGCTGTACTGCTACATCAGAGGATAAGAGTGGACATTGTTGGCTCTAAAAGCTTGTGAAGGTTCTCATTTATATGTCAGTTGTCTCCATACTGCGGCCCTTTGCTTGGCATTATCCAGCCCCTTGAGCACTATTTCTCTCAATGACCCCAATGGTGGGGCACTATTCCTATCATGGACACCTATGATGAGGCTCTTTTTGCCACCAACAATGGGGCATAATTCCTTCCACTGATACCAACGATGGGGCACCATTTCTCCCACTGATACAAGACACTATTACTCCCACAGACACCAGCGATGGGGCACTATTCCTCCCACTTTACCAACAATGGAGTACTATCCCTCCCATCTAATACCAATGATGGGGCATTGGTTACACCTACTGACATCGCACCATTTTTTACTCCCACTGGACAGAGTCCACCCCCCTATAGTCTGAAGGACAGTAAATTGGCCCTTTTGGAAAGATTGGAGACACCCGATCTAAGTCATGGTGTATGAATTGCACTGTCATGGGTTACTGATTTGCTTTTTTTAGAGTCTAATAATTTGTCTGGATGATGTATTTTGTCCGAACCGTCTCTAGTTTTTCGTTTTAGTAAGTAGAGTTTGGACCAGGTGCCTAATACTGGCTATAGAGATGTCTTCCCATTGCTCCGTAATACACGTCTAAACTAAGGCAGAGACCATACACTGACCAGTTTTGTGAGGATTCAATGAATATTCTTATTTCTGATTATTAATAATTAATAACAGTTTGCATAGAGAGACAGTACAGGTACAACTCCATACAAGAGGAATTGCAGGGCCCTGCTATATTCTTTTGAAGAGTCAAAATATATTAAATGAACACAAATCGCATCACTGTAGTCTGGCAGAAAAAAATGATGATTGAAGATTATTGGAGATCCAAAAAGCAGGCTTGGGTTCAAATGCTTACGAGAAAGGGATATTTATTTATGTATAGATACATATGCAATGTATTGTGATCAGTTCAACAGATCCAGCCCCAGTGTTAACAATGTCTCAACTGTTATTAATGACAGTCAGGAGTAATTGCCTATAATAAGTCTGTGCTGTCAAAGGGTTTTACTATTCTTGGCTTGATGCGATAGGGTTCCCCTGTAAGTGGTGTCCCCCCCCCAATGTAGTTGTGAATATACGGAAAGGGGTGCAGTTGGGATACAGGAGGCAGATTCTGCCTGCTTGTGGCCAGGGAGGTAGCAAATCTCACATGCAGGATGATGGTATGGGACTCTCCAGCTGTCACCACATTTCCTGGAGCAGGATACTTCCCTTTTCTCAAGAATAGCTATTGGTCCCTGAATGGACGTGCACAGCTTCTTCATCAGACCTGTTTCCTTGCTGGCCATCAAATCGCATCTTCCAGCCAATGCAAACCTTTATCACACGTGGTGTCAGTTGCCGTCTAGGTACTTGGCTATTATTCAAAGTGCAGACAAACCCAAAGAACATCCATTTTATTTTTTTTTATTTTTTTTTCCCTTTTGGAAGTGTTGTATGAAACCATAACAAACAAGTGTTCCACAGGTTCACTTATGATCATTTGAATATGTGTGTTTTTATGACTTTTTTTTTTTTTTTTTTTTGTCTTTCCAAAATGTATTGGCCTAAAGCTGGTTTAGGCAACCTGGGTGCCTCCCAGCTGTTGTGGAACTAAATTTCCCACGAGGCATTGCAAGGCTGGCAGTTACAATTACTCCCAGAGGCATGATGGAACTTGTAGTTCTGCAACAGCTGGATGGCCCCAGGTTGCCTACCCCTGGTCTAAGGAGATGAGGAATTGTATGGCAACTATAGAAACTAGTCCAGGCGGAGGATGGGTAAACTGTGCCCCCCATTAACGTATGCCCAGGGAACTATTTTTGTATGCTGTATTATAGAATTACCCCCCCCCCAAAAAGATACTAGGGACTTTTGAGGCAACAAATCAACAGTATTTGAAAAAGATATAGAAATGTATTGCAATAAAATATGTGGTTCAAACAACACCAACAAGAAATTACATATATAGCACAAGCCAAATCATGACAAATTTAAAACAAATGCAAAATCCTTCAGTATTACGCCCAATGCGTTTCTGGACCTGTGTCTATAATGAGACAAATTCACACAGATTCATATGCAAGGTTGCAGGGGATGAGCATTGTTGAAGCCAAGTAAAAACAAACGTACCAGTCAAGTGAACTGGTACATTTGTTTTTACTTGGCTTCAACGATGCTGATCCCCTGCAACCTTGAATAAACATCTCATGTTTGAATTTGTCTCATTATAGAACATCAATCAATGCCCCTGACGAAAGGACTCTACACAGGTCCAGAAACGTGTTGGGAGTAATTCTGAAGGATTTTGCATTTGTTTTATATTTGTCATACGATTTGGCTTGTGCTATATATGTCATTTCTTGTTGGTGTTTGCACCACATATTTTATTATATTACATTTCTATGTCTTTTTCATATACTGTCAATTTTGTTGCCTCAAAAGTCTCTAGTATCTTTCTTTTTGGGGGTACTTCTTCTATAATGTTCAATTTGGGGTGTTGGGAACATTTTTGGTCTTGTTGGTTTGGATTCCTATAAATTTATTATGCTGTACTCCTATTCATAACTGTTCTGTATTATCTAGCCACAAGTATAATTTCTTTTTATGATCTTGTAGGTATAATGCCAGTACAGGTAACTCAGACAGTTCTCAGACCTCGGGAGCCTATATATTCCGACCAAACCAGTCAGAGCCAGTGCCAATATCACGGACTGTCCGGAGTTATCTGGTGAAGGTTAGATCTGTTCTTCATTAACAATACTGTCCTGTATGCAACTGATCTGTAATTAAAGCCAGCCATACATTGGGTCGAAAGTCAGGCGGTTCAGCAGAAAATTACAATCTTTATTTTAATAAGTAATTCACTCATAATTCTGGAGGTGAAAAACAGCATGCAAGAGTGTGCTGGCTCGCTTGTGTCTATATAAGCTTCAGTAGACATGGCCTGGAAGAGCATGCTCCGAACACATGCCGCTACATCCTCTGCTGTCCCAACCCAGTAATGTCACCGCTGTCAGCCCTGTGCCAGCCCTGGATGCCTCGACCTAAATTTCCCAGTTGTTCAGTGCATTACCTTTTTAACTTTTTCAGATTTGCGCTATAGCTGAATAACTGCTACAGCGTGGTCCTACTTTGCTGGGAGTGTGTCAATAGATGTTCTCCCATGCCCCTTGGAGGGCGCGTGTGGCGCACCCTGTGATTAGTGAGTCTGAGACTCGGTTGATCACAGCTCGGAGTAAGGGGTTGATTCCCCCCCCCCCCTTACCACATGATCAGCTGTCAGCCAATGACAGCAGATCATGATCATGTGGTGTAAACAGGGTCTGTAATCTGCTATTTTTTCTCCGACCGCTGACGGCGTGAAAAAAAAAAAGCCAATCACCAGCAGCTCTGAGGGACACCCATCACTGCCCACAGTGCCACCTATCAGTGTCCCTAATCGGTGCCTCATCAATAGTGCTGCCTATCAGTGCCGCCGCATCGGTGCATATCAATGAAGGAGAAAAATTGCCTGTTTACAAAATTTTATAATAAACTATGAAACTTTATTTATTTTTTTAACCACCATTGATGGCCACAGCATGGATTTGTATTCCCGGGAAGCCTTCATATAACGGCCTCCCCTGTGCACTGTGTCACTGAGACACAGGTGATCACCGATCTGAGTAAGGGGCCGGTCCCAGCCCCTTACCATGTGATCAGCTGTCAGCCAATGACAGCTGATCACATGATCAAAACAAAAGCTTGGTTATTTATTTATTTTTCTCCTCACGCTAACAGCGGTGGAGAAAAAAAAACCTGCTCACCTTAAAGCAGGGGTGCCCAACCTTTTTGAAGCACCAGGGCCACTTGAGCGACTTGGTAACTGGTCGCGGGCCACAATCAGCGGAGCAGGCGGATGGCAGGTCCATATGCCAATTGGATTGGGCTGACCGTGTAAAAGGAACTTTTACACTGATGCGCTGCGGTTTACCCACACAGCAGGTGCAAGGCAGTGTACCTTTTTGGCTTTTCTGCACCTTGCAATAGACTTCTATTATATTCTGCAGGTTTGGGGCACTTTCAGAAAGCTCACCAAACTCGCAGGTAATAACAGAAGTCTATGGATCAGTGCAGGTAACCCGCAGGTGCATTGCTCTGCATCTGCGGATTCATTCTGATTTTAGTAATAAACTGACCTTTTAATAACAGTATTCTGTTCTATCCCGGAGCAGAAGGTTGCAGGCCACCTCAGAGGGCTCCGTGGGCCACTGGTTGGGCACCCCTGCCTTAAAGGGACATCGGTCCCAATTATGCCACATAGAAGCGGTGCCCATCACTGCCGCCTCATCAGCCTACATCAATGGCGTCTTTTTACATATTTAAAAAAAAAAAAAATCGCCCAGGTGATCAAATACCACCAAAAGAAAGCTCTAGTTGGGGGGAAAAAAAATGATGAAAATTTTAATTTGGGTACAGTGTTGTATGACCTTGCAATTGTCATTCAAAGTGCATCAGCGCTAAAAATTGGTCTGGATAGGAGTGGGGTTTAAGTGCCCAGTAAGCAAGTGGGTTTATTTTCCATCTTTTTTTTTGTTGAGCAAAAAATAAAAACCCCAGTTATGATTAAATACCACCAAAAGAAAGCTATTTTGTGCGGGGAAAAAAAGTTACATTTGGGAACAGTGTTGTATGACCGCGCAATTGTCATTCAAAGTACGTCGGCGCTGAAAATTTGGTCTGGGCAGGAAGGGGGTTTAAGTGCCCATTAAGCAAGTGGTTAAATTTATTTACTCAAATGCTACACTCAGATTGGCGCTGTGGTCTTCTCCTGTTCCCAAATAATTTTCCACTGCAGATTAGAGGAATAATCTGATCTGTATGAAACCTTCCATAGGATGACTATTGTTCCTAACACATAGGGGTTGATTTACTAAAGGCAAAAAGACTGTGCACTTTTCAAAGTACAGTTGCATTCTGTAAGAGTAGTTGCTCCAGAGCTTAGTAAATAAGCAGAAGTTCTGCTGAGTTCCATCATCCAATCATGAGCGAGCAAAAAATGCTGTGGTTTTTTTTTCTTTTTTTTTTTTTTTTTCCTTGCATTTCCTTGATTGGGTATTCTTTGCAAATTGAAGCTTTTTCCTCCTTTTACTAAGCTCTGGAGCAACTGCTCTTTGCAAAGTGCACAGTCTATTTGCCTTTAGTAAATCAACCCCATAGTCTGTTGTTCGTTTTATTCATACGATATTGCACTGGGAGAATAAGAGGAGGAATTTGCTTCTGTCTTTTCTGGTCACCTTTTATTTTTAGATCCCAATGTTTAAATACAGTCTCTCTCACTCTTTCTGCAGAATTCCCTGGTGCAGGAGGTGTATCAGAACTTCTCCTGGTGCTCTCAGGTGGTCCGTCTGTACTCTGATCAGAGATATGTGGAGCTGGAATGGACGGTGGGACCTATTCCAATAGAGTAAGTTGTTCATTGTATTTAAAATTTTCAAAACCGATTGCGTGTTCATAAAATGGCTTATGATTACATAGTTCAACCAGAAGGAATTTTAATACAACTCTCATATATCTACATGCCTGCCAAGCTATATTTTAGTTCATCAATAGATTGTAGATTTGTTCCACAGTGATTAGACATTCGGAAAAAAAATGCTTACTATAAATGACTGCTGAGACTGGATCAATTACAGGGTCAGTCACCTACAGAGTTTGTTTTTAGTTAATATGGGGGTAAGTTACCATAATGCCGACCGTATATGGATTGAAGTTGGCCTGGTTCAGCGAGGACCAATCGACTTCTATGCAACCAGCCTGTTGGGTTTTCCCGGTCGATCAGTGCTGCCGGCTATAGCCTGCAGCACAGATCAGTGTATTCTGGCAGAGGGGTAAGTATTGAAATTTAGGAGTATTAACTGAAGTGTAATGTGCTAATATTCATATTACATTTTAGATGTATTGCCATCATCACTGGGTCTGTGCGCTCCTCTATAAAATGCAGGCAGATCATGGCTGATGGCAGGGGTCAGCAGGGTGCTGTACATAGCTTTCTGACAAGATCACAGTACCCTGCCTCATTATTCCTCTAAAGAGCCCTTATGTAAGCAGTGGGCCGTCTCTTGGGAGGAGTTATGCAGTTGTCAAATGTCTGAGGGGTGATAGTCTGGAGGAATGGGTGTCCCTAGGTTGGCTGTATTTGCATACAAACCCCCTAGGTCAGTGATGGTGAACCTTGGCACCCTAGATGTTTTGAAACTACATTTCCCATGATGCTCATGTAATCTGCAGTGTTGTTGAGCATCATGGGAAATGTAGTTCCAAAACATCTGGAGGGCCAAGGTTCGCCATTACTGTTCTAGGTAATGCCCACTGATATTATGCTTCCACGATTGAAAGAACTGCATTCCAATGGATGAAAAGGGTGGGCAAGCGACAGTCAGGCTGGGCAGGAAAGAGAGAGATGATGCTGGACCACTTCCATCCAAGAAATTGGGTGGGCTCCCTTTGACTTGCTGCAGCTTCTAATAGAAACTGCCATATATTTAACAGTACAGTGAAAATTAAAGTAACCCATGGGAACCCCACAGATGACCTTTAATGGTAGAGGCGATTGCTGGCATAGTAATATTAGATTGATGCATGTTGTAGATTTTCGCTGTCCTTTGTATCGTTTCATTCAGTAAGTGATTTCAATGTTCTTTTCTCATTTCAGGGATGATACGGGGAAGGAAGTCATCAGCCGCTTTGACACAAATTTAAAAACAGGTGGACTATTTTATACAGATGCAAATGGAAGGCAAATCTTACAGAGAAGGTACTTGCCCCCAGTCTGTCACCTTATGATGGGAGGCACAGACTCCATGTCTCATAGCCCCCCCTGTCTGTGCCATCCTGTAATGGGAAGGACGCACTCCATGACGTGTAGCTCCTCCTGGGTGGAGTCACTTTGTTGTGGGAGGGGACACACTCCATGTAACATGGCTCCTCCTGGGCGGTGTCATCCGGTGGTGGGAGCAGGAATAGCTTTGAAACTCACCTGACAGATAGTGATCAGTATGGTGTGCCGGGAAGGGCCGGGGGGGATTGGTGTGCCGGGCCGGGATATAGCAGCACGGCATTGATTAAAGTGATTCTAAAGGCTCAAGGTTTTTTCACCTTAATTCATTTTATGGATGGTCCAGGCCCACCTGCTTACCTGATGGAGCCTGAGGCCAGCATGGGACAACTGTGTGTACCCCTCTGAGAGGTCCATAGGCAAGATGACACCACTGTTACGCATTGCAGCTTTGTGAATTCCTGTGTCACTATCCCATTGCTGTCCTCCATAGAGCTGTATACATAATTGTATTTCATTTATCCTGCACTGCACAGTTCTTGGTGGATCTGAAAGAGATTGTACAATTAGATAATAGTGTGTATGATTGGTTTTTACTCACACTTTGCTACACAGTCACTAGAGGCTGGGTGTTTTATTGGGTTTACGTAAACCGCTTAGTAATCAGTTATCTGGTGTTTGTATTACAGGAGAAATTCCCGTGACACGTGGGCTTTCCAGCAGACAGAACCAGTGGCCGGAAACTATTACCCAGTAAACAGCCGCATCTTTATCAAGGTGAGTGATATGTGGGGGTGCCCTGAGAGCAGCATACAGATCCCCTTCTCTGTAGGGGACACTGTGGAAAACCTTCATCATTACAGCTTTTGAGCTGGTTTGACAGCCTATCTCAAAACCATCGGCATTAATATGGAGTGACAGACATTATAAACCTTGTCCACATAATATTCACCATATAGTGTATTAAAGCGGAGGTCCACCCTAAAGTGGACCTTCCGCTCATTGGAATCCTCCCCCCCCCCCCCCTTCGGCGCCACAATTGGCACCTTTCAGGGGGGAGGGGGGTGCAGGTACCTGTACAGTACAGGTATCTGCACCCACTTCCAGTGTAGATTCTGCAGAAGGTACGCCCCTTTCCGCAGAATCTACGCCCCTTTCCGAAAGTCCCCCGCTGCCTGCTGGGAAACGCACAGATCCCAGAGACAGCGGGGACCATCCTTATTGCGCAGCGCGACTTGCGCATGCGCAGTAGGGAACCGGGAAATGAAGCAGCAAGGCTCCACTTCCTGATTCCCATATCCAAGATGGCGGCGGCAGCACCCGAGAGACGATCGAGAGATCGGCTTCGGGTGCTGACATCGCGGGCGCGCTGGGCGGGTAAGTGTCACTATTTTAAAAGTCAGCAGCTGCAGTATTTGTAGCTGCTGGCTTTTAAAAAAAACAAAAAACTGCGGACTCCCGCTTTAAAGTGATACTAAAGGTTCGGGGGAAAAAAACTCGCACTCCCGAGTCCTGTATTTGGCGTCCATAGCTGCTGACTACAGGACTCAGCCCGCCTTTGCATCATTGGAGTTGATTGACAGCAGCGCGAGCCAACGGCTGTGCTGCTATCAATCTATCCAATGAAGAGCCAAGAAGACCGAGCAAAGGAAGAGCGTGTTCCCGACACGGAACTTTCCAGGGCTCGGGTATGTAAAAGTGGGGGGGGTCAGTGATCGTAGGATGTTTTTTCACCTTCATGCATCTTATTTAAGGTGAAAAAATGTGAACCTTTACAACCCCTTTTAACTGTTGCCTGTTATAAACATTTTTGGAGCATGTGTGCTATTATTTAGCTGGATATAAAAGGTGTTTTGACCGTCTAATGTGATTAATATAAGGTGAGAAGTTATTGGCCAATTTGCGGGTAAAGTAAAGATGACAATCCTGACTATTCTCACATTGCCAATAATGGAGAGATGGGGCACATCTGTCTGCCTTTGTCTGTGTCGGGTGAAGGGAGACTCGCCATGTGCTGTATGATGGATTTGCATGTTGAGTGAAGGGAAAATTTAGCATTTGCTGTATGGTGGGTGCACCACATGGTGGGGTTCGAATGGAGATCAACCCTCTGCTGTATGGTGGGTGAAGGTAGAATCGCCATGTGCTGTATGGTGGATGTGCATATCGGGTGAAGAGAAAATTGACACGCACTATATTGTAAAAAGTATTGGGACACCTGCCTTTACACGCACATGATCTTTAATGGCATCCCAGGCTTAGTCCGTAGGGTTTAGTATTGAGTTGGCTCACCCTTTGCAGCTTTAACAGCTTCATCTTTTTCTGGGAAGGCTGTCCACAAGATTTAGGAGTGTGTCTATGGGAATGTTTAATCATTCTTACAGAAGCGCATTTGTGAGGTCAGGCACTGATGTTGGATGAGAAAGCCTGGCTCGCAGTCTCTGCACTAATTCATCCCAAAGGTGTTCTATCAGGTTTAGGTCAGGACTCTGTGCAGCTAGTCAAGTTCCTCCACCCCAAACTCGCTCATCCATGTCTTTGTAGACATTTCTTTGTACACTGGTCAAAATCATTTGGTGGAGGGGGGATTATGGTGTGGGATTGTTTTTCAGGGGTTGGGCTTGGCCCCTTAGTTCCAGTGAAGGAAACACTTAGGTCTTGGTGTGCTGACACCCTTTCGGACAATTTCATGCTCCCAACTTTGTGGGAACAGTTTGGGGATGGCCCCTTCCTGTTCTAACATGACTGCACATCAGTGGATAAAAGCAAGGTCCATAAAGACATGGATGAGCGAGTTTGGGGTTGGAGGAACTTGACTGTCCTGACCTCAACCTAATAGAGCACCTTTGGAATAAATAAAAGCAGACACTGCGAGCCAGGCCTTCTCGTCCAACATCAGTGCCTGACATCACAAATGCTCTTCTGGAATAATGGTCAAACATTCCTATAGACACACTCCTAAACCTTGTGGGCAGCCTTCCCAGAAGAGTTGAAGCTGTTATAGCTGCAAAGGGTGGGCCAACTCAATATTGAACCCTACGGACTAAGACTGGGATGCCATTAACCACTGCCCGACCAGCGCACTCCGATGTACGGGCAGGCATACTGGCGTACAGGTACGTCCAATCTTAAATGCCGCCCTGCTATTGCGAGCACGCCGGCGTGCTCGTCTGGACCCCCATGAGTCCGATTGCGGGTCCCGCGGACTCGATCGCCGCAGGCATACCCGTGATCGTCTCATGGGGCGGCTGAACTGGGAGATGCCGTTGTAAACCGAATCTCCCCGTTTTGCCTAGCAACAAGTGATGCTGATCTCTGCTCCATGTGATTGGAGCAGAGATTAGTGTTCACTAAATTAAAGCCCAGCCCCCAAAAGTTAGTAACACACCCCTAGGAACACTTAACCCCATACACTGCCACCCCCTGGTTAACCCCTTCACTGGCAGTGTCATTTACACAGAAATCGCTGCATTTGTATAGCACTGATTGCTGTATAAATGACAATGGTCCCAAAAATGTGTCAAATGTCCGATGTGTCCCCCATAATGTCGCAGTCACAATAAAAATCGCTGATCGCCACCATTACTAGTAAAAAAAAAAAAAATTAATAAAAATGCCATAAAACTATCCCCTATTTTGTAGACTCTAACTTTTGCGCAAACCAATCAATACTCGCTTATTGCGATATTTTTGTTTTAAAAAATTAAAAATAAAAAAAATAAATGTAGAAGAATACGTATTGGCCTAAACCAGGCATGTCCAAAGTCCGGCCCGCGGTCCGGTTTTGGACGGCCCGCCTGGTTGTTTAAACATCTATATCTTTTGTGGCCCCTGGCGATCTCCCAGCGCTGGGGCCACAAAAGATATATAGTCCGGCTGAGGGAGGAGGCGAGACGAGTGCCGTGCACACAGGAGGGGAATTTCCTGTTTGCACGGCAGCCTCTGTAATAGGAAGTCCCGTCTCTGCCATTGAACGACTGTGCTGTCCATCAAAGGAGGCGGGACTTTCTCTTAAAGAGGCCGTTGTGTAAACAGGAGATTCTCCTGTAAGATGTCTTTGGCACTCGTCCTGCCCTCCTCCATGGCTGCACTGATGGTAATGGTGTCTGCATTCCTGGCAATTGCAATTGTGGAGCTGCATTCCTGGCAATGGTGAGTGAATTCCTAGCAATGGTGGCTGCATTCCTGGCAATAGTGGCTGTATTCCTGGCAATGGTGGCTGCATTCCTGGCAATAGTGAGTGAATTCCTGGCAATGGTGGCTGCATTCCTGGCAATGGTTGGTGAAATTCCCGGCAATGGTGGCTGCATTCCTGGCAATGGTGGCTGCATTCCTGGCAATGGTGGCTGCATTCCTGGCAATGGTGGCTGCATTCCCGGCAATGGTGGGTGAAATTCCCGGCAATGGTGGCTGCATTCCTGGCAATGGTTGGTGAAATTCCCGGCAATGGTGGCTGCATTCCTGGCAATGGTGGCTGCATTCCTGGCAATGGTGGCTGCATTCCTGGCAATGGTGGCTGCATTCCTGGCAATGGTGGCTGCATTCCCGGCAATGGTGGCTGCATTCCCGGCAATGGTGGCTGCATTCCCGGCAATGGTGGCTGCATTCCCGGCAATGTTGGCAGCATTCCCGGCAATGGTGGCAGCATTCCCGGCAATGGTGGCAGCATTCCCGGCAATGGTGGCAGCATTCCCGGCAATGGTGGCAGCATTCCCGGCAATGGTGGCAGCATTCCCGGCAATGGTGGCAGCATTCCCGGCAATGGAGAGTGAATTCCCGGCAATGGCGGGTGAATCCCTGGCAATGGCGGGTGAATCCCTGGCAATGGTGGCTGCATTCCTGGCAATGGTGGCTGCATTCCCGGCAATGGTGGCTGCATTCCCGGCAATGGTGGCAGCATTCCCGGCAATGGAGAGTGAATTCCCGGCAATGGCGGGTGAATCCCTGGCAATGGCGGGTGAATCCCTGGCAATGGTGGCTGCATTCCCGGCAATGGTGGCTGCATTCCCGGCAATGGTGGCTGCATTCCCGGCAATGGTGGCTGCATTCCCGGCAATGGTGGCAGCATTCCCGGCAATGGTGGCAGCATTCCCGGCAATGGTGGCAGCATTCCCGGCAATGGTGGCAGCATTCCCGGCAATGGTGGCAGCATTCCCGGCAATGGTGGCAGCATTCCCGGCAATGGTGGCAGCATTCCCGGCAATGGTGGCAGCATTCCCGGCAATGGTGGCAGCATTCCCGGCAATGGAGAGTGAATTCCCGGCAATGGCGGGTGAATCCCTGGCAATGGCGGGTGAATCCCTGGCAATGGTGGCTGCATTCCTGGCAATGGTGGCTGCATTCCCGGCAATGGTGGCAGCATTCCCGGCAATGGTGGCAGCATTCCCGGCAATGGAGAGTGAATTCCCGGCAATGGCGGGTGAATCCCTGGCAATGGCGGGTGAATCCCTGGCAATGGTGGCTGCATTCCCGGCAATGGTGGCTGCATTCCCGGCAATGGTGGCTGCATTCCCGGCAATGGTGGCGGCATTCCCGGCAATGGTGGCGGCATTCCCGGCAATGGTGGCGGCATTCCCGGCAATGGTGGCGGCATTCCCGGCAATGGTGGCGGCATTCCCGGCAGTGGTGGCGGCATTCCCGGCAGTGGTGGCTGCATTCCCGGCAGTGGTGGCTGCATTCCCGGCAATGGCGGGTGAATTCCCGGCAATGGCGGGTGAATTCCCGGCAATGGCGGGTGAATCCCCGGCAATGGCGGGTGAATCCCTGGCAATGGCGGGTGAATCCCTGGCAATGGCGGGTGAATCCCTGGCAATGGTGGGTGAATCCCTGGCAATGGTGGCTGCAATTTTCCGGAAGCTTCCATCTTAAAGTGAAGGTGCGTGTTATACACCAATAAATACGGTGTATCCAAATAATACACTTGAGTTCATCTATTCACCAGAGAATTCTTGTTGGGCCGTGTATTAGAGCTCGGATGAACACACTTAGACCGAATTTTAATGGTTCAAAGAATGTCAGGCAAAATGGTCGGCCCTCGCGCATGTTCACTTCATCAAATCTGGCCCTCTTTGAAAAAAGTTTGGCCATCCCTGGCCTAAACTGAGGGAAAACATATATTTTTTTATATATTTATTTTTTTGGGGAGATTTATTATAACAAAAAGTTAAAAATAGAGTTTTTTTTTTTTTTTTTTTCAAAATTGTCGCTCTATTTTTGTTTATAGCGCAAAAAATTTTGTTTGGGAGCCACGTTGCACAACCACGCAATTGTCAGTTAAAGCGACGCAGTGCCAAATCTGTGGTCTGGTCTTTGGCCAGCAAAATGGTCCGGGGCTGAAGTGGTTAAAGTTCATGTGCCTATCCTCGTTTCGGCAGGACATATACTAAAATTGGAACAATTATAGACCATTGTCCCTGCGCAAGGATGACACGCAAATTCGTGAAGCGTTCTATATTTTTTCTTGCACCCTATGGAATAGTGACGCTGTAGCTTCCTGTGTACTATTGCCATGGCTATACAATTAAAAAAAGTAAACTTCATGTGTTTCCCAATACTTTTGACAATATAGCATATGTACAATGCAATGATCAATGGAAAATGACCATGTGCTGTAGGGTGTGCACACAAGTTAGATGAAGGGAGAAGCACCATGTGCTGTTGGGGTGGGTGCGCTTATTACATGAAAGGATAATCGCAATGTGCTGTATTAGGTAAATGGAGAATTTCTGTATGATGGGTGAAGGGAGACTCACAATATGAAATGCTGTATAGTGGGTGTGCGTAGCAGGTGAGTGAAGACTCGTCGTATACTGAATGTGTGTGTCGGGTGAAAGGCGAATCGCCATATGCTTTATGGTGGGTATGCATGTCTGGTGATTATAGAACAGGGTGGATTTGATTTAAATCACTAGTAAAAAAAAAAAAAAAAAAAAAAATCAACTCAATTTAAATAAAACATTTTAAAGAGCAGCTGTCATCTGTCCCACACCGGCTCCTACTCTGACCCGCTGTTGACCCACCGACAGTCCCATTCACTTTAATGGGACGGCTGGTGATGTGGCAGCAGCAGGTAAGTGGATGTCCGCTAACAGGCGCTGCCATGATGGATCTGAAATGACAGGTGCTCTTTTAAATGTAAGGATTTATATTTGCTGGTAATTAGAATCTTTAATATTTGCAAACAAAATTAAGGTTTCCCATTTAGAATAAGCTGTCAGGTTCGTAAAAACCAGCGATTTCAGAACTGATTCAGTCATACAGTTTGGAGTGTACATAGATTTTCAAAACATTGGGATAAAGGAATATTCCTGAACTATTTTTATCTCCTGATTACTGTGAAATTGTTTGAATGCAACAATGTAGTCAGTGTTATCTCAGCTTGCAGAGCTTGGCTTCATTGAATGAGTTTACCAAAAATGTAAATATTGTAGAATATACAGCCTCATGCTACATAACGAAGCTCCATTTCATGCTGCATAAACTAAATTATTAATGTGTCTTAAATTGAAAACTATCTTTTTTTAGATAGTTTTACTCCAAAAGCATTTTATTAACAAATTTGATAAAAACAAAGAAAAAAAATCAGATTTAAATTCAAAAAGATCTTTTCTTTTTGTGTTTGTTTTTGTTTTTTTTGTTTTATCCACCCTGTTATAGAATGATCATGTGCTGTATGGTATTTTTTGGTGAAATGGTAAACCCTAATCTTTCAGGTTAAGTGTAGCAGTGTTGGGGTAAAGCGGTTTTGTCTCTTCCAGGATACAAATATCCAGCTGACCGTTTTGACTGATCGATCCCAAGGAGGGGCCAGCATTGTGGACGGCTCTGTGGAGCTCATGGTGAGTACTTTTGAAAACACGTGAGCTTTAGTACAGGGCCGTAAAAGGGGATGCTGGACTTGGCTTTGTCATTGAAAGGATTGTTGGAAGTATCAGATCTGTAGCCATAGACATTTGAGACTGGCTGGACATGTATACCTGTTTGTTTTCCTCCTAAACACAATGTGATTACTCTTCTTCAGGCCAATAGTGGGTGTCCCAATTAATCTGTTGCCTACAAAATTGTTAAATTTAGACCACCAGTGTTCTGAATGACACGGGTAGTAGTGAGCAATTTGATTCTCCAGCATCTATCATAGTAAATGTGAGATTTGACTGATCTCCTTGCTTTATCACTATTTAACAGCCGTGGTGTGCTTGTTGGCAGGTCCACAGACGTCTCCTGCGTGATGACTATCGCGGGGTAGACGAGCCGCTGATGGAGTTGGGACAGTACGGGGAGGGTCTTGTAGTCCGCGGGAAACACCTGCTGGTACTGGACACCCCAGAGGCCTCTGCTGATGTTCACCGGAAACTGGCCCTGCAGCAGTACTTGTCACCCCAGATTATCATTTCCACCGGGCAAGGGGCACCCTACAGAAGTCATCAGGTGCCAATCAACCAGGTGATTGAAAAGTTAATTGCAATTGTTTTCTGCTATAAGATGTGTGGTGTGTGTGTTTGTTTTTTTTTTCCTGAAAATCCTTTAAACTATTGAAACTTAAATGAGAATTCCAAGTTTGACTTTTTTTTTTTTTTTTTCTTGCATTGTTACAACTCTGCCTATACCAAACCTGTTGGAGCCCTCTAGAAGCTGAAAATTTAAGCAGGCACTGCTACTATGGTGGTCTCCAGTTCTGGGTCCTGTGCCAAGTGGCTGCCCTGCTACATTGTGAACACAGGAGGTTGGCAGCTAGGCACAGACACCATTCAGAGATCAATTTGACTTTTCTCAATTAATGCAAAGCTTTCTCTGCTTGGACAAGGTGGGGCAGTGATGTCATGATCTCCCTCATCCAATTAGAGAATGCTTTGCATTTTCTCAATGAATGCATTCTGTGATTGGTGCTCAGGCCGAGTGGCCAACCGCCTGTATTTACAATGCAGCAGGGCAGCTATTTGGCATGGGACCCAGAAACTAGTGGAAATCACTGGACTAGCAGTGTCTATTAGTGTGTGTTTTTTTTTGTTCCAGCTTCTGGAGCGATCAACAGGTATGGTACACCGCTCACATTCTTGTAAATATTTTATTATATCTTTTCTTGTAAGGACACTGAAGAAATGACACTTTGCTACAATGTTATACAAGCTGTACAATCACTACTTTATATTGTAGCAAAGTGTCATTTCTTCAGTGTTGTCACATGAAAAGATAGAATAAAATATTTACAAAAATGTGAGGGGTGTACTCACTTTTGCGAGATCCTGTATAGGCAGAGTAATGCCCTGTATGCGTGCGCCAGAATCAGTTGGTACAGTAGACTAGAGGTCGACCGATATATCGGCCGATATTTGCCGTTTTTTAAATAATCGGCATCGGCCGATTGTGCTGATAAAAAGCCGATTTATAACTACAGCGGGACTTTGAAATGACTTCTGTATAGAAGTCAGTGTGAGTTGCCTGAGTCGTCATAGCAACACTTTCCTCCTCTCTGGGCAGACTGCTAAGAAAAGAACTAAATGATACAATGTTTACACTTCTGAATGAATTAAGTCATCTGTGTGTAGAAGTTCTCAGTTTAACCATTTAAAGACTAAATCTTTTCTGACACTTGTTGCTTACAAGTAAAAATCCTGTATTTTCTGCCAGAAAATCACTTGGACCCCCCAAAAATTATATATATTTTTTTTAGCAGAGATCCTAGGGAATAAAATAGCGGTTGTTGCAATATTTTATGTCACACGGCATTTGCACAGAGGTCTTTCAAATGCATTTTTTTGGGAAAAAAATACACTATTTAAAAATAAAATAAAAACAGTAAAGTTAGCCCATTTTTTTTTTTCGGCCAAAAGTTTTGACTACCTGTTTTTATTTAATACATAGGTTTTTTTTTTGTTTTTTTTTTAATCTAAATCATACATACAAGTAAACTGATTGGAGGTTTGTTTTGTTTAATAAATGTTTAAATGTAAGAAATTTTCTGTATCACTTATGAAGGCTGCTTTCACACTGGAGCGTTGATGGTAAAACGCAAGTTTTAGCGGCTCTTTACCATCATTTTAGCGGTGCTATTTGGCTGCTAGTGGGGCACATATAACCCAGCTAGCGGCCAAGGAAGAGGTTAAATGCGCCCATGAAGCACTGCTGCCAAATCGCATTGCATGCGCTTCGGCAGTGGTGCCCATTCATATCAATGGGCAGGAGTGGTGGAGGAGCGGTATACACCACTCCAAACGTGCTGCTTGTAGGACTTTTTTTTAAGATCCTGCCAGCGCATCGCCTCAGTGTGAAAGCACTCTGTCTTTCACACAGACTGCAGGGGAGCCATTTTGCAGGCACTTTACAGGCGCTATTTTTAGCCCAAAAGCGCCTGAAAAACGCCCCAATGGGAAAGGTGTGTTGGATCAAGGGGGATTAAAAAAATAATAATAATAAATAAAGGAAAAAAATAAATAAAATAAAATAAAATCGGCCTAACATATCGGCCCAAAAAAATCGGCATCATATATCGGCTATCGGCCGCCATGATTTCTAAATATCGGCATCGGCCAGAGAAAAACCCATATCGGTCGACCTCTACAGTAGACTGCCGACATTTTGGCCCGTGTGTACAGATCTTTGTTTGACAATAGCCAATCTCATGACTGGCTTCTGTTCAACGCGCATGCTGGAAAACCAACAACTGAACGGCATCCAATCAGTGCTCTTCAGTGTATCATTTATAATGAGTCTGCAGAAAGCCCATAATCAGACTGGATGTAAAAGACAATGGACCATTTATATAAAACCATTCCACCCATGCTAACATTTTATTACTACTCAGTTTTCAGCTCTGCGAGCTCCGCTCCCTGACAACCTCCACCTGCTCACCTTGGCTCAGCATGAGCCCAATAAGATTCTGCTACGTCTGGAGCATCCCTTCCAAGGACATGAAAGTGGTAATCACTCCCAGCCCATCACAGTGAATCTGAAGGTGAGACCATCACCGGATCTGATTTTTAGCTTAAATCTTTATTTTTGTTGCTGCTTTAAACAACGCAGACCATTCCTTTTTAAACACATTTCAACATATAACTCTTAATTCCAGGAGCTCTTCTCTTCGCTGTCACTGTCTGACTTTAAAGAAACAACACTTGCTGCGAATCTGCTGAAGGGGAAGATGAAGCGCATGCAATGGAAAACGCAGAAAGGTGAGGGGCTGCTAAAGACAGGAAGTAAATATTTTTAAAGGGCCTGTGATCACAGATGCAGAATCTTTCTGCACAGTCAGATTGTCCCAGGATTGGTTTATACAGCATCTTATTAACCAATTGCGGACTGCCCTATAGCACTTTTACTGCTACGTGGTGGTGGCTCTGTGCAGGACCACGCACATATGTGATTCTGCACTTGCAGTCTGCAGGGGGCATATGCAGGCCACTTGTGCTGTGATTCACAGCAAAAGCCCATCTGTGGGCACTCAATGTCCGCAGGCACCTGCTGATCATTGGTAAACGCAGAATGCCTATGTAAAAAAGGAAGATCCCCCATTCTGACAGGGAGAGGGATGAATTCTTCCCAGACAGTGTCATTGGTACATTGACAATGCATATCATTTTTTTTATTTTTTAAAACACTGATCCCTGTATTGGTGTCACTGGTTCCCTCAAAGTGTTCGATTGTCTGTCCTAATAGCACAGTCATTACAAGTATAATATATACTCCCATAGTTTGTAGATGCTAGAACTTTTTTTTTTTTTTTTTTTTTTTTTAAGCAAGAACCTGTAGCAGAATAAATATTGGCATAAATTTATGAAGAAATTTCGATTTTTATTTTCTTTATCTTATAGCAGAGTAAAAGTGTGTGTGTGTGTGTGTATGTGTGTATATATATATATATATATATATATATATATATACACAAATTTTTTTTTATTGATGGCGAACTTTGGCACCCCCAGATGTTTTGGAACTACATTTCCTATGATACGCACCTGCACTGCAGTTGAGCATCATGGCAAATGTGGTGCCAAGGTTTGTAAACTGTGTATGTGTAATAAATATATTGTGTGTGTATATAAAATTACATTTTTTATATAATCTGTTTTTGTTTATAGCACAAAAGAAAAAATGGTGATCAAGTACCACCAAAAGAAAGCTCTATTTAGAGAGAGGCAGAGATAATTTGGATACAGTGTTGCATGACCGCGCAATTGTCGGTTAATGTAACAGTGCTGTATATAAAAAGAAAAGAAAATTGGCCTGGTCATGAAGGGGGTAAATCTTTCAGAAGTCAAGTGGTTAATTTAATCAAGAACTTGTCTTACTGTTTAGGATTAATAGATAAGGAAACCACACCAATGACTGATTTCTCATTAGATGCCTAGTATTCATAGAAGCCATTGCTTCTGTTTGTCACCAAATGAGCTTCGTCTAATGCATGTACCATGGGTTTCCTCTTGACCTATCACATGAAAGAATCAAGGAGAGGGGGACTAGTGAATAGTGCTAATAAGGGGATAAATGGGAATATAAACTTTTTATTTAGTAAAAAAATATTTTGAAAGGTTTCTTACACTGTTATATGCATATCAGAGGTCACACTTTGATTTTCGTATGAATAAAATAAACATTTTGTACTCAATGACACGGATAGTTGAAGCAAGTGTCATCTTACAAAATAGCTGTTGCATTTGGACAGCTGCTGCTTTTGTGTTGTACCACGCAAATCCTTGCTGTTGAGCTACATTAACATGGTCCCTAGTAAGATTCAGGATAATCTTGCCAGTGGCACTATACGATGCCTGTGTGCCACCAGCAGCAACTGTCACATTTGTACAAATTTATGACCATTGCTGCTAGCATAATTGCATAATGTGAACAGGAGATATTTAAATGAATGGGATTTGGGTTGAGTGTCTGAGCGTGAAACAGAATCGCTCAGGTGTGAACGGGGCCCATAGGAAACCTTTATAGTGGGAAGCTCTTCTATAAATCCTAGTTGCTTTACAGGCCCAATGGTCTCACGGACCTATAACAGGTATGCAAATCAGGAGTTGTATCACATACTGCATGCTTGTTCTTGGTCAGTGCTTTTATTTTTTTTATTTTTTTTAAAACCCGCTTGCCAACCAGCGCACACCAATTTACATTGGCAGAATAGCACTGGTGTGGGCAAAAGGGTTTAAAAGTATGTCCCCTTTAAGAAGCGACACTGCGGGAGCCGCATTCTCCTTGTCTGCGATCATGTCAGCGAGAGATGCTTTTGTAAACAAAGCATTTCCCCATTCTGCCTTGTCATGAGAGATCACTGCTTGGTCATCAAACGGTGATCACTCATGTGACTTGACGCCCCCCCAGTTAGAATCACTCCTTAGGACACACTTAACCCCTTCCCTGCCAGTGTCATTTACACAGTAATCAATGCATTTTTATAGCACTGAACGCTGTATAAATGTCTGGTCCCAAAATAGTGTAGAAAATGTTCGATGTGTCTGCCATAATGTCGCAGTCCCGATAAAAATTGCAGATCGCCATTACTAATTTAAAAAAAAATGTAAATAATAAAGATGCCATAAAACTATCCCCTATTTTGTAGACACTAACTTTTGTGCAAACCAATCAATATAAGGGTTTTTTTTTTTTTTTTTAACAAAAATATGTAGAATACCTATTGGCCTAAACTGAGAAAAAATTGTTTATATATTTTTGGGGGATATTTAGGAAAGTAGTATGTAGGCTGCCTGTGCTGATCTATTTCTCTCAGCACAGATACACCTTAACTAATTCATCTTCTTTCTAGGCTCCATCCCAAACCCTGAAAACAGCAGTTTGGACCTGGACCCTACAAGTGTCACTCTTAAGCCGATGGAAATCCGCACATTCCTTGCGACAGCGCAATACAGAAAATGCGCAGAGTGGGACAGCCGATAACGGGGGCGGTCACCCCTCTGTGTGACTGCCTGAAGACAAGTGCCTTGCTGAATGTAGACTGTACCACCATCTGCCAAAATGTAAAAAATAAAAAAAATAAAATCCATTCTATTTTGTTACGCCAACATAAAAATTCAGCCTTTATTTTTCAGAGTGGTAAATAAAATTTGATCAATATATATATATAAAAAGAAAAAAAAAAAGCACGCTGCCATGTGAGCTCTGTTGTCAGAGTCCAGCTACACTAACGGGCTGGAGAGTTCGTAAGTTTATTAGATTGCCACATTCCATACTGCAGTATCATGCAGTTAAAGTTATCCTCAGCAGGGTGGTGTTTCATGATCTGATGCAGGATCTTCTTGGGACTTTACTTCCGAATCCGGGAGTGTGTGAGAGTAACGGCAGTCGTCCCCGAGGTCACAGGAACCCTTAGAGGGAAAGAAGGAAAATACGTAAAAAAACAAACAAAAAAAATGCATAACTATAAGAACTCTTGAATATGGCCACTAGAGGACCATACAATGAACAAGCACCTACAATCCATCTTCTCTGAAAGCCCTTGCTACTAGTTACAGCTGTACTTGTATAAATCTGTGCATGCGCATGAATGTACAACCCGACCTTGGCCATTCTGTTTTGAGGTTGTAGGACCGTGTGCATGCATGGGTTTATGCAAGCTCTATGTGCGGCCATATATGCAGCAGCTGGGGCTCCCGAGGAAGTTTGTTTGTGGGGCCTGTATATTTGGGCATGCTGTGCAAGAGCCCTAAGGGCCTATTTACTTCCTTTTGTAGTGCACTGCAGTAGGACAGCCCATTAAAAAGAATGAACTGCTAATGCAAATCATACCGGAAACTTTTCTAATGCAGTGCACGACCATGAAATGCCTTGTGGGTGCCAGGTGTGTTAACGTACCATTCAAAATTAACTTTACACGTGGTACTGTGATGCAAAAGTGTATGTACCTAGTGGTAAAATAACCCCTTTTTAGTTTTTGTGATCAATGCCTGTGACTGTTATGGAAAATTCAAAATGTTGCTGTTACCACAAAAATCTTTCAATTGGTACACCTGTTCTAAGTCGGTTTATCTAAAAAAAAAAAATTTTTTTTTTTTTTAACTTTGTCACTTTCTGTTGCTTTTTTTTTTATTTTTTTTTCCCCCTGACAGGAAGCAAGTTAAAATCTCCCATCCGGGCACAAACTATTGATACTCCTTAAAGGCTAAGTCCATCTTTAATGACTTAAGGGCCAGGCATATTTTTCAAACTTCTTCTTGTTTACAAGTTAAATTATTTTTTTTTGCTAGAAAATTACTTGGAACCACTATTTATTTTTTATTTAGACACCCTAGAGAATAAAATGGCAGGCGCTTGCAATACTTTATCACACCTGTATTAGCACAGCGGTCTTGGAAGCGCAATTTGTTTAAAAAAAATAAATAAATACTTTTTTTTTTTTTTTTTTTTTTTTTAAAAAGGGACAAAGTTAGCCCGACTTTTATTTTATTTATTTTGGTGAAAGAATGTTACACTGAGTAAATTGATACCCAACATGTCATGCATTAAAATTGCACCCGCTCGTGCAAAGGCAACAAACTTTTTTTTTTTTTAAAGTGTTAAAATCTCCATAGGCAAGGTTTAAAAATTTCTACAGGTTATCAGTTTTGAGTTGGAGAAGGTCTTTTGCTAGAATTATTGCTCTTTAACAATCGCAGCGATAACTCACGTGTTGTATGAACAAAAAAAAAAAAATAAAAAAGCATGACAGGGCCTGCTTTAGGCTGGGTTCACACCACAGCGATGCGGGAACGCCGCGAATCCGCGGCGTTTTCCCGCATCGCACACCTCCCGCCGGCAGTTCACACTGCCCTATGCGGACGGCTGGGAGTGTCAATGTTATGTTAATGACACCCCCAGATCCGTCGGCATATCGCAGTGCGATCTGCCGACTCGCACAGGAATCGGATCGCATGGTGTGAACTCCCATGCGATCCGATTCTGTTGCAGGCCCAAAAAAGGGTCCCGTGCGAGTTTGCTGCGGGAGCGCTGCGAATTCAGCCATACTATCTGTATGGCTGAACTCGCATCGCTACGGAGATCGGATGTGATTTGCTGTGCGAATCACATCCGGATCTCCCCCCGCAGCGGTGTGAACCGGGCCTTAATGTGAGCTCTGGGGTCACAGACCTCACACTTAAATGCAATAAAAATAAATTCCCTTTAAACATCACTTCTGCCCAAAGGTGTTGACGTTGCGTCTGTCATCCATGATACTGCAGGGAGAACATCGGATCGTCGCTAGAGGTCGACCGATATATTTGCAGTTTTTTAAATAATGGGCATCGCCGATTGTGCTGATAAAAAGCCGATTTAGAACTACAGCGGGACTTAGAAATTACTTCTGTAATAGAAGTCAGTGTAAGTTGCCATAGAAACGTCTTCCTCCTCTCTGGGCAGGCTGCCAAGAAAAGAACAAAATGATACAATGTTTACACTTGAATGAATGAACTCATCTGTGTGTAGAAGTTCTCAGTTTAACCATTTAAAGACTAAATCTTTTCTGCCACTTGTTGCTTACAAGTAAAAATCCTGTATTTTCTGCCAGAAAATCAATTCGACCCCCCAAAATTTATATATATTTTTTTAGCAGAGATCCTAGGGAATAAAATAGCGGTTGTTGCAATATTTTATGTCACACGGCATTTGCACAGAGGTCTTTCAAATGCATTTTTTTTGGGGAAAAAAATACACTATTTAAAAAATAAAATAAAAACCGTAAAGTTAGCCCATTTTTTTTTTTTTCTTATCTAAATCATACATACAAGTAAACTGATTGGAGGTTTGTTTTGTTTAATAAATGTTTAAATGTAAGATTTTCTGTATCACTTATGAAGGCTGCTTTCACACTGGAGCGGGCAGGCGTTGATGGTAAAACGCAAGTTTTAGCGGCTCTTTACCATCATTTTAGCGGTGCTATTTGGCTGCTAGTGGGGCACATATAACCCAGCTAGCGGCCAAGGAAGAGGTTAAATGCGCCCATGAAGCACTGCTGCCAAATCGCATTGCATGCGCTTCGGCAGTGGTGCCCATTCATATCAATGGGTAGGAGTGGTGGAGGAGCGGTATACACCACTCCAAACATGCTGCTTGCAGGACTTTTTTTTTTTTTTTTAAGATCCTGCCAGCGCATCGCCTCAGTGTGAAAGCACTCTGTCTTTCACAGAGACTGTAGGGGAGCCATTTTGCAGGCGCTATTTTTTAGCCCAAAAGCGCATGAAAAACGCCCCAGTGGGAAAGGTGTGTTAGATCACGGGGGATTAAAAATAATAAATCGGCCTAACATATCGGCCCAAAAAAATCGGCATCATATATCGGCCGCCATGATTTCTAAATATCGGCATTGGCCAGAGAAAAACCCATATCGGTCGACCTCTAATCGTCGCTCCGGTAAGCGGCGGGAGGGTTTCCAGCATTCTGCGCCGTTAACAATGATCTTGCGGCGAATCTGCTGTTGAGACCACTTATATCTGAAAGTGGACAGTCTGCCGTTGAAGAAAATACCGGGGTTATGGCAGCTAGTTGCTGCCATAACCCCGGTATACTAAGTTTAAAGTACTGACGTATAATAATGGTGGTTTGCGGGAAGTAAAAAAAAAAATGACCGCGCATTTATTGTATTTCTTACAGAAACCTGCAGTGGATTGCAGGTGCAATATATAGGCGGTTATTGCAGACCACCTCCTGAAGATGCAAGGTTCCTGGCTGTCCTGGTGTTTCACTACATTCAATGAGCTAGAACAAGTATGCAGATAAGGAGTTTGGAAGTCACTGGCCTCATACTTGGTCTAGTTTAGATTTCTCTCGGTACAAGTTTGTCAGCATATGTATTCTATTGGATGGAGAGCATGTTGTGCTGGATAGAAATCTGACCTGTCTGAATTTCTTGCAAGCAAACTGTTTCAAGTCTATATCTTCTGGAGAAAGTTTCCTCTTGTTTTGGTGTCTCTTCCTTCTCTCTTCCAGACTGGTTGAAATGCCTCCCCTAACAAAATAAAAGAAGAAATAATCAATGAAATACTACTACACTTAGGGGTTTTTTTCCCGCCCCCCCAATGGAATTCCATTTGAAAGAGAAGAATGTTTTTTAGTAAAATACAAAAAAAAAAATCACTCAACTAGGTGGATGCAGCATTGGTCCTCTAGTGCTGCATCCACCTAGTAGAGTGTATGTGTATATAATTTTTTACTTTAAAGCCATTTTTTTTCAAATAAGTCCCCCCCCCCATGGAATCCCAAATGACATGAATGGGACTGTCTGCACAGGGTGCATGGAACACTTGTGCTTCCCCATGTGGAACCAGTACACGCACATATACTGTAAAATCTATATTATTTTACAGTATCTCAAACATTTGTTGCTCTGTGTATATCTACTTGCATACTATACACAGAACCTGGGTTATTAATGCTGATAAGCTGACCACTTTCACACGTAGATATTGAAAGCACTAAGACTACAGCTCCCCTTGCAACCCGTCAACAAAGGTCATGTGATGTCTTATTACCCGGCTTTAGCGCGTGCTTTTGGGCCCCAATTGGCCTCGGGGTTTTCCTGGAACCTCTTTAATCCCAGTTTTCGAGACTTCGGATTGGCATCTTCCCGCACCTCAAAATTGGCCTGGATGCTGTAAAAATCCGTCCCCACAATTACAAGCAGCTCATCACAACATTTCCAGTGTACGTTGTTAGGAGAAGAACGGTACATAAATTATTACTGACCTGGGCTCTGTGCTTAGGATGTGATGTGCTGGACTTGTCTCAGACAACCTTTCCCTTTTTACAGGATTCTGCTTTTCCTATAAAGAGACCAAACATTTTTTTTTTTTTTTTTTTTTAACTGAAAAAAAAAATCTGCTTCTGGTTCCCGTTTTTTCCCCCTTTACCAACATGCTAATGACATTTTTAAACAAACATTCTCTCCCCCCCATACCTTTTAGTCCCAGTGATATCATCATTGGGTCTCTGTCATTCTCTATGCAATGCAGACAAAACATGGCTGGTGGGAGGGGCCATCAGGGTGCTGTACACAGACCTGATGCAAGCAGCTCTTGGGAGGAGTTATGCAAATGTCTTGATGAGCTGGTGACTGCACTGGACTTCCTCAAGCACTCACTGGTGGGTGATAACTTGGGCAAGTAGGGAAAAAAAATAAAATCCTTTGTGGTTTGTGCCCACTTTGAGGATGGTGGCGGTGAGCCTTTTTGGGGTTTCGGCTGCTTCTTTTAGGTATGGCCTTAGGGTCATTTCCATATGTAGACTTGAAAAGATGAGTAGAAAAGGAGCACTCTGTGTCCAATAAGATGCAAGTTGGAAGGTATGTTAAGAATATCAATAAGTACATCAAACCAACGCATTTCAGGGGAACAGGGACTTCCCCCTTCTTCACAACTTTTGTTGCATTCTAAAAGATGTGAAGAATTCCCAAACAGGGGTGTCGATGGAAAACAGAGGGGTTGACTGTTAAGGTGTCGGCTGTGTTTGCAGAGGGAGCAAACCTCTCAGGACCTGATGCAAGCAGTGGGCCGGCTCTTGGGAGGAGCTAAGCAAATATCACCAGTGCTTTGACATCCACATATAATGTTGAGCTTTTATAACCGAAGGAACTGAAATCCAATCAATAAAAAGGGGTGGGACAGTCAGGCTCAGAAGAAAAGGGCTAGATCGGGGGGTGTCCAAACTTTTGGCCTTCCTGGGCCACATTTGAGGTACCATTAAGAATGAATGGCACCAAGACACATCATGTGTTTTGCCACGATTGCTGTGCAATTTGGAATCATGGGCAGAATCGGGGCGATTCTGCCTGTGACTCAAAAATTCGAAGTGTGAATGGTGCCTTATTGTTGTCTTATGTGTGACCCAAGACATTACTTATGTTACATGTATGAAAATTGTAAAAATTGAATTAGCTTTGCTAAACATATTACCAATTTTTTTTTTTTTTTGTAGCTGCCTAGAGAAAGTGATTGTAAAGGTTAATATTTTTATTTATTTAAAGCAAACATGGTATACTTGCCTGTTTGTGCAATGGTTTTGCACAGAGCAGCCCCGAAACCTCCTCTATTGAAGTCTCCCGCCAGCGGTCTTGGCTCCTCCTTTTCTCCAGGAGCCCCTACAGCAAGCTGCTTACTATGGGGGCCTTTGTGTGAGCTCGATCTCGAGCTGGGTTGTGTGTGTCCATAGACACACACATAGCACAACTGGGCACTGCCCCCCCCAGCTCCCTCATCACAGGATTTGACCTACTACAGCAGGAGTCAATGGCTCCCACTGCTGCCAAGTATGTGAGAGGAGAGAGGAGAATAGATGCTAAAGATGGATCTAAATGGGGCTCGGGTAAGTGTTTAAAAAAAAAAAAAAAAAAAAGGGGGAGGCTGGGGAGAAACTTCTGAAAGATTTTTTTTACCTTAATGTAGAGAATGCATTCAGATACAGTGGAACTTTGGATTAGGAGCATAATCCGTTCCAGGAGAATGCTTGTAATCCAAAGCACTCGCGTATCAAAGCGAGTTTCCCCATAGAAGTCAATGGAAACGAAGATAATTTGTTTCGTATTGACTTCTATTACACTCAATACCGCATGTGGCCAGAGGTGGCCGGGGGCGCTGGAGAGCCTCGGAAATACTCGGGACAGCTCGGAAACACTCAGGATCTCAGTATTTCCGAACCGTTCCGAGTGTCCCCGCACCTCTGGCCAAATGCGGTACCGCCCATTAGCTTGAATTAAACACCTTTTAACCAATTCAAGCTGCCCAAACAAAAGTAAAATTCTGTTCAAAATGTTTTAAAAACGTTCATTTTCTAAACATTAGTGGGGTCAAATCTACGTTCATTTTTGATTGCGACTAGAAAAATTGAGGAAACGCGATGGAACATTTTTCCTCGAATGAACAAATCCATGTTTGTTCTTTTGGAAAATTAAATTGAAATCCAAAACAAATTTGAATGTCAGGTCACTGAAAGTACTGAGAATTTTTGCACGAATGTTCATTCAAAAAAAATCTACTAGTGTATGGCCACTTTTAAACTTTCATAGATACAAACATTAAAAAAAAAAAAAATTATATATATATATATATATATATATATATATATATATATATATATATATATTAGGACTCACCCAGCACCTCATTATATCCCAGATGACAGAGGGGGGCGCGTCAGTTTTGATGGCGTTCTGACAAGCATGTGACAGAGAGACCTTGTACCCAGCATGCAGCAGGGCAGACCTGAAACAGAAGACAGTTCACCATATAATACAGTCTTATGAAGGCATATCTAGGTGAAAATACATCTCACAATGGTAATACTGTAGTAGATGTCTATGTCGGTAAATGTCTACGGTATTAGGAACTTGTAATGGCTGGCCTCGTCGGGTTGTTTTTAAAACCAGCAATTTTCAGGGCGGTCATGCTTACTTGCGTCAGGAAAGTTGCTGATCCAGAATCATTATGTAAGCCAAATGTATGGGCAGTGGAATGGCTGCATCTTTGGTAATCAGTGACGGATGGAGATGACATCCCCTAGAGAAAGTCCCTTATCCTGGCTCCCATATGTTGTAGTTAAAGAGGAACTGCAGTCTGCTCACATAATTTGTAATAAAAACATCTTTGCCATTCTGAAGCTTCCCTCCAACCACTTTGCATATTATTTTATATATACTGTGCTTCTTTACTTGCCAAATATGCTGCAGAAATCTCCCTTCACAGAGTCTGGCTGCAACCATTTTAACTGTAGGCAGCTGAAGCTGCTGAAAGTTCACTTTCGGGATTTAAACAGAGGCACAATTGCAGCTCTCTTTGGCCCTCTTATGACTCATTCCCCCCCCTCCCTTCCTGGCAAACTCTCACCAAAGTTAGAGAGCGACCTGTACATGATGTCATAAGCCTAGGCTAATGACCAGACAAGAAACAGGAAGTGGGCTGTATAAGGTATTTACTGGCAGAAAAAAATGTTTTACTATCCAAAAGGTAAAACAACAAGGGCAGAAGCTTTAAGAGGTAAAGATGAAAAAAAATAAATGACTGACGTTCCACTTCAGGCTAGGTTCACACTGAAGCGATGCTGGAACGCCGCGAATCCGTGGCGGGTTCCCGCATCGCATGCCTCCCGCCGGCAGTTCACACTGCCCTATGCGGACTGGAAGTGTCAGTGAAACCTTAATGACACCCCCAGATCAGTTCGCATATCGCAGTGCGATCTGCAAACTCGGACAGGAATCGGATCGCATGGTGAGAACACCCATGCGATCCGATTCTGCTGCGGACCAAAAAAAGGGTCCTGTGCAAGTTTGTGGCGGGTGCGATGCGAATTCAGCCATACTATCTGTATGGCTGAACTCGCATCGCACAGAGATCGGATGTGATTTGCACTGCAGTGCGAATCACATCCGGTTCTCGTAGCCGCTCCAGTGTGAACCCAGCCTCAAAGTGAATCTGTGCTTTGTGCAACAGGTTTGATTTAACCATTTCAGCTCTCTCCCTGTATGTCCTCCATGGACCAGAGAAAATGTTTACATTCCAGCTATGGGCCAGTTTGTTCAGCAAAAATCTTACAAAAATATATAGACAAAAAAGTAACATTATTTAGATATACATAGATAGTCAGTTTAAAAACAAAAATGACACAAGTCCATCCAGTTCAACCAATAAAAGGGTATAAAAAAAAAAAAAAAGAAACATCATACAATCCAATACCAACAGTTGACCCAGGAGAAGGCATATACAAAACACTTATTTCTATTTTGATTAGTGTTGAATTGAAAAAAAAAAAATACTAATATAGTGTTACCGTATATACTCGAGTATAGGCCGACCCGAATATAAGCCGAGGCCCCCAATTTACCCCCAAAAAAACTGGCAAACTTATTGACTCGTGTATAAGCCGAGGGTGAGACATGCCTGTCCATCCCTGTGTGTGTGTCCGTCCATCCCTGTGTGTCCGTCCATCCCTGTGTGTCCGTCCATCCCTGTGTGTCCGTCCATCCATCCCTGTGTGTGTGTGTGTCCATCCATCCATCCATCCCTGTGTGTGTGTGTCTCCATCCATCCATCCATCCATCCCTGTGTGTGTGTGTCTCCATCCATCCATCCCTGTGTGTGTGTGTCTCCATCCATCCATCCATCCCTGTGTGTGTGTGTATCCATCCATCCATCCATCCCTGTGTGTGTGTGTATCCATCCATCCCTGTGTGTGTGTGTGTGTGTATCCATCCGTGTGTGTGTGTGTGTGTGTGTGTGTGTGTGTGTGTGTGTGTGTGTGTGTGTGTGTGTGTGTGTGTGTGTGTGTGTGTGTGTGTGTGTGTGTGTGTGTGTGTGTGTCCAGCCTACCTGTGTCCCGAGCCTTTGTCCCGAGCCTCCGTCCCGTGCCTTGCCTCCTTGCCTCCGTCCCGTGCCGTGCCGTGCCTTGCCGCCGTGCCTTGCCGCCGTGCCTTGCCGCCGTGCCGTCCCGTCCCGTGCCGTCCCGTCCCGTGCCGTGCCTTGCCTTGCCTCCGTCCCGTGCCCTCTTCGTCGGCGCCTCGGCGGCCATTGTAAAATTCAAAAGCTGCGCCGCCGCCTTCGCCTGTGATAGGCGGAACACTGAATTTCCCAGCAGCCTGTGTTCCGCCTATCACGGACATCGTATCATCCTCGTCCGTAGTACGAGGATGATACGATGTCCGTGATAGGCGGAACACAGGCTGCTGGGAAATTCAGTGTTCCGCCTATCACAGGCGAAGGCGGAGCCGGAGGCACGGCTTTTGAATTATAGAATGGCCGCTGTCTGTCTGCTCGACACGCTGATCGAGCGGGCAGACAGCGATGACTCGAGTATAAGCCGAGGGGGGCACTTTCAGCCTCAAAAAAGAGGCTGAAAATCTCGGCTTATACTCGAGTATATACGGTACTTAGATAAAATATATCAAATTTTATTCTAAAAATTAATCATGTTTAAAAAGTGACACAAACTATGATTCTGATACAAAGTATTGCAAAGTTATTTACAAATAAAGGCTTTTTTCCCGATTGTGTGCTTTTTATTTACTGCGACACAGAAAAAATGAATGAATAAAAGTTAGAAATAAATTAAATAAAAATAAACAATACAAGGAAATAATAGGTAAGGGGAGAAGGGAAGGAGGAGTTAATTAGGACTAATTACAGTAAACCAAGGGTTAAATGGGAACACTTTTTTTTTTTTTTTAAATATAAAAACACAACTTTTCTTTTTTTTACAGTTCAGGTTATTTTAAAGTGGATCTTCGACCTAAAAATGAAAGTGCCGCCTGCTCACCCCTCCTCTGCTCCACTACCTGCATAGTGGCTACTTTTTCTTTTACACTTTTTTTTTTTAGAACAAAGTGTTTGGACCCGTCTCCTATGGCCAGGAATTGCCAGACATGGCCATGCCATGCGCAGAGGAGAAGGGTGGCAGGATCAAGTGGCATGTCACCTGGAAGCCCGCCCATGCAACCCGGAACGATGTCAGAAACAACATGGCAACGCGGAACAGAGCAGTGGCAGGAGCACGAGAGGATATCAGCAGGACAACGCTGGAGCTGCTAGATGGGCAAGTATCAGATATGTGCAGATCCCACCTCACTGTAGACGGGGGGTAAAAAAAATTCAAATGGAAAATGGAAAGGGGGGACGGCCTGGTTTAACTAATCTGCTTTAACTGACATCTGCAGATGGGAATTCACCCCGTTGATCTGTAGATGAACTGAACAGGTAAATACAAAGGTAAGAACGTTACCTTTTATCTCTATCTCATGTCTGAACAATGTTTATAAACACTGAGTTCTATCATTTTGATAGCCAGGAATTGCTGCAGATGTGAGGGAAGTGGGAGAGATAGTATGTACTACAAGCGCTACGATCTTTGATTTCTTTGTCAATCTGCAGTGCTTGCTGTACAGCTGTGACCAAAAGTTTTGAGAATGACACAAATACTAATTTTGACACACTCTGCTGCTTCTGTGTTTTTAAATCTTTTTGTCAGATGTCACTATGGTATACTGAAGTTTAATTACAAGTATTTCATAAGTGTCAAAGGCTTTTATTGACTATTAAATAAATTTTATACAAAGAGTCAATATTTTCAGTGCTGGCCCTTCTTTTTCAAGACCTTTGCAAATCGCCCTGCCATGCTGTCAATCAACTTCTGGGCCACATCCTGACTGATGGCAGCCCATTCTTGCATAATCAATGCTTGAAGTTTGTTGGAATTTGTGGTGGGTTTTTGGTTCACCCGCCTCTTGAGGACTGACCACAAGTTCTCAATGTGATTAAGGTCTGGGGAGTTTCCGGGCCATGGACCAAAAGTGTCCATGTATTGTTCCCCAAGCCACTTAGTTATCAATTTTGCCTTATGGCAAGGTGCTCCATCATGCTGGAAAAGGCATTGTTCTTCACCAAACTGTTCTTGGATGGTTGGGAGGAGTTTCTCTCGGAGGATGTTTTTGTACCATTCTTCATGGCTGTGTTCTTAGGCAAAATTATGAGTGAGCCCACTCCCTTGGCTGAGAAGCAACCCCACCCATGAATGGTCTGGGGATGCTTTACTGTTGGCATGACACAGGAGTGATGGTAGCACTCATCCTTTTCTTCTCCGGACAAGGTTTTGTCCGAATGCCCCAAAAATTTGGGGAAAGGGGATTCATCGCAGAGAAAAGACTTTACCCCAGTCCTCAGGAGTCCAACCTGTACCTTTTGCAGGATATCAGTCTGTTCCTGATGTTTTTCCTGGAGAGAAGGGACTTCTTTGCTGCCCTTCTTTACACCAGGTCATCCTCCAAAAGTCTTCTCACTGTGTATACAGATGTGATCACACCTGCCTGCTGCCATTCTTGACCAAGCTCTGCACTGGTGGTGCTCCGATCCCGCAGCTGAATCAACTGTAGGAGACAGTCCTGGCACTTGCAGGACTTTCTTGGGCACCCTGAAGCCTTCTTCACAACAACTGAACCTCTCTTCTTGGTTGATTTAGGTGCAATCTTAGCAGCAGCAATATCCTTGTCTGTGAATCCCTTTTTGTGCAAAGAAATGACTGCACGTTTCCTTGCAGGTAACCAGAGGAAAACCAATGATTTCAAGCACCGACCTCCTTTTAAAGCTTCCAGTCTGTTAGTCTAACTCAATCAGCATTACAAAGTGATTTCCAGCCTTGTCCCCGTCAACACTGACACCTGTGTTAACAAGAGAATCGCTGACATGATGATGTCAGCTTGCCCTTTTGTGGCAGGGCTAAAATGCAGTGGAAATGTTTTTTTTATGGGATTCAGTTTTCATGGCAAAGAGGGACTTTGCAATTAATTGCAATTCCTCGGATCACTCTTCATAACATTCTGGAGTATATGCAGATTGCCATCATAAAAAAACTGAAGCAGCAGACTTTGTGAAAATTAATATTGGTGTCCTTCTCAAAACTTTTGGCCACGGCTGTATACGGTTAGCACTTCACATACTGGTTTCCCCTGTTGCCTAGTATTGCTCTATACCAGGGATATGCAATTAGCAGACCTCCAGCTGTTGCAGAACTACAAGTCCCATGAGGAATAGCAAGACTGACATCCACATGCATGACACCCAGAGGCATGATGGGACATGTAGTTTTGCAACAGCTGGAGGTCCGCTAATTGCATATCCCTGCTCTATATGATACCCTAGGGGGTCTATTCACACTTCTGCATTCTGGTAACGCATGTCACATGCACGGCCATTCATTTTGCATTGGATGTCATTATGAATGGCACCTCAATGCATTAACAATGTACCTGTGTTGCAATGCACGTTAGTGCTTTGTGGTGTATCTTACAAAAGATGGTTCATGTCCAAATTTTCCTCTTGTCCCGCCATTTATTCCAATCGCTGACTAAACATAAGATGTGCATTTTTGCACTTTAATGGGCCCTAAAGCTTTTCCTATGGCATTGCTTGCCTTCCCATCCTCTTTCCTATACAGCATAGTACCATCCAGGAGGATCACAGCTGCATTATATCACATCGATCTATAAGTAGGATCCTCACCTGAATGGGAGCAGTCCGGGGGTGCTGCAGCGGATTGTACTGCTCAGATTGTCCAAGGTGTAATATAGTGGGATATCCAACTCCTATCATGTGGAAACAATATAAACAGGTATTATATCCACTGTGATGTCAGATACGTTTTGCACGTGTTGAACAGGTTCTTCCCCTGAAGTAGTGAAATTGCAATTCTGATAGGCACAAAGTGAAAACTAAAATGCTTCCCAAGTCAAAGCTTTGCTGTTCCCTCCCTCCCGCCCACTACACATTCCTATTAGCCTGTCACTATGATAAACTACCTCACTGACCAACAGTAACATGCGGGAGGGAGGAGGCGGCAAACCCCGATACTACGACGACACTGCTATGGGGGTGTAGAGGGGGCCAGAGAACACTACAGTGGGGAGGTGATGTGAAGGGGGACAGAGAACACTTTGAGAGGGAGGAGAGGAGGACACTACAGTGCAGTGTGGGGGGAGCAAATGACACTGCCAGAGGGCACTGATGTGAAGCAGGGCATGGCAGGATGACACTACGAGGGGTATGATGTAAAGGGGAGCAAAGAACACTACTGTGTTTTATTGGGGGCTTTGCTTTAGATAGACAATTGGGGGGTTGGGGTGGAGGTTGGATTTACTAAAACTGGAGCTTGCACAGTCTGGTGCAGCTCTGCCTACAAACCAATCAGCTTCCAGGTTTTATTGTCAAAGCTAAACTGAACAAGCTGAAGTTAGAAGCGGATTGTGCTCCAGTTTTAGTAAATCTCCCCCATAGTGATAGGAGAAGATGTATGAGAGCACATCTAAGCTTTGCAATCCCTATTGCCTTTCAAGACTTCCACATACAAGACATTCATGCTCTCACCTCGGTGACCACGCTGAGCATCCCCTCGATTCTTTCAGACGTCCCGAACCTCTTTGGGTTGCGCTCTGCAGCGGACAGAACTCTTTGCACAAACTCTTTGTCATGGAGAGCCTCGGCCCAGATGGGACCTCCCACCTGCAACAAAAAGACAGCTATGTCAGTCACCAAACTCAGCACCCACCTTACAATTTGATTGTACAATCTCCTTCAGATCTACCAACAATTATGTGGTGCAATTAAGGCTATTGTTATCAAATGGATGCCCCCCCCCCCCCCCCCCCTCTCCTTTCCCCAGTATATCCCAGTAGAAACTGTTAAATCGTGTCATACCATATGTGAAAGTTATGTATGAAAGTTAAAACGATCTCCATAAGATTCATAAAATATGGTACTTATGGTGTGATTCCAATCTTATACTATGTAGTGCAAGAGCCTGCCTGCTTGTATACAAATTGAATAGATTGTTTAGGTAGGTCCTTGTATTACATAGTCTTGGTAAAAACTAAAAGCAGACCATTTAAATATTGTACAATCCCAATTATTTGTTTGGTGAGCATTAGAGCGATTATTATTATAAACGATTTATATAGCACCAACAGTTTACGCAGCGCTTTACAATGTATAGGGGGGACAACACAATTACAGTACAGTTCAATACAAAAGGTACAGGAGGGCCCGGCTCATAGAGCTTACATTCTAAAGGGAGGGGGTGGTACAAAAAGGTAATAGCCGCAGAGAATGATTTGATGGGGATGTGATGTACATATATGAACACAGAGCACATGGATGAAGCGGTACCTGATGTCGCTGCTTGCAAAACTCACAGTTCATTCCCACGGGAGGACCACAGCCAGCTGAGTGCTTCATACTGTTGGGGGAAGAAGGCTTTATTTAAAAGAAAACTCCAAGCAAAAAACAGAAGAAAAGCTTTATTATGGCGATGCACCCGCGCTATGGGTCCTATTTAAATTGAAATCAAAACAAAATTAGATTAAATGGCTGCTGCTGTGTTGTAGGTTTAAATTGGTTGTAAAGTCAGAAGGCTTTTTATCTTAATGCATTAAGATTAAAAAAAAAACCTGTGTGCAGCAGCCCCCCTAATACTTACCTGAGCCTAATCTAATAGCGATGTTGCAGGAGTGTCTTGGCTGCCCGGGACTCCCCTCCTGATTGGCTGAGACAGCAGAGTGGTGTCACTGCTGTCAAAGTCAGTTAGCCAATAAGGAGAGAAAGGGGGCGTGGCCGAACTGTGGCTTCGTGTCTGAATGGACACAGGGAGCTATGGCTCGGCTTGGGTGGCCCCATAGCAAGCTGCTTAGTGTGGGGGCACTGAACAGGAGGGAGGGGCCAGGAGCACAGAAGAGGGACCTGAGAAGAGGAGGATCGGGATCGCTCTGTGCAAAACCAACTGCATAGAGCAGGCAAGTATAACATGTTTGTCATTATTAACTAAAAAAAGAAATAAGACTTTAGTATCACTATAATATACCATGTGATATGAATCCAAAGAAACTACAGCGATGTCCCTGCGTTATAATCCATAATAATAAAAAAAAAAAGCAATCTTCTAAACTCAAAAAAAAAAAAGTGATTCTGCAGCATTAACACAATTCATATAGTCCATAAATATCATCATCTACAGTTGGTGAGTAGGTGAACAAAGGACGACAACAATGGGATCAACTCCTATATATGGACACTTTAATTGTTGATTAAGCACGGAGCACTTTATAATAATTTTTTTTATCACTATTGATATTTATGGACTATATGAATTCTATTGATACTGCAGAATCTTTTTTTTTTTTTGAGTTTAGAAGTTTGCTTCTTTTTTTTTTTATCATGTATTATAGATTATAACTCAAGGGCAGTGCTGTAGATCATTTGGATTCACACCACATTGACCACCTGTTTGATTGAGAAAGCCATACATTGTTGCCTGGAGATTGTACTAAAGAAGTGGAGAAGGAGAGACCACATAGAAGAGGTTTTACCAAGACAGACCCGCATTCTACTGCTAAAAAAAAATAACAGTTTATGGTGTTACAGTAGCGCTCCCCTGGGAATCTTACTTCCAGCCCATTGCATTAGTCCATTAAAAAAAAAGGCAAGAATACATTGGGGTCATTAACGTGCGCCCAAACCCAAATGTTTTATTTTCAGTTTTAGATGGAGCGGGGAGAAATCCACCCTTTTTTTGCCCTGGGACTATGGTCATCAGGTCAGAAAAGGTACAACAGTCACCAAAATGAGAGGTGAAGGTAAATTTTCGAAACTTCCAGTAAGATACAACTGTGCCAACAGCTCTTCTCCTCTATACAAGCCTACTAGCTCTGTCCCATAGGGCCAGCATATGTCTTGCTTGGTATTCAAGGAAAACGTCACCAAGCTAGTTCTCAAGCCCCCTGTGTCTCCTAGTGACATTCAGAACATCCTTTAAGACCCCTGCATGTTCCCAGTGTTCTCCACCCCAGCAATTCTCTAAGAAAGTGGTCTCCAAACTTCGGCCTGGGGGTCAGATGCAGCCCTTTGCCTGCTTTTATCCAGCCCTTGGGGCACAATTTTTATCCACCGATATCAACGGGGCATAATCTCCACACTGAAACCAACGAAGAGGCAAAATTTCTCCCAACGGCACCAATGATGGGGCACAATTCCTCCCACTGGCACCAAACATGGGTAACTGTTTATTCTTCCTGACGTTGGGACCTTTTCTACTACCAATGGCTACAGTCCTGCCCCCCTTAAGCCTGGAGGACAGTAAACTGGCCATATTGTTAGAAGGTTTGGAGACCCCCTTGTTCTGAAACCTGTGTGATTGCCTGTGTGTTCCGGCCAACAACTTGCATGCCGACAACTGTGTAATTTTCTGTGCTCTCCAGTTTGTAACCAGTGTACCCGCACCTGTAGCTTCCTTGTACACCCCGGGCTAGCATCCAGTCTACACTTCTATGTCTCCTTTATGCTTCCTTCTATGCCCAGTATATCCATGTTACAAGAGACTTGTAACTATTACTCCTATTGAGCTCAGCTGCCTTGTGCTGCACTAGACTTTCCTCCATGTGCTGTCTGTACTCATTATCCAGTAGTTGCCTGCTTTGGTGAGTTTGACGAATGCAACCTGGGAGTTATCAGAAGCAAAACCCATCATCCCATGCAGGGTGTTCTGGTGAAGACAAGGCAGCTCCCTAACCCCTGTGTCACAGCCCTTCTAGGGGCTCTCACCTTCACATAATGAGCACAGGCTCGCTGAACCCATTTCCTTCAGGACCAAAGGGTATCCCGTCACCACAGGGTCTTTTGCCATGTCTTCACAAGGCTCTCCAATATGGTTATGATATGTTTTCTTTTCTTGGTTTGTCCTGTGTATTTGCTATAGATTTTGATTTCTTGTTTTTAAAGCGGTGTTAAACCCAAAAGCACACATTTATTAAATTGCAGCTCTATAGAATGCATTAAGATTTAAAAAAAAAAAAAAACTTCTGCCTTTTCAACCATTTTAATTCCACAATGGGTTTTTGATTGTCTTGTAATTTTTTTTTTTTTGTTGTTCAATAAAAACGTATCACTAAAAAAGTAATAAAAATGTGAAGTGTATAACACTAAAAAAGGAAGTCCAAATCTCAAATTATTAAATGAGTCTTTGAAGTTCGTTAAGTACAAATGTGAAACTCAAAAGGTGATAATTCACACAGATATAAACAAAAAAGTCAGAATGTGGTGTGTCACACAATGTATAAACCAAGGATTTTGAAGTCCTATTGGACGAAACACGTAGGGCGAGGTTATCATGTTCCCTGTATTGCTTTTTAACATGTGATCACGTTTTAGTTTATATTTTACATTCATTTTCATTTTTATTGTTTTTGTTTATGCTGGTTCCATGCCAATAAATAGCTATTTGTTTATTTTTTCAACCTACACTATGGGAAGCTGTTTTTCTTTTTTGTTTTACATATGATCCTTATCACAAGTTTGGCTCCATATACCGCCCAACTATTGGCCAGAATTGCCCTCTTCTGTCTTTTCATCTTTTGATTTTTGGAGAGGAGGATTAGAGCTTCCGTGGAGATGCAGATTGTGATGCAGATTTCCTTGTTGGCGTGAGGATCCCTACCGGTGTGGTCTCATCAAGGTTTCATCTATATATGCCTGTATAACCTAGTGTGCATGCACTGGTCTAGTGGCTCCGAGGAAAATCAGCTTTCGTGGTGATGTGGACCATTACCTTGTTGGCCTGAGGATCTACAGGCGGACAGACCGGCGTGGTTTCATCGAAGTTCCATCTATATATGCTTGCATGACCTAGTGTTCACGCACTGGTCCAGTTGTTGATGTCACTGAAGTGAAGCTGCTCCGGGACAATTTCTTGGTTTATACATTGTGTGACACACCACATTCTGACTTTTTCGTTTATATCTGTGTGAATTATCACCTTTGAGTTTCACATTTGTACGTCACGAACTTCAAAGACTCATTTAATAATTTGAGATTTGGACTTCCTTTTTTAGTGTTATACACTTCACATTTTTATTACTTTTTTAGCGCTACATTGGAATTTTTCTGTTTATATGAATTTGGTCACATTGTGTGTAGCTGCTTTATGTTTTCTGTTTCAGGTTAGCGAAATATATTTTTCCTTTATCAATAAAAATGTATGTTTATTGTAAAATTATATTTCTCTTGTGTCATCCTTCAGATTATCCCCAATGGGGGCATATTTTTTCTAATGAAAATTGTGGAGGGATTGTCACAATTCTTGGATGACTTTGTGATTATAACTTGTACAAAACTCAACCCCCATTCTTGAAGTGATTACTATACAAATCTTCAATAAGAGAACTCACTTGTTTCCATGGGCAATGGCTCTACCCATACGCTGCAAATGGAATGTTCCGCAGCCCACGCAGTTGTACACCAAAGTTTGTTTGCTATATATAGAAACAGGAAGGAAGCAATTAAATTTCATGGACTAGAACAAAAAACTGCTTCCTGATGTCTGTAAACAGTGAAAACGATCGGCTCACCTGGCGGACATCTTTACTTTTGCCTGACCTGTGAAGACTCGCACAAACACGCGGATGTAGAAATCAGCAGAGATGCTGATCAGGGGGACTATGTAACGTTGGTAACAGTTGGAACGCAAATCCAAGGCGTGTAACAGGATGCGCAGAGCCTGAAAAAGAGACCAGCCTCATTCAAAAAAATAAATAAAAAAAAGTATGAAACAAAGAGGTGTTCCTGCTTACAATCAGACGCTTCCTTTGTTCTTCTAACCTGTTTTATACATAGGAAAGGAAGAATCGGATTGGCTCGTAAAGGCATTGCACATGGTTCTTCTTCCAAGACACTTTATACCAGGGGGCCTCAAACTGTGGGCCCTCCAGCTGTTGCAAAACAACAAGTCCCATGAGGCATTGTGAGGGTGACAGTTAGAACAGTTAGTGAAAGTAGAAATCAGAAATTCCTAGTAACACAAAAAACACATTTTGTGTGCTCCAGTTTTAATAAATCTTACAAAGGGGCTCGAGACACATTGGGAAGATTTACTAAAACTGGAGCACACAAAATATGGCACAGCTGTGCACAGTAACCAATCATCAAAGCTCAATTGGACAAGATGAATTTAGAAGCTGATTGGTTACTAAGCACAGCTACACCAGTTTAACCACTTCAGCTCCGGAAGGATTTACCCCCTTCCTGACCAGAGCACTTTTTGTGATTCGGCACTGTGTCGCTTTAACTGACAATTGCCCGGTCGTGCGACGTGGATCCCAAACAAAATTTACGTCTTTTTTCCCCCCACAAATAGAGCTTTCTTTTGGTGGTATTTAATCACCCCTGCAGTTTTTTTTTCCGCTATAAACAAAAAAAAGAGTGACAAAAAACCAAACAAAAAAAACATGATTTTTTACTTTTTGCTATAATAAATATCCTCCAAAAATATATATAAAAAAAAAATTCTCAGCTCAGGCCGATACGTATTCTTCTATGTATTTTTTGTAAAAATCGCAATAGGCGTTTATTGATTGGTTTGCGCAAAAATTATAGCGTCTACAAAATAGGGGATAGTTTTATGGCATTTTTATTAATATAAATATATATATATATTTTTACTAATAATGGTGGCGATCATTGATTTTTAGCGTGACTGTGATATTATTGCGGACACATGAGACAATTGACAAATTTTTAGGACAATTGGCATTAATACAGCGATCGATGCTATAAAATTGCATTGATTACTGTAAAAATGTCAGTGAAGGGGTTAACCACTAGGTTAGTGTGTTTCTAACTGTCTGGGGGATGGGCTAGCAGTGACACGACACTGATCGCTGCTCCCGATGACAGGGAGCAGACGATCAGTGTCCTGTCACTAGGCAGAACGGGGAGATGCTGTTTACATCGGCATCTCCCGTTCTTCAGCTCCGTGACATGATCGCGGGTATCCCGGCAGCGATCGAGTCCGCGGGCACAGTCACGGAGATTGCCGCCCGGAATTTCAAAGTAACATATGGGTATGTTACTTTGCCCAGCCGTGCCATTCTGCCGACATATATTTGCTGACAGCTACTTAAAAAATATTTAAAAAAAGTAATAATCCAGTTAAGTAGAAGTCTGAAATTCCTAGTAACACAAAAAAGAGTTGGAGGATTTACTTAAACTGGTGCAGCTGTGCTTAGTATCCAGCTTCTAAATTGATCTTGTTCAATTGAGCGTCGATGATAAAACCTGGAAGATGATTGGTTGCTAGGCACAGCTGTGCCAGATTCTGTGTGCTCCAGTTTTATTAAATCTTCCCAATATGTCTCTCTACAGCAGGGATCTGCAATTAGCGGACCTCCAGCTGTTGCAGAACTACAAGTCCCATGAGGCATAGCAAGACTGACATCCACAAGCATGACACCCAGAGACAGAGGCATGATGGGACTTGTAGTTTCACAACAGTTAGAGGGCCACCAATTTGAGACCCCTGCTCTACACCGAAACAGAACTTTTCTGCTGGCAAATTGATGAGAGAAAGTTGCTTGAGGGTTATGGAACACAAGTTGGCAGGTTCAAACTAAATGACAATTGGATGACAACATTGTCAACAGTTTAAAGGAGTTGTAAACCATCGTGGTTTTTCACCTTAATGCATTCTATGCATTAAGGTGAAAACCCTCCTCTGCTGTAGCTGCCCCCTAGAGCCCCCCCTCTTTCTTACATGAGCCCGATTGATCCAGTGACGGGAACGAGCACAGCAGCTTTCTTGGGTCCTCAGTGGATATATTGTTAGCAGAGCAGCCATTAGCTCCCTCTGCTGTCAATCAAATCCAGTGACCCGGGGGATTGGGCCGGGTCCTGCAGTCTGTGTCCATGGAAAGTGGCTCTCTGTGGAGGCACTCGAAGAGGAGGGGCCAAGAGCACCTCCGGGGGGGCCCAGAAAGGGAGGATTGTGGCTGCTCTGTGCAAAACCCTTTTTGTTTGTTATTTTAAAAACATTTACAACCTATTTGTGATATGCTTGGTATGTATTAAAGTCAGGATATTTCATACAGATTTTCCTTGGAACTTTACCTTTATTTGATTAGCTGTGTGGTTTAGATTTTTCTGTATGCCATTACTACTTGAAAGGTGGAGCTCCGGTCAATTTTATAAAATAAATTAAAAGTCAGCAGCTGCAAATACTATAGCTGCTGACTTTAATATACAGACATTTACCAGCACAGAGATTCGGCGCGGTCATCGTCTGGGCGGGTTCTTTGCTGGTCTTCGGGTCCCCAGCGTCGCCATCTTGCTTGTGGCAAGCCGGCTGTGACTTCCTAGTGTTTCACAGCTGGCTTCCCAAAGCGATGCGCATTGTGAATTGTCCTGCAGCCTCCTGGGACATGCGACGTATACCAAGAGGTTGCGGGTGGTGAAGAGGATGAACTTCTTTGGGTACATAGCGGGGACCTGCCAGAAATAGGTAACCTCTCCCAGGAAAAAAAAAATTTTAATACAGGAGTAAAGGGGGGTGGAGGAGGATCAGCAATCTTCACTACTTGGGTTAAGTTGCACACCAATCACGCCTTTTGATGGTCTAATAGTTACATTTATCTTCTTATTTTTGTGTACAAGTCAGCAGGTTACCCACCCTCCCAACACACACAAATTGGACACATAACTTACCATTTCATGGCAGAACCTAGACTTTAAGGACATGGCTCCATATTTTGCGTAACACGTCTCGCCGTTATTTCCCGCTAGCACTGCCATATCAGTGCAGGTAACACACAACAGCCCTGCAGAATAAAGAGGGGGTGAGGTTTCTGGCTTAACTGTAAAAGGTACAGGAGACAATCTAACCATGGTCAAGTAAAAAAGGCTAAGGGTTAGCAGCACTAGTGCCCTCGTTAATTATAATAAAATAAAGAAAGTCAATATTAATCCTGGCCACCCATTCTCTGGTATCATTCAAGAGGTATATAAAGGGCATTGTGGCGTTTTGTTTCAGTAAGCACACATTATAATGTTTTCTTTAAAATATTTGTGATCACAATCTATATTACCATACAAACTGGCTGGGCCTTATTTCTACAGGAAAAGCCCAATTGAACTTTCAGTTTAAATCAGCTACGTACTAGAGCTGCACGATTCTGGCTAAAATGAGAATCGCTATTTTTTTTTTGCTTAGAAGATAGATCACGATTCTCGCGGCGTAACATCTTTCACATTAAAGAGGAAGTAAACCCTGATGGGTTTACTTCCTCTTTGATTCCCTGTAAAAGGTAAAGCATAATGGACTTCGACGGAGCTGCGATGACGTCACTCCCGCGCATGCGCATGGGAGCCGCCACTCGCAGCATATCGCCGTTAACTGTGGCGCGCTCAGTGTGCCTGCGCGCCGCTGTCTACGGCGCAGTGGTGCCTGTCTTTCAGCAAATATCTCCTAAACCGTGTAGGATTAGGAGATATTTCTTGGATTTACAGACAAGCCTTAATCTAGGCTTACTCGTAGGTCAAAGTGGTTTGTAAGGGTTTACAACCACTTGAAGGCTCCTTTCACACTGGGGCGGGAGCAGCGCCAGCGGTAAAGCGCCGCTATTTTTAGCAGCACTTTACCGTGGTTTTAGCGGCGGTCTGCGCCCGTTAGCGGGGCTGTTTTAAAAGGGTTAAAACCGCCTGAAAGGCATTGATTTCAATGGGTAGGAGCGGTGAATACACCGCTCCTTTCATCGCTCCAAAGATGCGGCTAGCAGGACTTTTTTCACCGTCCTGCTAGCGCACCGCTCCAGTGTGAAAGCCCTCCGGCTTTCACACTGGAGTGAAAGGGGCGGGTTTTTTCAGGCGCTACACAGGCGCTAGTTTTAGCGCCGTAGTGCCTGAAAACCGCCCCAGTGTGAAAGGGGTCTAAAACAAAACAAACAAAAAAAATGTGCTAACTTTACTGTTTCTTTTTTATTTATTTATTGAAGTGTATTTTTTCCCAAAAAAATGCATTTGTGTTAAGGAATCCAATGTACATAATGATAATCAGAAAATGTCTATTTGCTTATGTGTATACATGTTCCCATGCTCCTTACTTATTATGTAGCATACAGATTGACCCTGTTCTGCGGAAGCCAAGATGGCGTCTATACCCTACATCCCCCGCATTAAAAGAATGCATTCGAGATAACAGAACCAGCTTCAACCAAACTTCAAGCATCAAGTTTCTTCATTTCTCTTGTATTGTAACCAATAAGATGTACCAATTAGACTGACATAGTAATGACGTATCTTTCTGTATAAAATGTTAACACCGCCCACCAATAAATCAGAAGTTAGAAGTAGCCTGAGCTGAACATATCTCAGAGAGTGTTTACTTCTAATGTGCATGCACATTTATACTTTTTAATTAGGAATAGCAGCAGATAACCAAGAACTGATTTATAGTTCTAATCCATCACATTTGAAAGACTGCTGGGCAAATACAGCGTGACATAAAATATTGCAGCAATTGCCATTTTATTCCCTAGGGTCTCTGATTATAATGTTTGCAGGTTCCAAGTAATTTTCTAGCAAAAAATATTGATTTTAACTTAAGAAGTGTCAGAAAAAGATTTAGACTTAAAACTTCCTGCATTTACACATGGTTGAAAGCTTGGCAGACTGCCCAGATTATTTGTTTATACAAAAAGTTCTTTCCCTTTGATCTAAGAAGTGTTAGTTACAATGTTTCAAGTTCTACACTTGGTAGATTGCCCAGGATGCTTTCTTTTGACAGCTGAGTGATCAGATAATCTCTCCACTTGTTTATATGAAAGAACCGCCTACTTTCAGCGGGAGAGATCGTCAGAGTGGGTGAATCGAGATCGCGTTTTTTTAACGATTAATTGTGCAGCTCGACTACATACATATCAGATGCATCAAAACAAAAAGGTTTTCAATTATTTAATAGTTCTTTTTCTATGGCAAGCAGGCACAGCCTGAATAGAAATGCCTGCAACCCGTCAGCTTGATGCAGAGTCGGACCCTTCCTCTCTGGGGGGGGGGGGGGGGGTAAGCAGTGGTCTCTGACAGTTTTAAGTCTTTTAGTTTTGCTCATCCTCATTGATAATCACAGAACAATCACCTACCTCCATCACAGACACTCTGCACTGCGGCATCCAGAAACATAGCCGGACTTCCATAGGGATCTAGATCTATGACATCAAAGCGATCTTGTATCGCCATCCTATTGTACATCAACAGCCTGCAAATTTGGGAGCAGAGAATGTTAAGCTTTCTATACACAATTCCGTATTAAGTATACATTTATGTAATACTTCTATGCACCCAAATTATTTCAGTCTCTATTTTCCATCACATTTGTCACTAAATCTGGCAGTCAACAGATAACAATTACATTGCTGACCCCTATTGCCCATCTATACCATCTTCACACCACTCTGTGTGTGTCAAAAGATGCACACAGCAGTGCTCGGGAGTGAGCTTGCAGATGCGCTCTTAAAGGAAGCGGTTTCCTATGGCGGCACACCAAGAAAAGAAATGCCAATGGGGTACCCGAGAAATGTAGGTTCAGGGGCCGTTCTGTGCAAAACAACAGAGAAGGTAAGTATACCATGTTTGTAATTTTAATATTAATCACTTAAGCCCCGGACCATTTGGCTGGCCAAAGACCAGACCACTTTTTGCGATTCGGCACTGCGCCGCTTTAACTGACAATTGCGCTGTCGTGCGACGTGGCTGCCAAACAAAACTGACGTTATATTGTCTACAAAATAGGGGATAGTTTTATGGCATTTTTATAAAAAATTTTACTAGTAATGGCGGCGATCAGCGATTTTTATGACTGTGACATTATGGCGGACACGTCGGACAATTTTGACACATTTTTGGGACCACTGGCATTAATACAGCGATCAGTGCGATTAATATTGCATTTATTACTGTAAAAATTTATTAATATGTATCCTAGGCAGTGTTATAACTGAAGGGGGGGTGGGACTGTGCAGGGAAACTAACAGATCTGTATTAACAGACGATCTATCAGTTCACTGCTCAGAGAACTGGAAACTGCGTGCTTATACACACACACACACACACACACACACACACACACACACACACACACACACACACACCTCTGGGTTCTTCATGTGCCCCAAGCGATCGTGGGAGCCCGGCGGCGATCGAGACCACCAGGCACTCGCATCAGCTCGGGGAGTGCACAGGGGGCACATGCCCCCTAGTGGTCGTTTATGCTACCGACGTAGCATAACGGCGATTTGCATCACCGAGCCACGCTGCTGCAGTACAACTGCGGCGGCTGGTCAGCATGCGGTTAATAAAAAAACAAAACATTAAGCTTTACAAGTACTTTCATGAAGTCCCTGAGAAATACATGATAAACCCCTTCCTGCCAACGTAACATATATATGCGGCCCCACTGCACTGGGCTTTTTTTTCTGCAAATATATGCTCATTTCCCTTTGTGTGTGTCACACAGCACACTTCCAGCACAGAGACCGGGGTCTCACCAAGAGCCCCGTCCCCATACTAATGATCGGGACCCGGAACGCCAGATCGTGGGTCACCTGATCGATGTGGTAGCCTATAATAGTAGCGGTGACTGACGGCTCATCCATCCATCTCTCCTATACCCCTGCCAACAGCTTCCAGCATTCAAAGGATACATTTCAAAGGACCCTTGTGAGGGCATTCTTCTTTTAACCATTGTGTTTTTAAATCATTACACTGAGATGGCAGCACCCTCTCTTTTTTGTTTTTAATTTTGTCTCCATAGTTTCACCTAAACGCTACTTTTTAATGCAACCTAACCTGGCATCACTGTAGCTGGCCGTCACCAGGTTCTCCACGTCGTTGTACTTTATATTCCGTTTGATCAGCTCTACGGCACTTGATGAGAAGTCATTGGCTATAACACTTTTAAGGCCGGGCACTTCTTTGGCAAAGCGGATCGAACGTAAACCTGAGGCTGCAAGGCCCTCCAGTACACGGAGTCCTTCCTGGAAGAGGGAATGATCAGTTATTGTGGGGATAAATCAATCAATTTGGACATATAAGATTTTTCCGGCACTATGATCTCAGTGCTGAATACCTTCGGCACAGACAGGTGCAGGATGAGGAAGCAGGCAGAAGAATAGGGCTAAAAGTGTTTGTAAAGACTGTAGTTTTTTTTTTACCTTCATGCATTCTATGCAGCAGCGCCTGCGCCCCCCCCCCCCCCCAATACTTACCTGAGCCCCATGCCCGACCCCGACAGAGCGATGTGAACAAGACTCACGGCCCTTCCTCCTCATTGACCGAGACAGCAGTGGTAGTCATTGGCTCCTGCTACTGTCAATCACAGCCAGCGAGAAAGTGGGGGCAGGGCTGAGCCATGCTCCATGTGTGAATGGACACAGAGCAGTGGCTCAGGAGCGAGCCTGCTTAGGTGCCCCCATAGCCAACTGCTTGCTATGAGGGCACTAGGCAGGAGGGAGGGCACAGGAGCACTGGTGGCCGAGAAGAAGAGGATCAGGGCTGCTCTGTGCAAAGAAACTGCACAGAAAAGGAAAGTAGGTTTGTTATTTTTAAACCAAAAAATCTGCCTTTAACTAGTGCTATGGCTTATTTTAGAGGGTAATGGGGTTTTAGGCACACTTCATGAGCTCCAGGCAAAGGGTGTCAATTAAAGTAACTAAAAGCTAAACTTTTTTTTGATCTGGATAGTGGTGAGGGCCGGGGTTAGCAATACTGTCAGGGTTTCACTGTGGTCTGTGTCTCCATAACTAAGATTCACCCTCTCAAATTGTCTGGATCACTGATGTCACCAGGAATGAAATTGAGGGGAAACACTTGACCATCATGCTGCCCTTCCTGCTCTGGGTGTCCTCCCAAAGATCAAGAGATTGTTACAGATGAAACAAACAAAAAATAAAAAATTAACTCTGATAAAAAACGTGCTTTACATTAAGGGGGTTTATTAACTAAAACTGGAGAGAGCAAAATGTAGTGCAGCTCTGCACAGAAACCAATCAGCTTCCAGTTTTTTTTTGTCAAATCTTAATCAAACAAGCTGAAGTTAGAAACTGATTGGCTACTATGCACAGCTGCACAAGATCTTGCACTCTCCAGTTTAGTAAATGAACCCCAATGGGTTGCCATCAGTCCAAGTATAGATAAAGTAAAAAAAAAAAAAAAGGTATGCAAAGTGAAATTTAATGCGATATTCAGAGGCCCTTCAGATCTGAACTTTCAGTAGACATGGCTCCTACCGATACTCAGACATGTCAGAAGTGCAACATAGAGCTTCATTCAAATCCACCTTTAAAAGACTCCAATATGGCTGCTAAAGGGAAAAGTTATCAGCAACTATGCCTAGATTTCACAAGATCTCAATGGGCATTAACAATGCTGCTCCATAATAATGTTCATGACATGGAAATGCCAGTTCTTGCATAAGTCCCCCTAGGAGTTAATGGACAAATCGATCTTTGGTACAATGGTCCATTGATTAATTCCCCCAACCCTGAGTGCAGCTCACATGCTTGAATATTTACCTTCCTCCCTTAAGGGATTGTAAACCCTTGAGGTTTTACACCTTCATACATTCAATGCATGCATGAAGGCGAAAAACCTCCTGTGATGCAGCAGCCCCCCCTTTTACTTACCTGAACCCGGTCTTTCCAGCGACAGGGATTAGCACACCAGCTCTAGCCGCTGTTTTGGGTCCTCATTGGATAGATTGATAGCATTAGCAGCCATTGGCTCCCGCTGCTGTCAATAAAATCCAATGACCTGGGAGCCGGGGGCCGAGTCCTGCTGTCTGTGTCAATGGACCCAGCAGCAGGGCACAAGAGTGTGCCCGCACGAATGCCCCGAGGCAGAGCGGCTCTCCAAAGGGGCACTCGAGAAGGAGGAGCCAGGAGCGCCACTGAAGGACCCTGGAAGAGGAGGGAGGATCAGGGTCACTCCGTGCAAAACCAACTGCACAGAGAAGGTAAGTATAACATGTTTGTTTTTTATTATTTATAAAAACAAACCTTTACATATTCTTTAGCCTGGGTTCACATGGCTGTGACTTTGTAGTTGACATGCCTGTGCGACTTCATTGCAGCTTGCATACGACTTCTTTAAAGCAGGAGTCCGCCGGGAGTTCCGCCGTTTTTTTTTTTTTTTTTTTTTTAAAAGCCAGCAGCTACAAATACTGCAGCTGCTGACTTTTAAAATAATGTCACTTACCCGCCCAGCACGCCCGCGATGTTGGCACCCGAAGCCGATCTCTCGATCGTCTCTCGGGTGCTGCCGCCACCATCTTGGTATGGGAATCAGGAAGTGGAGCCTTTCGGCTTCATTTCCCGGTTCCCTACTGCGCATGCGCGAGTCGCGCTGCGCAATAAGGATGGACCCACTGCCTCTGGGATCTGTGTGTTTCCCAGCAGGCAGCGGGGGGCTTTCGGAAAGGGGCGTAAATCTACGCCCCTTTCCGCAGAGAGCTATCCCGGAAGTGGGTGCAGATACCTGTACTGTACAGGTACCAATTGTGGCGCCAGAGGGGGGTAGGATTCCAATGAGCGGAAGGTCCACTTTAGGGTGGACCTTCGCTTTAACATTAGTCAATACAAATCATATTGAAGTTGAACCAAAAGTAGTACAGGAACCTTTTTCTAAATCAACTGTTCAATTACAATAAATGAGGCACGGCTTGTCATGCAACTCTGAACTCTCAAGTCACATGACAAGTTGAACCTGCCACCCACAAACCAATGAAAATGTCGCCGAGATGGCCTTAATTGTTTTGGAATGGTGGGAGGTATGCAAGTCCAAGTCCCAGAAGTCAAAGCCTCTGTTCAGGAAGCACCCAGGGGTATCCGTGCACAGGAAAGGACATGGGACACAATACAAGTATTTGAGGGAAACCTAATGGGTTTGCAAAAAATAAAACTCACAGCAAGGTTCCCCAACAGTGACAGTGCGGCGACTGGAAGGGGCGGCATTCTCTGGGAAAGGTACATTTCCATCATCTCCATTATCTGAAAGGTTCACCACCACCTTCTTGTTCTCCCTCTCACCTGGCACCACGACTGCAAAAGGACAAAAAAATAATAAATGAATGGAAAGGCCATATTGGCACAAAGTACATCATGGGCAATCATTTTAAATACTCACTGTCTATTCCTTTTTCAGCAAGCTGCATGCGAGCAAATTCCGTAAGCACAGCACATCTGGAGGAGGAACGGGAGTTTTCACAAAATATCAGCATAAGTTGTAAACTGAGAATATTATAAAATGACACATAAGCAGGATATCTTCAGTGAAAACATAAGTCATAAACCAAAGATCACATAATGATCAACTCTTCTTGTGAAGTCAGTGCTTGGACCCAACTATTCAGCCATCATTTCCCATTAAAGGATCACCATGCTTAGCAGGTGGTAGAGGGTGGGATCTAAGATGACTTTACAGGATAAGTCTTGGTCTACATGCAAGTTAACCTGCCTATATCTTCTGAGCTCCCTGCTGCAGGTATGATGTACAGGAAGTTAGAGGGGGACAGAACTATCAAACTTTTTTTTTCCACTTCATAATCTCAACAATCTAACCAGGTGAGGACCTTAGGCATGCTATGTACACCCACAGCATACGTAAAATACTCCTGGTTCTCCGCCACTTTTGCTGGCAATTTCCATAGGCTGGGTTAGTCAGGGCAGGGTAGTCTTCCAGGTCATGATTGCAGACTGACAACGGTGAGAGCCGGCGGTGCGGAGGATGGTCTATGTGGACAGATTTACCCCGGATGCCTGCATACTTAGATGTGCCTCTTTTATTCATCAACCATGTGAGTTGCTAATTGTTGTACCTTCATTAAATGTAAGCATATTGCTACAGCCCCGTACACACTATCAGATTGTCTGCTGAGTTTTTCCTTCAGATTTACCAAAACCATATAATATGAGGTCAAACCTTAGGAGTTTCAATGTGTATGCAATCAGGCAGGCCCTTCTACTACATGGTTTTGGCAAACCTGAAGGAAAAACTCAGCAGACAATCTGATAGTGTGTACGGGGCTTTAGAGGCGCCTCTCTTCTCTTTTATACTCTGTAGCACCTGCTGGATTTTGCTTCTAATCCCCTTGTGGAGGCTTCCATTTGTGGATGGACATTTTATGGTTACACAACTTATCACATTGCTATAATCTTCTTATATGGACTATAAACTGAAGGACTTATGAATAAATAGTTGTGGAACGAATCATCTGAGTTTCTATTACTTCTTATGGGGAAATTTGTTTTGATATACAAGTGCTTTGGATCACAAGCATGTATCCGGAACGAATTATGCTCGCAACCCAAAGTTTTACTGTATCTGTGTATATATTATTTTTTATTAGGGCTGTGGAAATTAAAGATTAATTCCTCAATTAATCGATACATTTTTTTGATCAATCAAAATTCTTTTGATCGGTGCTCACCTCTCCGCCAGCTTCCGGGTCTTCAGGGCGTTCCATCGGAGATCCGGTGACGTCACGCACACAACGTCACTGGACTCCTCCCCCCTTCCCCAAGTGCCACCGCCTGCAAACAAAGGGAAGGGGGGAGGAGTCTGGTGACATTGAAGTTCTGTTTGAACATAACGTGTACGGGGGAGGAGCTACGCATGACGTCACCCACTGCTGCCCTACGGAACTAACGCGATTGTCGGCTTTACATGCTGTGTTTTTATCATCTTTATGTGAGTAGTTTGTGTTTGAACACAAAAATTAAATCTCATACTTAAGCAGTGAGCACTTAGATCTTTTCTTTCTACCCATGACCTGGCGTCCTTGCTGAGATCTAAGGAGACCTGAGAGAAGTTTATGGTCCGTGTTAACCCTTTTGATACCCGCTTGTATGACCACCTGTTTGCACAGGGGTCCATGCCATAAGGTGAGAGTGATTAGTTAGACCGGAGGTGGAGGGATTGTCATGCTACTGTGGAAACAAAATTACTTACGTCAGTGCTACAGTTTTAATTTAAAACATATTTGTGTGAACTGTGAAGTTAAGTCATGGATTGTGGAAACAAACTAGTGTCGGGTGATGGTATATAGTGTATACCACATTTACCACTGACTAATGCAGAGTTGCAATGCAAGGAGATCAGCTAAAAGTAGTTGGATCTGTATGTGCGTTATAATTTTAATAATAACCAGTAACTAATTTAATCGGTAACATATATATATATATATATATATATATATATATATATATATATATATATATATATATATATATATTTATTATACAACTAAACATGCCCCTATCAGAAATATAAACTATTTCTCTACTCTAGAAGAGGTATACAGGTACAAGAGCTGAAGCGTATCAAGAATCAGCAGATTTGTGGTTGGAGTTCCTTCTCTTGTCTTTGCTATTCTTTTACATTTTATATTCCAAGCGTTCCTAGAGTGTAAGCTCTGCAGTACAGGATGACTCTTCCCTCCCTGGGTACTGTATACAACTTACGTCAGGTCTCTGTTGAACTCCTGGACGGGGTTGTAGAACACTTGGTTGGCACTGGGGTAGAGGACGCTGGCTTTCCCCTCTGTAATTATGGTTTCTCCCGACTGCTGAGATGCTGCTGGACCCTCCATCCTGAATCTGCAGGAAATCCTTGTCAGTTGTCTTATTCCAGAACACAGAGCAGGAGACTGACCAGCGAAGAGCTGAAAGATGGCGGCACGCATCACACACCTGAGAGAGCAGTACAGTTATATGACCTAAACTATAGTAAACAACCTGATGTCCTGGGGAGTAGGGAAACCCTGTAATTTGTTCTTCCAGTGTTGAAGGTTTTAAGGAATCATTCCCACCATACTGCACATAAAAATGCACTAAACACACTGAAAATGTATTTCAGCGATAACACACATTTGCATGCATTTTTAGGCATGTTGTGTCGCTCTTTTATGAGCAATGTATTTATCAGCACTGGTATGCATTTTAACATCCTATATTTTACAGAGGACGGCGTTCACCTATTAAAAAAAAAAGCACAATTCTTTGGAGCATTCTCCTGTAAGTCCAGGCTGGAATGATGATGATGATGAAGACGACATGCCCCCGATGCCTCAGGCTCATATTTAGGCCTGTAAAGAGTAATGTGAACAGCAAGCTGTTACACAGCCTTTGCAGAGCTTTTGGCAAGTTTTGTTTAGGCTTTTGAAGTACTATTCAGCTTCAGTTTGTAAAACACAGATCCTAATGGGAGTGCTGATTGACACTTTAAACAAGATGATAGCAGGCTTCAGCACTACCTGACGTTTGTTGAAAGCCTGCTAGAAGTTTGGATCTGCATAGCACATTTCAAAAAGGAGCTGAAGGGCACTTTAAAGACATAGAGAAAGCTGCACGAAGCTTGACACAAAAGCTTACTGTTGACACTGGTTTTATACAAGCTGAAGACCGTGTAAAAAATGACCTAATGGGTTAAAATTTCCCAGCTCTCATTTAACAAAGATAAAGCCCAGCAGGAGAACTCAGTGGGCAAAGCTGGAGCATGGAGAAGGCACAGATTGCTTGAGGAACACAGGCTATTGGAAAAAAACGAGTCTGGAATTGGACTTTAAATCAGAGTTTCACCCAAAGCTCATTATACTCCCCCCCCCCCCCGGTGCCACATTTGGGGCACCTTTGGGAGGGGGGTGGGTGGAGAGACAACATAACTGTCTTTCACGGGTATGCTTTCTCCACTTTTTGGAGCCTCAGCCACAGGTATTGATGTCACACCTGGGGCTCCCTCCTCCTCCGAGCCAGTAGGAGCGGAGCCTTGTGCATGCTCAGTAGGCTACACTGCTGGGTCCCCTTACTCGCAATGGAGGTGGCAGCACCCGACAGCTGATGGAAATATCAGCTGCGGTACCGACATCACTGGACTCCAGGACAGGTAAGTGTCCTATTATTAAAAGCCAGCAGCTGCAGTATGTGCAGCTGCTGGCTTTTAATTTTTGCAGCAGTGGGCGGACCTCCAATTTAAAATGATCCTTCATTCACTATTAAAAAAATGAAAGTGCCTTAGTGATGATGAACGGACCTCTTGTGATACCAACATTTGTTCCCATAGCCCAAGTGATCTCACTGGTTCCTGCCCATTAAAGATCAATGAAATCCCCCCCATCATACTTATGGTTGAATATGAAGGCTGGAGGGGGCTCATATAAATCTCTTCTTCTATACAGTTTACTTGTTATCACAGTAAGACTAGCAGGTCAGCCTATAAAAGTATGGAGTATTAAATGTAGGGATTGACCGATATAGTTTTTTTCAAGCTGCCTTTCAGGCCAATATGCTGTAGATTTTAAATTTTATTGTTACACTGTCCTTTTATAAATGTTTTAAAATATTTTTTATTGCTATTCACGACTCAATTTTTTTTATTCTTTGCGATATAAGCGAAAAAAAGAGCGGAAATTTGGAAAAAAACAATTTTTTTCTTTCTATTTTAAAAGAAATCCAATAAAATCAAATCTTGTCATGTTTCAGCCAAAATGTATTCTGCTGCATGTCTTTGGTAAAAAAAAAAAAAAAAAAAAATCCTGTTAAATGTATAATAATTGGTTTGTGTGATCACGGACATATGTACGCAAATGATCCTGTACAGATGTATGCAGGTGATCACGGACGTGTGTAAAGATGATCATTGGGACATGGGGTTTTTTCTGTTAAATCTGTGGGGGACAGGTGTTTTTACTATGTAGGAACATGTTGTGTTTTACATTGTGTACGTTTTACACTGGTGATCAGTGTGTAAAAAAAACAGCTCATACTCACCGATCACTAGCCAGCTATAACGATCCGCTCTCCTCACCGAAAACTTCTGTGTGAGGAGGGGAAGAGGAGAGCCGATTGCCTAGCAACCGGCTCTCTGTTTACATCACATGGACACGGCCGTCAAATGATCAGGAGGGCCAATCACAGAGCCCTCCTGCTGATCAGAGATGCGCTGTGTCCGGGTGACACAAGCGCATCAGGATCGGGCACGCGATCTGCCTCCTTCTGAGGGACGTTCCTGAATGTCCACTCAGAAGGAGAGAGTGCCCGCCCGGCCGTTTATGTGCAGTGGCCAGGTGGGAAGTGGTTAAAAGGGATGAGGTGGCAACTCTACCCCTCGCCCTCCTGTCAAGCCCTATTCCGAGCCACAATCCTGTCTGAATAACGTGTCTGGGTTTCAGGTGGACTGAAACCCAGACATGTGAGTCATAACCCGGACTGTCCGGGTGAATCCTGGACAGGTGGCAACCCTAGAAGGCGGGCTACCGGTCACAGCAGAGCTAGAAAAAAGCATATCAGAGCAATCCCAAACCTTCCCTGACTTTGCGCATGCATAGAAAATGACCTGTGCGTTCGCAGAGGCTCTGACAGGCTCTGCCAGGACCCAAAGGCTTGGCATGGCCCGCTGGCACATTTTCACATGTGCCATTATGTCAGCTTTGGAGAGGAGGAGCAGCCTGAGAGTCACTGATGTCTATGATGAAACTGATTCGTTTCACTCCATTCAGTTATTTGACTACCAAATCTCCACTCTCTGCACACCCCTAACCTCCTGATCCACACCATACACCCCTACCTCCCTCCCCCAACACTCCCCCACCAGCCTGATAATATGGAAGTAAAGCTGAGCAGTGCAGCTTCGTCTCCTCCCACTCCAACAACTCACACACCGACCGCCCACACCCGATCTGCACGCCACCGTCACCTACCTCCGCCGATCACTGATCAACTTATCATTTCAGCATGCTCACAAGGGCGCCGCCATCTTTGCACACCGTCAACGAAACGCCACGTGACAGGTGGCCGGCCAATCAGCGCTTGACACAGACAGAAAGCGGGGAGGCTCAAACGTCCTCTGAGCGTTTAGTGGAGTTGTACAGCCCGGACTCGGTCGCCCCCTGCCGGCTGTTTGCTGGGACTGCAACTCTGCTGCAAATAGATTGTCACAGGAGAGTTGTTTGTTTCCCTTGCCTACCGGGCACATGCACCCCCTTGCTGCCCAGGCCAATTTTTAGCTTTCAGAGCTGTCATTCTTTTAATGACAATTGCACGCTCATGCAACACTGAACCCATATGAAATTTTTATAATTTTTTTTTTTTACACAGATAGAGCTTTCTTTTGGTGGATTTTTAATTTTTTACAAAAAAAAAGACCAAAAAATTTGAAAAAACATTTTATTTTTACTTAGTTTCTGTCAGTTAATGTTGTAATTACGTTTTTTTTCTCCTTCACTGATGTGCACTGATGAGGTGACTCTGATGGGAACTGATAGGTTGAACTGGTGGGCACTGATGAGAAGGCACTAATATGCCATACTTATGGGCACTGATAGGTGGCACTGATATGTGGCATTGAAGTGCACGGATAGGCGGCACTGGTTGGCACTGATAGGTGGCACTGATAGACAGCACTGGTGGGCACTGATAGGCGGTACGGATAGGCAGTACTGATGGGCACTTTTGGCCATTGATGGGTGGCACTGATGGGCATTGATGGACAGCAGTGATAGGCATTGATGGGCAGCACTTATAGGCGGGCCTGATAGCCAGCACTGATTGGCATCACTAATGGGCACTGATTGGTGGCACTTGTGGGCAGTGGTGGGCACTTATTGTTGACACTGGTGGGCACTGATTGCTGGCACTGGTGGGCAATGGTGGGCACTGATTGGTGACACTTTCGGCGCTATAATGTAATCAGGGCACTGATGATCAGTGTGCCCTGATTACATGTTTTGTTGCCCCCTGTGAGGAGATGCCGCTGATCGGCTCTCGTCGCCACACACTCTGTCAGTGTGAGGCGGGGAGCGCCGATTACCGGCATCTCCATGTTTACTTGTGACCAGCTGTGATTGGACACAGCCGATCATATGGTAAAAGAGCAGTGGAACCGGCTTTTTACAGAGATCAGGGTCACACCATGTCCTAGCAACACAGCGTGGCCGCGATCGCCGCTATGCGTGCCCCCATTGGAGCGTGAGAGCAACCGTTTTGGCACGCCGTCATATGATGGCGTCCTAGAACGAGACCACCCCTGCCATCATTTGAAACTAGTTAAAGTGGTTGTTAAGCCACTCTAACATGTATACACCATCAGCACTGCCTCCTATTGTAGAATCCCCCTGTCGTATCCCCCAGCGTTCTCCCTTCCTCCTCTGAGAGATGCAGTGGGCGTGCTTTCCCCTGCTGATGTCAGTCTGAAGGAGAGGAGGAGAGAGCTGGCTGGTCATCTCGGCTGTGAAATTGGCTATTTGCAGCATTTATATTTATAAATCATACACAGAGGAGGCACTGCAATAGGAAGCAGTGCTGATTGTGTATACAGGTTAGTGTTATGCAAGCAGCAGGAGGGGGAGGGGCACAGGCAGCACTGTCAGGAGCAGAGAGGAGACAGATAGCAGGGCAGTGGAAGACATGTAAACTGACCACAGTGTCAAGTCTCAGCAGCCATGATACACCGTGGTCAGTTTACAGAGGAGAGGGCAGAAACTGGCAGGATCAGACAGATTTTTTAGATGTTACTGGGGTCCAAATGACACAGGAAAAGCACTGTTATATAACATGCTTTAAAGGCGCAGGATCAATTTTTTTGGATTAACAAACACTTTAATCACCATTTGGTTTTTTAAATTTTTTGCTTAAAGTGGGAGTCCGCCGTTTTTTTTTTCTCTTAAAGCCAGCAGCTACAAATACTGCAGCTGCTGACTTTTAAAATAATGACACGTGCCCGCGATGTCGGCACCCGAAGCCGATCTCTCGATCGTCTCTCGGGTGCTGCCGCCGCCATCTTGGGTATGGGAATCAGGAAATGGAGCCTTGCGGCTTCATTTCCCGGTTCCCTCCCCGCTGTCTCTGGGATCCGTGCGTTTCCCAGCAGGCAGCGGGGGACCTTCGGAAAGGGGCGTAGATTCTGCGGAAAGGGGCGTAGCTTCTGCAGAATCTAAGCCAGAAGTGGGTGCAGATACCTGTACTGTACAGGTACCTGCACCCCCCTCCCCCCTGAAAGGTGCCAATTGTGGCGCCGGAGGGGGGGAGGGTTCCAATGAGCGGAAGCTCCACTTTAGGGTGGACCTCCGCTTTAACCACTTGCTTACTGGGCACTTAAATCCCCCTCCTGTGCAGACCAATTTTCAGCTCTGTTGCACTCTGAATGACAATTGCGCGGTCATACAACACTGTACCCAAAATAAAATTTTATAATTTTTTTCACACAAATAGATCTTTCTTTTGATTGTATTTGATCACCTCTGTGGTTTTTATTTTTTGTTCAAAAAATTGAAAAAGACCACATTTTAAAATTTTAAATATTTTTTTATATTTTTTTATAAAATTGTGTAAACAGGTAATTTTTCTCCTTCATTGATGTACGCTGATGAGGTGGCAGTGATGGACACCAATAGGTGGCAGTGATGGGCACTGATTGCTTACACTGACAGACAGCACTTCTAGGTGGCACTGATTGGCACCACTGGTGGATACTGATAGGTGGCACTTGTGGGCATTGATAGGTGGCACTCATGGGCATTGATAGGTGGCACTGGTGGGCACTGGCAGTTGACAATGACTGGTGGCACTTGCAGGGGGTACTGAATGGCACAGAGGAGGCATATTTACCTCCTTCCTCTTCGGGACCGATGTCCCTTTAACATAAGCCAGTGATCAGCTTTTTTTTTTCCTCACGCTGACAGCTTTTGATCTCCAAGCTTTTGTTTACATCATGTAATCAGCTGTCATTGGCTGACAGCTGATCACATGGTAAGGAGCCGGGACCGTCCCCTTACTAGGATCCGGTATCAGCCGAGTCTCCGTGATTCGGTGATCACAGCGTGCCCTGCAGGGGCGTGTGAACAGGGGAGGACGGCCTCCCAGAAATTGAGGTCCGCGCTGTAGCTGTCATTCAGCTCTGGCCCGGACCTCAGCTGGTTAAAAAATGAAAAAAGACTGAAAACTTTGAAAAAAAAATTTTTTTTCATAGTTTGTTATAAAATTTTGTAAACAGGTAATTTTTCTCCTTCATTGATATGCACTGATGAGGCTGCTTTGATAGGTGGCACTGACACATACCTCTCTCTCTTTGAGCTGGAAATGAGAGACGCCTACTAGCAAAAACATGTAGGTGTAGGACACGCCCCTGCCACACCCCATACCATGCCCCCTTAAAGGAGAATTAACCTTAAAAAAAGATAGTTATACCCACAAGTGCTTTTTTTTGTACCTTTATATTGGCTTTTGAAATTTACAAATGCAGCAATTTAGAATTTGGATGGTAGGTTTAGCACTGGGAAAACTTTTTTGAAAGATAAAAAGTGCATTTTATATACATTTAGATCAGACCAAAATGAGGGACAAATGAGAAGGAAGGAGGGACAGCGGGACATTGCTCCAAATCAGGGACAGTCCCTCCAAATCAGGGACAGTTGGGAGTTATGCTGATGGGCACTGGTAGGCGGCACTGATGGGCACTGATAGGTGACACTAATGAGGCTGCACTGATGGGCACTGATAGGTGTCACTAATGAGCCTGCACTGATGGGCACTGATTGTAAGCACTGGTGGGGGCTGTTAGGACTGCACTGATAATCAGCGCCCTGATTATCAGTGTAGATGTCCCTTAAACGCAAGTCAGTTATCAGCTCCTTTCTCCCCACGCTGTCAGCATGAGGAAAGGAAAGCCATTAACCGGCTTGTGTTTACATCGTGATCAGCTGTCGGTGGACACAGCTGATCACGTGGTAAAAGGCTGCTGAGATTGGCACTTTAGCCAGATCTGAGATCCAAAGGACTCTGCAATCACAGAGTGCGCTGCCGCCACACGATCACGGGAGGACGTCCATGGACGCACTCCCCGCATAGTAAGCCATCTTTGGGCTATAGCGCAGACGGGAAGGGGTTAAAGTGACACGAAACTGATTAAAAAAATACAAATTCTACTGTTTCACCAAGGTGTCTTTTGCCTTTGGGATTTTCTTTCATCGTCGGGCCTAAAAAAAAACTTCGGCCATCCGTGAGATGTTTAATTCACAGCTGGACTCATGGCGGCTGAATCAATTGATTCCTTTTCTGCGTACCCTGCTACAAAAGGGAGTGTCAACCAGATCAAAATCCCTGCTTGGAAAGCTTTGTTTAGAGTCGGGTCCCTCCTCACATGAAGTGTCAGAAGCATACAAACTGCTCCTTCAGCCGTCCCAAGGCTTTGCTTCCCCCCTTTATACTGAAGTGAGAAAAGGATTTGGGTTTTAACACTTTCTTCTGAACAAAGAGAGTGTATCTTCTACTTTGCTCACTACCCGTCTATTGCGAGCAAATACCAGGAGCTGGGATTCAAGATTCTCCCCCATTGGTGTAAAGTGTCCTCGCTGCTACGGAAAATATCCCCCGGGGCAATGAGGCGCTGTAGGGGAAGCAGAAGGCCACCGTGTTGCATATCTCCTGGACCTGTAAGACAGTGGTCATCAACCCTGTCCTCAGGGCCCACTAACAGGCCAGGTTATATGTATTACCTTGGAGGAGATGCAGACTAGAATACTGCAATCACTGAGCAGCAAATCATATAACCTGTGATGTATTTCCGTTATCTTGTAAACTTGGCCTGTTAGTGGGCCCTGAGGACAGGGTTGATGACCACTGCCGTAAGAGACTGGACGGACTTTGGTCTCAGGTTGGACAGACTTTTTGGCAGTTTATGGACTTTGACTTGTGAGCAAACCTTGCTAAATACCTTTTGCATCACTCTGATCTCTTGAAACACATGTAGTACTACCTCCGCAAAGGCTGCTGGTAACTGACTCTCTTCAGCTCTACCACATCCCTCCTGAGGACTGGTGACCAGAACTGGGCAGGATACTCCAGATGTGGCCGGACCAGAGTTTTATAAAGTGGCAGGATTATAGTTTTTTTCTCTGGCATAAATCCCCTTTTGTCCCCAGAAAAGTAATAGAGGGGACATCTTCCAATGGGGACACTAGTTCTGGTGACCTGGGGGTCCCCAAGGAATTCTCTTAATTTGTAGGAATTTCCTCTCACTTCCTGCTTGCCTATGGGACAGGAAGTGAAGGGAAATCTTTGTAATGGGACACAGATGGCGAAAAAAAACCTCTGACAGGATTTATAACCCTCCTTTACTTTAGCCAAAATGAAAAAAAAAAAAGTTTTCCTATAGTTCTACTTTAACAAACTCAGATTCCTAGGGGAAATAGCTGCTTGTCTGTGTCCATGTGCAAAGTGAATCAGCTGCTGCAGTTGTAGGGCTCTGATGAGGAAAGTGGCAGGGTCTGCATTACTTTGGACCTGATTTCCCTTTGGGAGTATCTCACCATACATTATATTTTTGTTGCAGAAGATGCCCAAATTCAGACTTGTATCTTAGTACAGACTTCTGGGAAACTCAGTGAAACAATCATACAAGCAGGAAATTACATTTCTGCGGGGCGTTCTGTACACCATCTGTGTACAGAACACCTCCAGACTGCCACATTGCATTGTACAGAAAATTACAGCAGATTTAAAAGGAAAGATCATTTTGAACACCATTCAATTACAATATGATTGTGTAGCAATTGTATACGCTATATATCTATATATATATATATATATATATATATATATATATATATATATATATATATATATATATATATATATATATATATATATATATATCTCTGAGAGAGAGAGAGAGAGAGAGAGAGAGAGAGAGAGAGAGTTTTATTTTTGCTATTTTTTTTCCCACTAAGGGTGGAGTTACCCTCTAAATCTATGCCTATGCTTATACTCTGTCCCTGGATCCACTTGTAGTAATGTGATGTGAGATTCTGGTGTCTGGTGACAAGTACTTTTGAGGTTGAACTGGATGGACTTGTGTCTTTTTTCGACCTGACTAACAATGTAACTATGTACTGGGATATCACATTGGGTTACTGGGAGATTCTGGTGACAGGCAGTGCCGGGACAAGGTCATCCAGCGCCCAGGGCAAAGACGCCAAACTGTGCCCCCCCTTTCCCTTAGGGTCAGGGTGCCCCCTACCCCTGCAATAAACCATTGCGCCAGGGGCAGCCGTCCCTCCTGCCCACCCCTTGTCCCAGCCCTGGTGACAGGTACTGGGAGATTCTGGTGACAGGTACTGGGATGTCTCATTGAGTTACTGGTAGATTCTGGTGACAGGTACTGGGATGTCTCATTGAGTTACTGGGAGAGTCTGATGACAGGTACTGGGATATCTCATTGAGTTACTGGGAGATTCTGGTGACAGGTACTGGGATGTCTCATTGAGTTACTGGGAGATTCTGGTGACAGGTAGTGGGATATCTCATTGAGTTACTGGGAGAGTCTGATGACAGGTACTGGGATGTCTCATTGAGTTACTGGGAGAGTCTGATGACGGGTAGTGGGATATCTCATTGAGTTACTGGGAGATTCTGGTGACAGCTAATGGGATATCTCATTGAGTTACTGGGAGATTCTGTTGACAGGTACTAGGATGTCTGATTGAGTTACTGGGAGATTCTGCTGACAGGTACTGGGATGTCTCATTGAGTTACTGGGAGATTCTGGTGACGGGTATTGAGATATCTATTTGAGTTACTGGGAGATTCTGGTGACAGGTACTTTTAAGGTTGAACTGGGTGGACTTGTGTCTTTTTTCGACCTGACTAACAATGTAAATATGTAACTATGTATTGGGATATCACATTGGAGTACTGGGATATCACATTGAATTACTGGGAGATTCTGGTGACAGGTAGTAAGATATCTCATTGAGTTACTGGGAGATTCTGGTGACAGGTACTGGGATATCTCATTGAGTTACTGGGAGAGTCTGGTGACAGGTACTGGGATATCTCATTGAATTACTGGGAGATTCTGGTGACAGGTACTGGGATATCTCATTGAGTTACTGGGAGATTCTGGTGACAGGTACTGGGATATCTCATTGAGTTACTGGGAGATTCTGGTGACAGGTACTGGGATATCTCATTGAGTTACTGGGAGATTCTGGTGACAGGTACTGGGATATCTCATTGAGTTACTGGGAGATTCTGGTGACAGGTACTGGGATATCTCATTGAGTTACTGGGAGATTCTGGTGACAGGTACTGGGATATCTCATTGAGTTACTGGGAGATTCTGGTGACAGGTACTGGGATGTCTCATTGAGTTACTGGGAGATTCTGGTGACAGGTACTGAGAGATTATATGCAAACTGAGAAGAAAAGGAAGTTCCCCTGATTGTTTTCCTCCTCCTCCTCTACCTGTTTAGGAGTTTTATTTTATTTTTAGGGAGCGGGTACCTATTTTTTTTCAAGTACCCGCTCCCACTTCTGCTCAGTTTACCTAGGCGAGCCCAGTAGAAGTTCAGCCCTCCTGAATACAACAGCTACACTCTATCACGGAAACTTTATTATTATTATTATTATTCAGGATTTATATAGCGCCAGCAATTTACGCAGCGCTTTACAATATAAAAAGGAGACAATACAGTTACAATACAATAAAATACAAGAGGATTAAGCGGGCCCTGCTCAGAAGAGCTTACAATCTAATAGGGTGGAGCAGGTGGTACAAAAGGTTATAACTGTCGGGAATGAGCTGATGGAAGTGGTAGGAGATTAGTTTGAGACATGATAGGCTTCCCTGAATAGATGAGTTTTCAGGGATCGCCTGAAGGTAGCAAGAGTAGGGGATAGCTGGACCAGTGGAGGTAGCGAGTTCCAGAGGATTGGAGAGGCTCTGGAGAAATCCTGGAGGTGAGCATGGGAGGAGGAGATGAGAGAGCTTGAGAGCAGGAGGTCTTGAGAAGAGTAGAGAGGACGATTTGGGTGATATTTGGAGACAAGATTGGTGATGTAGCTCGGGGCAGAGTTGTGAATGGCTTTGTATGTTGTGGTTAGTAGTTTGAATTTAATTAGCTGGGTGATTGGGAGCCAGTGTATGGATTGGAGGAGAGGGTTGGCAGAAACTGAGTGGTTGGTAAGGTGGATAAGTCTGGCAGCAACATTCATGATAGACTGAAGAGGGGATAGCCTATGGAGAGGCAGGCCAATGAGAAGGGAGTTGCAATAGTCAAGGCGAGAGATAACGAGGGAGTGAATGAGGAGCTTGGTGGTTTCATTTGTTAAAAAGGGGCAAATTTTAGAGATGTTACGGAGGTGAAATCTACAAACTTTTGACAACGATTGGACTTGGGGCTGAAATAACAACTCAGATTCTAGGATTACACCGAGTACCCTGACGTGAGGGGAGGGCCTGATGGTTGCATTGTTGATTTTGATGGAAAAGTCATGGAGGGGGGCATGTGCAGGGGGGGAATATTAATAGCTCAGTTTTAGAGAGATTTAGTTTAACCACTTGGGATCCGCGCTATTGCCAAATGATGGCATTAGCGCGGATCTACTTTTCCGGGACTACGTCTATCGACGACGTCCCGGGTACGAGCGGCCTGCGCGCACCCTGAGGGGCGCGCGCGGCGCGCTCTGTGATCGGCGAGTCCGTGAGACTCGCCTGATCACCGATCCGTGCAAGGGGTCGATCCCGACCCCTTATCACGTGATCAGCTGTCAGCCAATGACAGCTGATCATGTGATAGAACGGAGCCGGTAATCGGCTATTATTCCTCCTCGCGCTGACAGCGCGAGGAGAGAAAAAAAAAGCCGATCACCGGCGGCCGTGATCGGGACATCAGTCCCGATCACGGCCAGCAATACAGCTGACCACCTGCCCCCTGCCAGTGCCCACCTGCCCACCGCAGTGCCATCTTGAATAAAAGTAAGTGCCCCCCATCAGTGCCCCCCAGCAGTGCCCATAGTGCCACCCACAGTGCCACCCACAGATCCATCCAGCAGTGCCACCAACAGTGCCACCCACAGTGCCCACAATGTGCCTCAAAGGTGCTGCACCCCAGTGCCGCCCATCAGTGCCCAGCAGTGCCGCCCATCAGTGCCCAGCAGTGCCGCCCATCAGTGCCCAGCAGTGCCACCTATCAGAGCCACCTATCAGTGCCCATCAGTCCCATCTATCAGTGGTACCTATCAGTGCCCATCCGTGCCACCCATCCGTGCCACTTATCCGTGCCACCCATCCATGCCATCTTATCTGTGCCCATCTTTGCCCATCAGTGCTGCCTTATCTGTGCCCATCGGTGCCGCCTTATCTGTGCCTATTAGTGCCGCCTTAATTATGCCTATCAGTGCCCACCAGTGCAGCCTATCAGTGCCCACCAATGCAGCCTATCAGTGCCCACCAATGCAGCCCATCAGTGCCCACCAATGCAGCCCATCAGTGCCGCCTAATCAGCGCACTTCAATGAAGGAGAAAAATGACCCGTTTGCAAAATTTTATAACAAACTATTAAAACATGATTTTTTTTTTTTTTGCATCTTTTTTTGTTTGTTTAGCAAAAAATAAAACTCCGAGCTGTAACTAAATACCACCAAAAGAAAGCTCTATTTGTGGGAAAAAAATGATAAAAATTTCATTTGGGTACAGTGTTGTATGCCCGCGCAATTGTCATTCAAAGTGCATCAGCGCTGAAAGCTGAAAATTGGTCTGGGACTGAGGGGGGTTTAAGTGCCCAGTAAGCAAGTGGTTAAGGAAGCGGTGCGACATCCATGCTGAAATGTCAGTTAGCAAGTTAGTAATGCGAGAGGAGACTGAAGGAGTGAGGTGAGGAGTAGACAGATAGATTTGGGTGTCATCAGGTTAGAAGTGGTATTGGAAGCCATGGGCGGTTGTCAAGTGACCAAGGGAGGACGTGTAAATAGAGAAGAGAAGGGGTCCAAGAACAGAGCCTTGGGGGACCCCCACAGGAAGAGGCAGTGGAGAGGAGGAGACAGAGTTGTAGGTGACACTGAAGGAGTGCTGTGATAGATAGGCAGAGAACCAGGATAGAGCAGAATCTCGGAGGCCAAGGGAATGTAGTTTATTGAGGAGGAGCGGGTGGTCAACAGTATCAATGGCAGCAGAGCGGTCAAGTAGTAGGAGTATGGAGTACTGGCTGTTGGTTTTAGCAGTTAGTAGATTGTTAGTGAGTTTTAGTAAGGCAGTTTCTGTGGAGTGCTGCGAGCGAAAGCCAGACTGAGGTAGGAGCTAAGACGGTTGTAGACTAAGCATTCTAGAAGTTTAGAGGTGAATGGGAGCAATGAGGTCTTAAGTTGTTCAGGTTGGTGGGGTCCAGTGAGGGTTTTTTAAGTATGGGGGTGATCTGCGCATGTTTTAGAGGGGAGGGGAAGGTGCCACTTGAGAGGGAGAGATTGAATATGTGAGTGAGGGAGCATAGGATAGAATTAGAGGGTGACCTTAATAGTTGTGAGGGAACAGGGTCCAAGGCACAATTGGTTATTTGAGCATCTGAGAAAAGTTTTGCAACCTCTTCAGTAGTAGCCAATTCAAAAGAGGAGAGTGTTGAATGTGCTGTTAGGCCAGGTATGTTGGGTGGGGAAGATGTACGCACAGTGGAGGTGTCCTCACAAATTGCATCAATCTTGTCTTTGAAGTGATTGGCAATCTCTTGGGCAGTGAGTGAATTGGTGGGTAGAGGGGGTGGGGGACGAAGCAGAGAGTTAAAAGTTGAGAAGAGCGACGGGGATTGGATGACAAAGTATTAATAAGAGATACAAAGTAGGCTTGTTTGGCAGCATGGAGGCAAGAATTGTATTTTAGAAGGGAAGATTTATATATGGTGAAGTCTTGCAGGCATTTGGTTTTACGCCACAGCCGTTCAAGAGCATGGCAATGTCTCTTGGGACTGGGAAACCGGTGCTCTGGCTCAAGTTCTGCCACACGTTTCAACAATTCAATCAAACCTCTGCTACTCTATGTTATCTGTCGTAATAAATCTTATGCTACAAAGTGAGATACAGCAAATAACAAGTTGATGCGTTTCAGCTAAGAAGCCAAAACGCACCATTGTGTTATTTGCTGTATCTCACTATGTAACCAATAAAGATTTATACCTATGGCTCACACAGAGTAGGCAGCTCGATTGAATTTCTGAGACACAAAACCTGTCCCAGGAGGCTGCGGGTCCATTCACAAAGTGCTAAAAAATCTGAATGGTGCCTCTGCACATGGCTATACACCCTTTCTAGTAAACTTTGCACAAAAACAGGGACTTTTTTCACATACATTACAATGCATGTTTAAGCTGGCCAACTGCATCAAAGTAATTCTTCTCTGGCCAGTCCCTACTCTGCTCTGCAAAATGCAAATGCTCCAGTGGATATAGTGCCAATATGGGGCAAAGAGACACAAGTTGTCAGAGAGCTACAGGCTCAGGTCTGGTCGGTGACCTGCGCTGCAATGGAAGATATACATGCACTCAAATCCCAATAGCTTATACATATATAAAACCCATCAGGTGCTAAACGGGCTTTACACCCTTTCTAGCAAAGTGCATAAAAACAGAGTATTTCAGTTTACATGCATTGCAATGCATATTTAAGCTGGCCAACTGCATCACACACATGCGCAGCAGGGAGCTGGCTGTGAAGTATCAGGAACTCACAGCCGGCTACCTACAGTCCAGATGGCAGCACTGGGGACCTAAAGACGAGCAAAAAACTGGTCCATGTGAAGACAGTGCTGGACTCTGCACTGGTGAGTACCGTTTTTGTTAAGTAAACTACTACAGTATTTGCAGCTGCTGAAATTTTATTTTAAAACTGAATTACCTCTTTAAGCTGGGTACGCACTAGAAGAATCAAATGAAAATTTGTACAAAAACCCTCAGTGCATTTAAATGTTGTTTGAAAGTAGTTCAAGACTTTGTTTACTTTTTAACATTCAGCCCCTGTTCACACCAGTGCGACTTGTCATGCAATTTGGCAGATTAAAATCGCATGACAAGTTGCACCCTATTTATGCCTATGGAACTGTTCAAATCGGTGTGACTGATTTGAAAAATGGTTCCTGCGCTATTTTTGGCGATTTCATGTGTGGCTTGCATTGACATTTTGTGCATGAAAACGCACCAATGTTGGCAAGCCGCACATGAAGTTGTACTGACCAGTGGATTTCAAAGCCGGTGTGAACCGGTTCTCAATATTGGAATGAATGGACTTCGCCGAACAAAAACCACATTCACTGTTGGAGATTTGTACATTTGAGAACCTTTTTCATTCTGCTCCTTTGAATTTTCTCATCAAACAAATATCGATTTGACCCCATTAATGATTAGAAAATTGAACAAACGTTTTAACAAAGAAAAATGTCCATCAAAATACTACTAGTGTATACCCAGCTTAATCCCTTCCCGCCAACGTCCTCCTGGCCCTTTAAGGGTTTTAAGATTCGGGAGGCAGAGGTGGGCATTTGGGTCACATGACTGCTGTGATTGTCTGTCACAGCGGTCACATGATCGGAAAGCTTCCGATAGCTAGTATGCATTGGGAGCTTTCCAGTAACCACTGGCTAACATGCTGGAAGCATGCAGGGAGCACGCTCTCAGCGCGGTAAGTGGTTTTTACACAGGTCCCGATGCATTCTAGCTATCGGAAGCTTTCCAATCATGTGACCGCTGTGACAGCCAATCAGAGCAGTCACATGACCCAAATTCCCGCCTCCCCTGGCTTTCAGACCCCTTAAAGGGCTGGCAGGTGGTCAGCAGGAAGGGGTTAAGCTGGGTATACACTAGTATTTTGTTGGGCCTTCACGCTGAATGGCTGCATGAAGAGGTTAAAGTAGTTGTACCACTAAGGAAAAAAATAACTGCAAGACAAAAGCATAATGAGCTAGTATGCATACTAGCTCATTATAAAATACTCACCTTAGATCAAAGCCCCTGCAGCTGTCCTTCTACATCCATCGCTCTGGCCGGTGTCATCGCTCCCAGAGTTACTTCCGGGTATCGCGGGCTCCGGTGCTGTGATTGGCTGGAGCCAATGTAGGCACACTAGCTGAAGCAACGGCACAGGCTTCCATCACAGTTCATGTAGGGTGCTGTAGTGAATTGGTAGATTGTGTTACCATGCAATTGTAGGAAAATAAGGGTCCTCACAGACACACCGTAGTAATGGAGGGACAGGGGAGGAGGATAGCGGGACAGAAGGACGTTGTTCCAACTCAGGGACATTTGGGATGAGGCACTGGACACGTTGGAGCACAGTGGTTTTGTTTGAGCAAGCATGTGCACAGTGAGGAATTTATCATCACTATTATTATTATTGGTTGAACTGGATGGTCTTTTCTCAACCAGACTAACTATGTAACTATCACTTTTTTGTAACTGTTTTTTGCTATATACGTCTGTTTCTCAGTATATGTTTGTTAATGGATCACTAGGGATGTGGGTGGGACCTATCACTATTGGAAATGTGGGTGGGGCATGTCACTGTTGGGAATGTGGGTGGGGCTTGTCACTGTTGGGAATGTGGGCAGGACCTGTTACTATTGGAAATGTGGGTGGGGCTTGTCACTGTTGGGAATGTGGGTGAGGCTTGTCACTGTTAGGAATGTGGTCGGGACCTGCCACTATTGGAAATGTGGGTGGGGCATGTCACCGTTAGGAATGTGGGGGGGCTTGTCACTGTTGGGAATGTGGGTGGGACCTATCACTATTGGAAATGTGGGTGGGGCATGTCACTGTTGGGAATGTAGGTGGGGCTTGTCACTGTTGGGAATGTGGGCAGGACCTGTTACTATTGGAAATGTGGGTGGGGCATGTCACTGTTGGGAATGTAGGTGGGGCTTGTCACTGTTGGGAATGTGGTCGGGACCTGCCACTATTGGAAATGTGGGTGGTGCATGTCACTGTTGGAAATGTGGACAGGGCCAATTTAAAACTGATTCAGCCATCACATCTGAGGGTTGCTACACTTGCAATTTATTAAATTTTTGTTTTTGGATTTAGGTATGCCTTAATGTGGAATTCCTGCCTGACATTAACTATTCTTAAAAATATTCCCTCCCTTCTAGCTACCTATCCTCCCTACCCTATGTAAAAAAGATCTGTATACTTACCTTTTTTTCAGTCCACTCTACTCCGGTCACGTGATCCTGCAGCACCAGCCTTGTGACAGTGAGCGGTGGCTGCAGGGGAGAAGAGGGAGAAGCAACAGTGGCTGGGCTATGGGTGACATCACTGCTTCCAGAATCCCTTACCCTTCCCCCTTCCCTATTTCTTTATTCCTAACCCTAAACTCTATTCACCACTCTCCTTCCTTAGCTCAGTTCCTACTCTCTCATCATCATAAAACCAAGTTATCCAACATGCCTGCACCATGCCTATTCAAACCCAGTGGGTTCATACTGCTGCGGTGTACGAGATCGGATGTGATTCACACCGCACTGCAGTGCAAATCACATGCGATCTTTGTGCGATGCGATTTCAGCCATACAGATAGTATGGCTGAATTCGCATCGCAGCCGGCCCAAACTCGTACAGGACCCTTATTTTGGTCCGCAGCAGAATCGGATCGCATGGGTGTTCACACCATGCGATCCGATTCCTGTCCGAGTTTGCAGATCATACTGCGATATGCGAACTGATTTGGAAGTGTCATTAACTTTTCACTGACACTCCCAGCAGTTCGCATAGGGCAGTGTGAACTGCCGCCGGGAGGCATGTGATGCGGGAACCCGCAGTAGATTCGCAGCGTTCCCGCAAAAGAAGAAAAACGCCCAAATCTGCTCAATTCGAGCGACAAAAAAGGGTTCCGGAACTTGTTTGAGCTTCAGCTGTTCGGCTTCAGGCGACATGGAGTGGAGATGTGAACCATCTCCATTGAGAATAATAGATTTTTTTCCCCTCTAGCGTTTTGTAGCTTCAGGCTTCAAGCTACAAAACACTCAGGTGTGAATGGGGTCTAAGCCCTTGTACACATGGTCAGAGATTCCGACAACCAAATCCGTCAGATTTTTTCCGACGGATTTTGTCCGAAACTGTAGCATACACATGGTCGGGCGAAGTTGTCGGAAAATCCGATCGTTCAGAACGTGATGACGTTATTTCATTACGACGGGACTACTTTCAGGCTAGTAGCCAATAGCTTTGATGTAGGAATTTGATCTGAGCATGCGTGGCACTTTGTCAGATCGGAATTCTCTACAAATGATCGGAGTATGTCCGATCAGAGCATTTTGTCGGAAAATATTTCCGGCAAGTTGGAAAATTTGGTCCGACGGATATTCCGTCGGAAACAGTCCGATGCAGGCCACACACAGTTGGAATATCCGACAAAACGCTCCAATCGGACACATTCCAACGGAATCTCCGACCGTTTGTACAAAGGCAAAGAGTTAGCTTGGTCTTTCACTTCGATCATTTTATTGCAACTCAACATTTGCATAACAGTTTGCTGTTTGTAATAAAATGATACACTGTACATTTATTGACCAGACTTGTCTGTATCCATCATAAAATGTTCATGGCTAAAAATGTTGATGTTTGCATGGTGTGCATTACCTAAATGAAGAGTTTATAAAAAGAAACTCTAAACTGAGGAGCTGTAAAGGCTTTAAAGAATTGCCTATATGTAAAAATGTGGGTATCATTGGGTATTATTTGGGTATCATATTTCCTTACTGTTTTGTGAGCACACAATTTTATGGCTTGACATGTTTGATATCTACTTACTTGAAACAATCTAATTTTAGATTTCACAAAATAAATTGGAATGATATTCTGTTTTTTTGTGTGCTAACATTACATTGAGCGTATTAAAAATATACGGTAGGTTTGATACACCGTTAAAGCGAAACTAAATTCTGTAATACTTACATTAGCCCTAACGCCGGCGAGGTCCCTTACCAGTGCTGGCATCTTCTCCCTGGCTTCTTCTGGGTGCTGATCTGCAGCTAGCTTGAGGCTGCGCAGGATGATGTGGCTAAAATTAATTTAGTTCCACTTTAGCCACTTGCCAACCACAATACGTATATATACTGTACATTGCGGTTTGCAATTGGTTTACCGAAGGGTTATGGCTGAAGGCAGTCCGAGTGGCTCATTTATATAGCACTGAATTTTGTGATACCAATTTTCACATTGTTATGCTGTTTGCATATTGTGAGAACACAATTGGGTGGATGCAGCAGCTCATCAACATTACTATCTTGTGCTTTTTCACCATTTATCTAGATGTTACATAGGTTGAATAAAGACACCAGTCCATCCAGTTCAACCTGAGTAGCATCAGTCCCTACCCTCAAGGAGTCCACAATCCAAGGTCCCCAACTCACATTCATATACTAGGGCCAATTTTTTTTTTTTGGACAGAAGCTAATTAACCTGCCAACATGTCTGTGGAGTATGTGAGGAAACCGGAGTACCCAGAGGAAACCCACGCAGGCACAGGGAGAACATGCAAACTCCAGGCAGGTAGTGTTGTGGTGTGGTTGGGATTTGAACCAGTGACCCTTTTTACAGCTAGGCGAGAGTGCTACACACTACACCACTGTGCCACCCTTTAGCCATTAGGTCACTTACATTGCTCATCACATTGTTTTATTTTATTTACACTTGGGTAGCGCAGAGGTACACTTGTACACATTCAGAGTTTCCTTGACGGAATTTTGCCCCATCCATTTTCCTTCTATCCTGACAAGTGCTCCAGTCCCTGCTGTAGAGAAACACGCCCATAACAGGATATTACCACCTTAAGGCTAAGTTCACACCATAGCGATGCGGGAACGCCGCGAATCCGTGGCGTTTTCCCGTATCGCATGCCTCCCGCCGGCAGTTCACACTGCCCTATGCGGACTGCTGGGAGTGTCAATGAAATCTTAATGACACCCCCAGACCACTCCGCATATCGCAGTGCGATCTGCAAACTCGGACAGGAATCGGATCGCATGGTGTGAACACCCATGCGATCCGATTCTGCTGCAGACCAAAAAAAGGGTCCTGTGCGAGTTTGCGGCGGGTGTGATGCGCATACAGCCATACTATCTGTATGGCTGAACTCGCATCGCACAGACAGATCTGATGTGATTTGCACTGCAGTGCGGTGCGAATCACATCCGGGTCTCCCACCCGCAGCGGTGTGAACCCAGCCTTACTGTAGGAATGTTGTTATTTGGATGGTGAGTTGTATTGGATTTCAGACAGATATATAGTTTGGTGTTGAGGCCCAATAGTTAACCGAACGAGCCATTGCTTCAGTGCACAATATACCGATGATGTCGGCACATGCTGATACAGGGAATATGTCCTAAACCGCGTTTAGGAGATATATGGGGTAGCTACAGGTAAGCCTTATTATAGGCTTACCTGTAGTAAAAAGTGGTTTGTAAGGGTTCACAACCACTTTAAGATTAACAGGTCACTTGTATGCTCTCCGTCGCACCCCTTACAGGCTTCCATCACAGTTCATGTAGGATGCTGTAGTGAATTTGTAGATGGTGTTACCATGCAATTGTAGGAAAATAAGGGTCCTCACTGACACGCTTTAGTAATGGAGGGACAGGGGAGGAGGATAGCGGGACAGAGGGACGTTGTTCCATCTCAGGGACATTTGGGATGAGGCACTGGACACGGTTGGAGCACAGTGGTTTTGTTTGAGCAAGCATGTACACAGTGAGGAATTTATCATCACTATTATTATTATTGGTTGAACTGGATGGTCTTTTCTCAACCAGACTAACCATGTAACTATGACTTTTTTGGGATTGTTTTTCGCTTTATACGTCTATGTTTCTCAGTATATGTTGGTAATGCATCACTAGTGATGAACAAGAGACAATTAATAGTGCTTTAAAAAGTATTTATTGGTTTGTTTTTTTCTTTTCTTTTGGGCACATCGATGGCTCTGTTCAATTGGAGGCGAGTATCTTGCCGAGTTCATTTCATTTGGGTAATGTTGCATGATCGAGCAATTGCCAGTGAAAGTAGCACAGTGCTAAATAGCAAAAAATTAACTGGTCATGAAGGGGGTAAAACCTTCCAGTGGTTAATTATGTATACTGATAATATTATACTATATTGATTGCTGACTCTACACAGAAGGAATGTGAAAAAGTGTAAATGTGGACAGGGCTTGCCACTATTACAAATGTGGGTGGGGCTTGTCACTGTTGGGAATGGGGGGGCCCTACCACTATTGGAAATGTGGGTGGCACATGTCACTGCTGGGAATGTGGGTGGGGCTTGTCACTGTTGGGAATGTGGCCGGGACCTGTCCCCATTGGAAATGTGGGTGGGGCATGTCACTATTGGAAATGTGGGTGGAGTATGTCACTGTTGGGAATGTGGGTGAAGCTTGTCACTGTTGGGAATGTGTGCGGGACTTGTCACTATTGGAAATGTGGGTGGGGCATGTCACTGTTGGGAATGTGGGTGAGGCATGTCACTGTTGGGAATGTGGGGGGGGGGGATGTCACTGTTGGCAATGTGGGTGGGGCTTATCACTGTTGGGAATGTGGGTGGGGCTTGTCACTGTTGGGAATGTGGGTGGGACCTGTCACCATTGGAAATGTGGGTGGGGCTTGTCACTGTTGGAAATGTGGGTGGGGCATGTCACCGTTGGAAATGTGGGTGGGGCATGTCACCGTTGGAAATGTGGGTGGGGCATGTCACCGTTGGAAATGTGGGTGGGGCATGTCACTGTTGGAAATGTGGGTGGGGCATGTCACCGTTGGGAATGTAGGGGGGCTTGTTGCTGTTGGAAATGTGGGTGGGGCATGTCACCGTTGGAAATGTAGGGGGGCTTGTCACTGTTGGAAATGTGGGTGGGACCTGCCACTATTGGAAATGTGGGTGGCGCATGTCACTGTTGGAAATTTGGGCAGGGCCAAATTAAAACTAATTCAGCCATCACATCTGAGGGTTGGTACACTTGCAATTTATTACATTTTTTATTTTTTTTTATACAGCATATATCCTGTATATAGGAGGTATGTGAGATACCCCCAGCTGCGTTGCGGGTTATTAGGTAAACACTTGCATGGAAAAAGGGGCACATGATATAATGATTTGCTTCAGAACACATCCTCCTTTTACACAATAAGTCTTTATAAACATGTAATGCATGTATTATTCACAGGTGGTTCGGCCGGTTCTGCAGCACTTGCGGTGACAAGGAAATCTGGATGACTGCACACTTCTCTATTGATCTTGGCTCTGCCATGCGGAAGAAAAATGTCAAAAGGTGGAACTGGCACAGATGAGCGGGGAGTGCAGTGAGTCTAAAGAAGCCATAATGCCATAAAAGCGGTTCCAAGGTAACTTGCATTTTAGAATTAAGGATTAAACATCTATTTAGCTGCCAATACCAAAATACAGCTTATTGTGAATGACAGATGTAGTATTACAAATGCAAAATGAATAAATGAACACTTTTTAAGAAAAAAATTAAAATAAAATGAAGTTCAATCTGTTTAGTTTGCCCCCCCCTGGTTACTCCTTTATCCCGTCATCAACATGTCAATTAAATTTTTTAATTAAATCTGTTTTATTTTTATTTTATTTTTTTACACACCTTATTTTAGACTCTTTGATGTCACCACTAGGTCTCTGTACATCTCTATGCAATGCAGACAGACCATTGCTGATTCCCATAAACATCACAGCACCCTGCTAACTACTCCTCCCAAGAGCCCTCAGCCCTGATTTAACCGCTTTCCAACCACCTCACGCAGATATACTGTGGCAGAAGGGCGTGTACAGGCAGATTAACATACCTGTACCTTTCCCTTTAACCACTTGCTTACTGGGCACTTAAACCCCCCTCAGTCCCAGACCAATTTTCAGCTTTCAGCGCTGATGCACTTTGAGTGACAATTACGCGGTCATACAACACTGTACCCAAATGAAATTTTTATCATTTTTTTCCCACAAATAGAGCTTTCTTTTGGTGGTATTTAGTTACAGCTCGGAGTTTTATTTTTTGCTAAACAAACAAAAAAAGATGCAAAAAAAAAAAAAAAAATCATGTTTTAATAGTTTGTTATAAAATTTTGCAAACGGGTCATTTTTCTCCTTCATTGAAGTGCGCTGATTAGGCGGCACTGATAGGCTGCATTGGTGGGCACTGATGGGCTGCATTGGTGGGCACTGATGGGCTGCATTGGTGGGCACTGATAGGCTGCACTGGTGGGCACTGATAGGCATAGTTAAGGCGGCACTAATAGGCACAGATAAGGCGGCACCGATGGGCACAGATAAGGCGGCACTGATGGGCAAAGATGGGCACAGATAAGATGGCACGGATGGGTGGCACGGATAAGTGGCACGGATGGGTGGCACGGATGGGCACTGATAGGTACCACAGATAGATGGGACTGATGGGCACTGATAGGTGGCACTGATAGGTGGCTCTGATAGGTGGCACTGCTGGGCACTGATGGGCGGCACTGCTGGGCACTGATGGGCGGCACTGGGGTGCAGCACCTTTGAGGCAGATTTTGGGTGGCACTGCTGGGTGGCACTGTGGGTGGCACTGTGGGCACTGCTGGGTGGCACTGGGCACTGCTGGGTGGCACTGTGGGCACTATGGGCACTGCTGGGTGGCACTGACAGGGGGGCACTTACTTTATTTCAGGATGGCACTGCGGGTGGCAGGTGGGCACTGGCAGGGGGCAGGTGTCCGCTTGAATTGCTGGCCGTGATCGGGACTGATGTCCCGAACACGGCCGCCGGCGATCGGCTTTTTTTTTTTCTCCTCGCGCTGTCAGCGCGAGGAGGAATACTAGCCGATTACCGGCTCCGTTTTATCACATGATCAGCTGTCATTGGCTGACAGCTGATCACGTGATAAGGGGTCGGGATCGACCCCTTACACGGATCGGTGATCAGGCGAGTCTCACGGACTCGCCGATCACAGAGCGCGCCGCGCGCGCCCCTCAGGGGGCGCGCAGGCCGCTCGTAACCGGGACGACGTCAATAGACGTAGTCCCGGCAATCTAGGTCCGCGCTAATGCCGTCATTCGGCAATAGCGCGGATCCCAAGTGGTTAAAGTGGAGGGCCACTCTGAAAAAAAAAAAAAATTACTAGAAATGTCTGTTGCTAGGCACATAATCCTAATCTGCCTCTTCCTCCTCCGCGGAGATCTTCTTTCTTCTCTCCTTGTCGCGTTGTCTTCTGGGTAATGGGTCGCGCTGTGTTCTGGGAACTGTGTGTGTCCCAGAACACAGCGCGTCCCATTCACAAAGCGATGCGCGACTGGCACATGCGCAGTAGGAAACGGGCAGTGAAGCCGCAAGACTCCACTGCCTGTTTCCCTTAGAAAGAATGGCGGCGCCGGGACCCGAGAGCCGAGGGACGGGTCAGCCTCGGGCGGCCGACATCGCGGGCTCCCTGGACAGGTAAGTCGGCAGTGTTTGCAGCTGCTGACTTTTAATTATTATTTTTTTTAAACGGCCCTCCTCTTTAAGAGACGGCTTGCGGGCGTGTGCCCGCCAGGAGCTCCGTGAGTGTGATCGCAGGTCCCGCGGACTCGATGTCCACGGGGATACCCGCGATCGTCTCACAAGGAGGAAGAATGGGGAGATGCTAATGTAAACAAGCATTTCCCCGTTCTGCCTAATGACACTGATCACAGTCCCCCCCCCCCCCCCACAGTTAGAAACACTCCCTAGGAAACACTTAACCCCTACAGTGCCACCTTGTGGTTAACCCCTTCACTGCCAGTCACATTTACACAGTAATCAAGACTGAAATTAAAATTTTCACATTGTCATGGCGTATGTAGAGGTCTAATTCAACCTATAAATTTGAAGTGTAACGGCCCGTAGAAAAGGAACGTGTCGGTGATCCTCAGGCCAGGGAGTGTGAAGCTAGAAACGATAACTAAAAGAAAAAAATATATAGAAAAACAATGGGGAGTGGTAAAACTAAACTGCCAAGCCCTGCCAGAAAGCTGATTTCAATGCAAAAACCAATGTAGAGGTCCACAAACAGCATAGCTGAGGGACAATGTATACAGTCTCAATATACAATACATGTTACATGTATGGAGTTAACTCCAACCTACCTTTATCGTAAGAGTTAACTCCAACCTATCTTTATAGCAAGAGATAACTATTGGTATAAAGGGTAGGTTGGAGTTAACTACATGTTTGCTATTTTAATAATTAAAAAAAAAAAAAAAAAACTAAACTAGGCTTTACAAGCACCCTCTAGTGTTCTGAAAGTGATAGTGTTGTTTTTTTGATAGAGTAGGTAAATTGCCAGGCTTGGCTGGCAGATAAGCTGGGTGTGTGTTTTGATCTGGGTTGGGAGTAATTCAGAGCAGAGCTGGTGACTCACAGGCAACATTACCAAGACCTCTCACTTCTTACCAGAGTACTCTAGTATCTTCTGGAAATGATTTTCTGGAAAGGAAGGAGGAGAGGAAAGGTGGAGCTGCCTGGGGTATTCTAAGAATCCTTGACCAATCCCCAACTCAGATTGGCGGGGGGCACGCCTCCTTAAATACCCAGGGTCAGCCCAGCTGGGGATGAGTTGTTCGAGTGGAAGCTGGAGATGGAGTGCTAGGCTGTTGGGGCCTTCGAGGAAGCTCCCCAGTCTGGGTGGGGTGGGTGACAGAAACCTTTGCATGACACACGGAGGTGTCCTGGATAGGTGGCACGGGAGCAAAGAGAGGACAGCAGGAGAGCACTGCCAGGAAGTGTCTCCAGGGAGGAACAGATTGCAGCCATGAGGGCTGGTGAGTGACACACAGTCAGGAGAGGACTAGGGAGACATGCCTGAGAAGACTGGAAGATTGCAGTCTGGGATGGTGCACAGGCAGTGGAGAGAGGCAATTGCAGCCAGGAGGGCTGGCAGTGCCTGAAGAGGTGGTACTGGGAGCATTAGCCACAAGGACAGCTAGCACTGGGACTTTCTATATTTTTGCTACACTAAAGGGGCCTGCGGTCTCTGCCTGCAAAGGGCATTCACTTTAAGCCAGCTGCAGGCATGTACTGGCCATCAGGAATACCGGGAGTTTCCCGGTGGGCCGATGGCTCAGTGGGCCACTCTGATGTAAGGGGGCTGGTGATGGGACACTCTGATGTAAGGAGGCTGGTGATGGGACACTCTGATGTAAGGAGGCTGGTGATGGGACACTCTGATGTAAGGGGGCTGGTGATGGGCCACTCTGATGTAAGGGGGCTGCTGATGGGACACTCTGATGTAAGGGGGTGCTGATGGGACACTCTGATGTAAGGGGGCTGGTGATGGGACACTCTGATGTAAGGGGGCTGGTGATGGGACACTCTGATGTAAGGGGGTGCTGATGGGACACTCTGATGTAAGGGGGCTGGTGGTGGGACACTCTGATGTAAGTGGGCTGGTAATGGGACACTCTGATGTAAGGGGGCTGATGATGGGACACTCTGATGTAAGGGGGCTGGTAATGGGACACTCTGATGTAAGGGGGTGCTGATGGGACACTCTGATGTAAGGGGGCTGGTGATGGGACACTCTGATGTAAGGGGGTGCTGATGGGACACTCAAAATGTAAGTGGGCCGGTCTGGATGAAGTCCAGGGCCAAATTTCTGTCCCAGTCCAGCCCTGGCCAGCTGAGCCAGTGTCCGGCCTACAAATCAGTGCTAGCTGGTCCTGGAAGAGCAAGCAAGTGAAGTGCTGGAGGTGTTGAGGAGAGATGGTCTGCAAGCAAGAGTTGTGCTGGAGATGAAGTATGGAGTTGTATATACAGAGAGTATATAGGTTGAGTCCCTTGTACATTGTGCTTTAATCAAGTGGGCATCCCATACTCCCTTACCCCATTCAAGTTTAATACCCCTCAATAAAATAAAAACCAAAGTTTCAAGGCCTGGTTTTCTGCCTGAGGGTGAACGTGAACTGGCTGGGCAGGGTGACAGATGGACTACAACACTCAGCAGCCCTTACATGGGTACCGCCACACTTGAAAAGATAGATTTGATAAACAGCAGCACAATGATTGTGTGACAAAAAAATGACACCATGTTATTCTACAGGGTCTCTGCTCTTGGAAAATATGGGGGTTTCATGTAATCTTCAGACCTAAGGCTACATTCACACTGGCGATTATGCCTGTGTGAATTTTAGCGGCCGGAATCTTCTGATTCTTGCTGCGGCTCTCAGTTGTTCAGCAGTGATCGCTGCAGGTAACCGCTAGCTTGCAGAGAGCTGCCAATAGCTGCAGCCACCAGTGACCTGTCATTATAGTGAACGGAGTCGGAGGGCTGCACCTAGACTCTGAGAGATGCCGCTATAATTTGCACTGGCTTTAATCGCTGGTGTGAATGTAGCCTAGGTGGTGCATATTATCATGCATGTATAAAGGGCTCTAACGGGGAAAGGGTTAGCGGGAGCCCAATAACATACCCTCCCAACTGTCCCGGTTTCCACGGGACCGTCCTGGACTCCAATTCATAGTGGTATCCTCAAAGGATGTGTTCTCACACACAGCACCAAGTGAGGATTCCTGGGAGAATATCAGGTCGGTTTTCTCTGCTCCCTTCTCTCCTCACTGCAGTCACCAGTTGTTAGGACTGCCGGAGTCCTAGCAACCGATGACATAATTTGCAGGCTACCTCTCAGCTCCACCTCCTCTTTGGCTCTAGATCCCGCCTCTCAGCGGTCCCCATGCCGGGTCTCAGCGGCTCCAGATCCTGCCTCTCAGCGGTCCCCATGCCGGGTCTCAGCAGTTCCAGATTCCGCCTCTCAGCGGTCCCCATGCCGGGTCTCAGCGGCTCCAGATCCTGCCTCTCAGCGGTCCCCATGCCGGGTCTCAGCAGTTCCAGATTCCACCTCTCGGCGGTCTCCATGCCGGGTCTCAGCGGCTCCAGATCCTGCCATTCAGCAGTCCCTATGCCGAGTCCCAGCGGCTCCAGATCCTGCCTCTCAGCGGTCCCCATGCCAGGTCTCAGTGCCTCCAGATCCTGCCTCTCAGCGGTCCCCATGCCGGGTCTCAGTGGCTCCAGATCCTGCCTCTCAGCTGCCTCCATGTGGAGTCCCAGCGGCTCTAGATCCCCCCTCTCAGCTGCCCTAATGCCTGATCTCAGCGGCTCCAGATCCTGCCTCTCAGTGGTCCCCATGCTGAGTCTCAGCAGTTCCAGATCCTGCCTCTCAGCGGTCCCTGTGCCGAGTCTCAGTGGCTCCAGATCCTGCCTCTCAGCTGTCTCCATGCGGAGTCCCAGCGGTGCTAGATCCCACCTCTCAGCTGCCCTAATGCCTGATCTCAGCGGCTCCAGATCCTGCCTCTCAGTGGTCCCCATGCTGAGTCTCAGCGGTTCCAGATCCTGCCTCTCAGCGGTCCCTGTGCCGAGTCTCAGTGGCTCCAGATCCTGCCTCTCAGCTGTCCCAATGCCTGGTCTCAGCGGCTCCAGAACCCTGCCTCTCAGGGGTCCCCATGCTGGGTTTCAGCGGCTCAAGATCCCGCCTCTCAGGGGTCCCCATACTGGCTCTCAACAGCCCCCATTCTGTCTGCCAGCACTGGTGGAACTGGGCTGTTTGTCACCACAGAAGCACTCCACCTGCTTCTGAGTGTTAGCGCCAGGCAGTCAGGGAGGACATGACCCACATGAAGTGAAGTGCTGTGAAACTCCTATTCGGCTCCATGCTACAGTCCTGACACTCTGAGCTAGGGTTGCCACTAGACATATGCAATTTGTTTCACAACGAATTGAAATTCGCCCAAATTTTGCATCTTTCGGACATTCGTAGGCATCCAAATAAAAAAAAAAACTAATACGAAAGAAATTATAGCGAATATAACAAATGAATTCAAAAGGATTCTGCAAAGATCTAATGAAACAAAAGGTCAACTCAAAGTAAAAGTTATGCCACATACACACAATCGCACATTACGACAACAAAATCCATGTTTTTTTTCAGACGGATGTTGGCTCAAACTTGTCATACACACGGTCACACAAAGTTGGTCGGAATTTGCGAAAAAGTCAAGAACGCGGTGACGTACAACACGTACAACGAGCCGAGAAAAATTACGTTCAATAGCCAGTGCGGCTCTTCTGCCGATTCCGAGCATGCGTGGAACTTTGTGCGTCGGAATTGTGTACACACGATCGGAATTTCCGACAACAGATTTTGTTGTCAGAAAATTTGAGATCCAGATCTCAAATTTTGTGTGTCGACGGTGTATATGGGGCAGTAACAGTCTAATCAGCTAATTAATTTTGTGCTGGAGGTTGGATTACTGGCAAAGTGCATTCCTGAGAATTGAATGAGAAGAGTGTTGTATTGTATTTGAGTAGCAGAGGATAAGAGATATTGGGGGTTATTTACTAAAGGAAAATTCACTTTGCACTGCAAGTGCACTTGGAAGTAAAGTCGCTGTAGATCCAAGGGGGACATGCAAGGAAAATAAAAAACAGCATTTTAGCTTGCACATGATTGGATGATAAAATCAGCAGAGCTTCCCCTCATTTCAGATCTACCCCTTAGATTTAGAGCGACTGCACTTCCAAGTGTACTTTCAGAGCAACGTGGATTTGCCTTTCGTAAATAACCCCCCATTGTTTATTGAATCTATCAACACACACAATGACAAACGACTTTCCAAACTACGAATCATTATCATGAATATATATACATACATAAATATCAAATTTCAACTAATATGAAATAAATAATAGCGCATATAACAAATGAATTCGACACGATTCGAGATTCAGTATAACGAATATCGACACTCTACAGAAATAACAAATTATCTGAAAAACTAAGTAACGTAACATAACGAATATAACAGAACGAAATTATGTATTTTACGAATGACAATGAACCAAAACTAAATAAAATTTTCTGTTGTGCACAAGTCTAATTGGCACCTTTTCTTCAAGCCAAACTTGAACACCTTAGCGGTCTGGGACACCTTTGGATGCCCCGAGACTAGTAATGCACTGCACATAGCCTGCTGCAGTGAACAGTGGGTGTGGCCAAATTACTGTTGCTGACATAATTGCCCTGCCCCCCCCCCCCCCCAGTGATGCGGAACTTGCCCCCAGACATCCGCCCGCAGCTCCCGGACAGCAACGGATTTGTGTGTAACTATCTCGGTTACTTGGGAACCACAGCCCGGTCTAAATAATGTGTCCGGGTTTAAGTCTGCCTGAAACCCAGACACATGTGTTAAAACCCGGACTGTCCGTGTGAATCCCAGAGAGGTGGTAACCCTACTCTGAACTGTGCTTAAAAAAGCACCTACCATTCTGAATTTGTTAGAGAGCTGGGGGGGGGGGGCACTAGTATGGGAATTATACTGCTGGGGGGAATGACTAATAAGGGAATTATACTGCTGGTGGGGGCGACTAGTAAAGGAATTATACTGCTGGTGGGGGTGACTAGTAAGGGAATTACACTGCTGGGGGGGACTAGTAAGGGAATTATACTGCTGGGGGGGACGATGACTAGTAAGGGAATTATACTGTTGGGGGGGACGATGACTAGTAAGGGAATTATACTGCTGGGGGGGACGATGAATAGTAAGGGAATTATACTGCTGGGGGGATGACAAGTAAGGGAATTATACTGTGGGGGGGGGGGACTAGTAAGGGAATTATACTGCTGGGGGGACTAGTAAGGGAATTATACTGCTGAGGGGGACTAGTAAGGGAATTATACTGCTGGGGGGGGGGACTAGTAAGGGAATTATACTGCTGGGGGGGGGAACTAGTAAGGGAATTATACTGCTGGGGGGGAACTAGTAAGGGAATTATACTGCTGGGGGGACTAGTAAGGGAATTATACTGCTGGGGGGACTAGTAAGGGAATTATACTGCTGGGGTATACTGTTGGGGGGGGGACTAGTAAGGAATTATAATGCTGGGGGGGACTAGTAAGGGATTATATTGTTGGGGGGAAGGGGGACTAATAAGGGAATTATACTGCTGTGTGGACTAGTAATGGAATTATACTGCTTGGGGAGGGGGGGACTAGTAAGGGAATTATATTGTTGGGGGGGGGGGGGACTGGTAAAGGGAATTATATTGTTGGGGGGGGACTAGTAAGGGAATTATACTGCTGGGGGGGACTAGTAAGGGAATTATATTGCTGAGGGGGACTAGTAAGGGAATTATTTTTGGGGGGGGACATAGAAAGGAATTATATTGTTGGGGGGGACTAGTAAGGGAATTATACTGCTGGGGGGGGGGGGGGACTAGTGAGGGTATTGTACTGCTCGGTGGACTAGTAAGGGAATTATACTGCTGCTGACCCGGATTGGAAATGCCGATGACCATGGCCGTCATGTTGATCTGATGGCATTCGCAGATCCATAACCAGCATGAAAGGAACTTGGACTTTCCCTCATTTGCAGGCTGGCTCTGGTCGGTGACTCTTAAGGCTGGAAGTAGCCAGGCAGATAGCATTTTGTGGAGGTCTGAGGACAGGATTCCCCTTAGGTGTGGGTTCTGTTGGATGTTCTCTAGACTTACATGCGAACAATGACGTCAGATGTGCTCCAATAATGACACAATTTTATGATCACAGAACATTATTAATAACGATGACGGATAATAACACGGTCCCCGGGTATTTTCTCCGCTTCTTCCCGTCTTTATCGATTTCTCCGTCCGTTCAGCGTTGTCTGAATCGATCGCTCGGCCGTCGGCTTTTCTCTCCTTTGTTTGGATTCCCTTTCTGTCTATTCTTGGAAGCTCGAGGTTCCACTCGTCTCCCCTGGGTGTCTGCTCCGTGATTCCGCGATCCGCTCGCCGCCCTGCCTATCTCCGCCCATTGTCTGCTCGCGAAGCTCGGCGCTCCTTCCACCGCAGGCGGCTCGATGCGCTCGGCCTCCATCCTTCCTCCTCCAGTGCGGGTCCTGAGCCTGGCCCCGGCTCCGGCGCTCCATTGATGCTCCTGGATAGTCTGTCTGGTCGATGACTCGGGCGATCGTTCTCTTCAGCCTACCTATGCGATCCATAGTCGGTGCTCCGATCAGCCGTCTGCCTTATCCGGGGTCCACCTGATTGTCCCTCAGTCGGGTTAGCGTGCTCGGTACGTAGCGTCCCGTGTTGGTTTCTTCCCCACGAAGCTCCCAGCTTTCCCGCTCCATGTATCGGTGACTGATTTAGCCCATTTCTTTTCTCTGCTGTCAATCACTCGCCGCCTATTTTCAGACCATCCCACCTCCTCTATTCAGCCGCACATTTATACCGTAACTTCACCGTCGAGCCCATCTCTATTCATCACGGTGCCCGCCGTCTTAACCCATTCATATCGGCACTCGGTTGCTCTCCCCTGTCCGCCGTCTATCCACTGTCTGGCTCGATGCGATCGGCTAGCTATTAACCTCCCCTGCCTTATCTCCCTATAGTCTGGCGCGATGCGCTCCTCGCTCTACTGATACTGCCTTGCCTATCTTTTCTGATGCCGTCTGGCTCGCTGTGATCGGCGCTCCTTTAACGCGGCCTTGCCTATCTCTCCACAGTCTGGCTCAGTGTGATCGGCGATCGCTGCGTCTCTCCTTAGCTGGCGATGAATGGCTGCTGGCGGAGCCGCTAAGAGCCGAGCACCGGAGGCGGGAACCGGGGACCGCGGACCGCGGTGAGAGCAGGAGGACCAAGCAGCGGGTGAGTGAAGGCCTCTGGTGTGCGTGTGGGTGGCAGGAGTGAGTCCAGAGCCGCCATCTTTACTTTTCTCCCCCCACCTCCTGCTTGCAGTGGTCGGCTGGGAGAACTCATGTGACTGTGTGTAGGAGGAGGGGGGACCCCGGGTACAGGAGACACCCCACCCCCCCCGAAACGGGATGGGGACCCCCAACCCACACCCCTGAGCCGTAACAGAGTGCAGGCGGGGGGGCTGGCAACCAATCAGATTCTATCTTCTATTTTCAAAGCTTAACTGAACAAGCTGATGGTAGAATCTGATTGGTTGCCAACAAGCTGATGGTAGAATCTGATTGGTTGCCATGCACGGCTGCTCCAGTTTTGATAGTTTCACCCCAATGTAGATAGGGGTTATAGGGACCCCTATATTCTTTGTCTCTTTATATTGGAATATATATATATATATATATATATATATATATGTATGTGTGTGTGTATATGCAGGTCTTGTATACAGGCTCTAGCCATGGGGGGGGGGGGGGATACAATGTAGGGGACCCCAGACCCTGCGTCAAATCAGTATACAGGGGGCACACAATGTAGGGATTGACCGATTTATCAGCGCGGCTGATAGTCACTTTTTTTTTTAATGCATCGGTCAGAAACGTACCCCGATCTTACCGATATTACTTCAAGGGGTTTTACCAGGGAGTTGCAATGCAGCTGCGGGTGTCACCCCAGTACCGTTCTTTAGAGCGGACTGTCGGCTTTAATGTAAAAACAACCGGGTGCGGCTCGGCTTTATTACCAGTAGGGATGAGGTCAGGTTGTGTTCGCACAGCCCACACGCAGAGGCTGCCAGGAAGTCAGCACGGCGCTAATTACGGGCAGTGAGACATTTCCCAATCTCTGCAGCCGCACATCGGGGCAATGTCTCACTGCTTGTGATTAGCGCAGCGCCGTCTTCCTGGCGCGCTCTGCACATGGGCTGTGTGAACACACCGGAGCTCAACCTTAATTACAAGCAGTGGGAGGGCATGGCCGTTCTGTACCCCCCCCCCCCCCCCACTGCTCTCCTGTCCCACCGGGAGGCCTGAGCAACCAACCAACCAACATGTCCGCCGGCTGGCCAAAGACACAAACAGAGCCGTTGCTACGTTCGGGTCTCGGATCTAGTAACCCGGAGGTGATGTCATGACGCCCACTTCCAAATGACTGGCATCCTAAAGGCACCAGTTTTAAAGAAATAGGAAGCATTAAACACCGATCTTGACGTTTTGAATACTTTCACGTGCAGAGGAGGGATTTGGGGTTTTATAGACCACCCGACCCCGCCATAAAGAGTATCTGTCGCTGCCTATTACTCTCACAATTGAGTTTACATTCCTTGTAACAGCAATAACAGTGATAAAGAAAAATGCAAAAAAAATGTAAAAGGACAGTGTAAAATATTAAATGTACAGAATATAAGCCTGAGAGGTGGCCGGAACATCGGTATGGGCACCATAAAACAATATTGGTCCATCCCTAATACAGTGTATGTTATTGGGACCCCCCAGGCTCCGAGTCATATCATTATACAGGGGGCAACACAGTGTATGTTATCGGGGACCCCCAGATTCTGGATCTTATTATATTGGAGTTAAATATAGGCACGCCCTATATACAGGGTTCTGCCATATGAGGGGGGGGGGGGGGGTAAGCATACAATGTGGGGACCCCTACGGCTCTGAGTCATCATTATACCAGAGGGGCACACAGTGTGTGTTATAAGGACCACCAGATTCTGAGTCTTATTTATATTGGAGTGATATATAGGCATATATGGCAGGGTTCTGCCTTATGGGTGGGTAGCATACTATGTAGGGGACCCCTAAAGACCTGAGTCATCAGTATACTGGGGGCACGCAGTGTGTGTGTGTGTTATAGGGGACCACCAGATTCTGAGTCTTTTTATATTGGAGTGATATATAGGCATGCCTTGTATACAAGGTTCTGCCATATGGGTGGGTAGCATACAAAGTAGGGACCCCTAAATTCCTGAGTCAGTATACAGGGGGCACACAGTGTGTGATATGTGGACCGCCATATTCTCTGAGTCTTATTATATTGAGTTGTATCTCTATAGGCCAGGTCTGCTTACAGAGTTAAGTCAATGGGGGGCTGGGGATAACATAGAATGTAGGGACCCCTCAGACTCTGAGTCATATAAGTATACAGGGGGCACACAATGTATGTTATAGGGACCCCAGATTTTGAGTCTTATTATATTGGCGATATATAATCCAGACTCATGTTATACTGGAGTATATACAGGGGATATGCAACCTGCACCCCCCCCCCTCTCCAGACCTTAAGCCATACTATCATATGGAGTGATATGCAATGCTGCAGAGTCCAGACTAGGGGACACACAACACAGTGTGAGGTCTTAGATTCTGAGTCATGTTATACTGGAGTAATATACAGGGGAATGCAACATACTTCCCCCATCGCCTCCCCCCATCCTCTCCAGACTCTGAACCATGGCATTATATGGAAAATTATGCAGAGTCCAGACCAGGGGGACGCACAGCAGATATTATAGGGACCCCACCCCCCCAGACCCTGAGTCCATATCATTTTACAGAAGTATTATACAGACTTAGTCTCCTATTCAGAGTCCAGCCAAGGGAACTGAGAACATGCAATGTGTATCTGTTATAAGAGCCTCTCTAAGTCATATTATACTAGAGTACAATACAGACAGGTTTGTATCAAGAATCAACTCCCGAGGCCATAGAAGGTACAGTGTATACTATACAACCCCCCCCCCCCCCCAATCTGTGAATCATATCATATTGAAGTATGATACAGACAGGTCCAATATACAGAGTTCAGCCCGGGGACATTCAGCATATATAGTGGAATATTCCAAGAACTGGAGGAAGCTGTGCATGCCAGCCAATCGGCTTCTATCTTTTATTGTCAAAACTTAACGGAACACGCAGAAGCTAGAAGCTGATTGGTTACTGTACCCAGCTGCTGCAGATTCTGTCCCCCCCCCATATGTATATCTCCAATATTATAAGACCGATCCCTTCAATCTCTGAGTAAATAATACAGCATCAATTCTAGGGGTCACACAGCATACAATGTGTAGTGTAAAAATTCCCAAGACTCTGACTCATATTGGAGTACAATAAAGTCATGTTTAGTATATAGAAGCAGCCCCCGAGACACACAGTGTACAATGCTTCTGTTCAGGCACCCCTCACCCCAATACTCTTGAGTCATATTTTTCCTGTAATATACAAACTGGTCTTATATACAGGTCCAGCCCAGGGAACAAAGAATATAGGGACCCCCTCTGGTCTCTGAGCCTTATCATTAATACTGGAGTACGCAGATCATACAATGTATCTCTATTACAGAAACCTTCTCAAACTCTTATTTATTGTACTGGAGTAGTTATATTCTCAAATATATACACCCCCCCCCCACCTCTTCTGTAGACCGGGGGTAGGCAAACTGCAGTTCTCTTATCTGTTGCAGGACTGTGTGTCCCATGAGGCATTGCAAAACTGACAGCCACAATCGTGACTCGCAGAGGCATGATGGGACTTGTAGTGCCGCAACAGCTAAAGGGCTTCAGTCTGCCTATCCCTGCTTTAGACTCTGAAACATATTATTATGGAGTACAATAATGACAGTTCCCATGTATCGGGGTGATAGAGAGTCCAGTCAAGGGGCAACAAAACCTATTATGTTTTGTTAAGGGGGGGGGTAAACTGATTTATTCTATTATACTGGAGTATGAAGAAAATACAGGGGTAATACAGGATTCTGCGGGGGGGGGGGGGGGGGGGGGCACATAACCTGCAATGTATCTTTTATAGGGCCCTCTGCCCCAGACTCTTGAGTCTTATCATTTATTTTTGAGTCCAATACCGACTGGTCCCATTGACAGGGGTGATACAGAGTCCATGTAAAATACAAAGTTATGTCATATACAGTGCTGTGAAAAAGTATTTGCTCTCTTCCTGATTTTATTTTTTGCATATTTGTCATACTTAAATGATTCAGGTTATCGAGGAAATCTGAATATTGCATAAAGATAACCTGAGTAAATACAAAATGCATTATTTAATTATTTAAAGGGAAAAAGCTGTCCGACCCTGCCTGGCCCTATGTGAAAAAGTAATTGCCCCTAAACCTAATAACTGGTGCGCCACCTTTGGCGGCAACAACTGCAACCAAGCGTTTGCGATAACTAGCAATAAGCCTTTCATATCGCTGGGGAGGAATTTTATGGTCACTCTTCTTTGCAGAATTGTTTTACTTCAGTCATATTTGAGAGTTTACCAGCATGAACGGTTTAAGGTCATGGTACAGCATCTTAATGGGATTTAAGTCTGGGCTTTGACTAGGCCACTCCAAAAACCTAAATTTTGTCTTTTTTTTTTTTTTTGAGCCAATCGGAGGTGGTCTTGCTGGAGTGTTTTGGATGATTGTCCTGCTGCATAACCAAGTGTAATTGAGGTCACAAACTGATGACCGGACATTCTTTCAGGATTTTCTGATAGAGAGCAGAATTTATGGTTCCATCAATTATGGCAAGTCTTCAGCCCCAGACCATCACACTACACCACCATGTGTGACTGTTGGTATGATGTTCTTGTTATGAAATGCTGTGTTAGTTGTATGCCAGATGTAACGGGACGCACACCTTCCAAAAAGTAAACTTTTTGACTAACCCAGTCACAGAATATTTGTCTAGTCTTGGGGATCATCAAGATGTTTCTTGGCGAATGTGAGATGAGCACTTGGTGTTCTTTTTGGTCAGCAGTGGCTTTGGCCTTGGGACTCTCCATGGACGCCATTTTTGCCCAGTCTGTCTTATTGTTGAATCATGAACTGAAGCAAGTGAGGCCTGCAGGTCATTAGATGTTGACCTCCTGGAAGGGTCGTCTTTGTGCTCTCTGAGTCATTTTTGTAGGTCGGCCACTCCCAGAAAGGTTCACCACTGTTCCAAGTTTTCTCCGTTTGTGGATAATGGCTCTCCTCATGGTTCACTGGAGTCCAAAGCCTTAAAAATGGCTTTGTAAAACTTTCCAGACTGATGCATGTCAATTACTTTCTTATCTGTTCTTGAATTTTTATAGATCGTTGCACGCTGTGCTACTCTTTGAGATCTTTTAGCGTGCTTTACTTTGTCAGACAGCTTCTGTTTAAGGGATTTCTTGATTCAACAGGTCTGACAGTGATCAGGCCTGGTTGTGGCAAGTGAAACTTCACTCGGCTTTCCACAAAATGTGGTAATCGCAGTTCATTCATGGTTTACCAAGGAAGGGGCAAATACCTTTTCACATAGGCCGTGCAGATTTGGAAAGCTTTTTACCCTTAATAAATGAAATTATTTAAAACTGCATTTTGTATTTACTCGGGTTATCTTTGTGTAATATTACAATTTTGTTTGATCTGAATCATTTAACCATGTGCCGCATGCCATTTTTACGTTTGCAGAATGGCACAGGCAGGCAAACAGGCATACCCCATACATCCCTTTAAAATTCCTGCAAAAGCGGGCGTGCTGGTCCGTGAACTCTATGTCCGCCGGTGGCACGTCATCGTGGCATGAAGAGGCAGAACAGGGAGATGCCTATGTAAACAAGGCATTTCCCTATTCTGCCTAGCGACATGACAGGAATCTACTACTCCCTTCATCGGGAGCAGTGATCTGTCATGTTGTAATGAGCCTACCCCCTCTACAGTTGGAACACATTCAGGGAACACACTTAACCCCTTGACCACCCCTAGTGTTTAAACCCCCTTCCCAGACAGTGACATTTATAAAGTAATCAGTGGGTATTTTTTAGCTCTGGTCCCTGTATAAATGTCAATGGTCCCAAATAGTGTCAAAAGTGTCCAATCTGTCCGCCGCAGTGACAATCTATCTCTTGAGTAATACATAGCCTGAAGTCACTCTGCACATGCTCAGTTTGATGTGTATTACTAGAGTTGTTTTTTTTCTTGGGAGGGCACATGTGCTCAGCACAGGGCCACTCAGCACTGTCCAGACAGAGGGCCAGGGGTCCTGCAGCCTCATAAGACGGTTGAAGTAGCATGAAAACTGCTCCTACAAGCTTTAACTAGACACTGATATAAGTCAAAGACTGCTATATACTGCTGATGAGAAAAGGTGTTTAGCAGTTATATATTTACTAAAATAATTTAATTTCCATGTACTGTGGGAGACCAGATAAAGCTTTAGGTGTGACAAATGTGCAAAAAAGAAAAAAGATCAGGAATGGGACAAATACTTTTCACAGAACTGCACATTGTGTTTTACTGCTGCTGACTAATCATACCCATAACATCTAATGTATTCAGTGTATGGGGCGCAACTGCTCTCTGTTTGCATATTATATAATCAAAAAGGGTATAAAATACAAAAACGGCTCACATACAATATAGATGGTGTAATATACTTTATGCAAATATTACATGATTTCACCAGAATAATCTTTACATAAAATTTAAAACATCTGGTAGGTCTGATTTAAAGTGGTACTAACCCAAAAGCAAACTTTTAGCACATTTGCAGATTACCGATTCTTAATTGTGATTGCTGCATTAGTTTTCTTTTTTTTTTTTTTTTTTTTTTTTTTGCCTTTTCCCCCTTCATTTTTACCTTTTTTGATTCAGCCAGTAAGCCCCCCCCCCCCCCCCCCTTTTTTTTTTTTTCCCCAACTTTCTTTTTTAATAGACCAAGCCATCCAGCAAAATTGGCAGTTATTGGGTTGAGACAAACTATTTACCACCGGCAGGAGTGCTTACAATGGTCAGCTTTTATTTATGTAAAACCTTTATCCCAAAAGGAGAAAATAAAAACTGTTGCTGTAACTGTTCATAGGCGGTATCTTGAATCTGGAGTTTGGTTTTAATTTTGTTAGCGAAGTCCTTGTGAATCTGCTATTCTTACACTACCCTCTCCCAGAACTGACGCTGGTTGTCCAAAGATGTCTCTGTTGCATGGAGACATCCGAACACAAGAAGAGTGTTACTTGCATTATCGCCAAATAAAGGGGGAAAAAGGGAGCTTACCCACTTCCGGGCCGCCGCACGCTGATATACGTCCTTACTTTGAAGAGGAATATCGTTGTTATGGCAGCAGCTAGCTGGCATTACCCCGCTATCCTCTTCTTCAGCCAGAGATCCACTTTCCGATAAGAGTGGTCTCTTCAGTGGATTTGCAGCAAGAACACGGCCGCGCTCCGGTGCCCTCTGCCGCTTAACGGAGCCAGCGGCAGAGGTGATCTGATGCTTCTCCTTTTACTGGGTATGGAGACAAGTGAGGGGAAGATGGCCCCTGTCGCATCACATTCGGCTACCCATCACATTTTGCTATCCGGTGGAGAGCGCATGCGTGACGCCACCATATGCGTTCCAACACAGGGCCCCTTGCGGGCTCGATTCGCTCTCCACGCTTCGGGCACCGCCTCACTTTGCTCGGCATAATTGTGATCTATCAACTTGGATGATGGGGCTTGAACCTGAACTCGGGGGTTGGAACACACCTGACGGCATCGCGCATGCGCACTCCAGCGGGTAGCCAAATGTGATGGGTCGCCATATGTGACGGAAACACCCACACCCGTCTCCATACCATTGCAGGCCGGAAGTGATGTCAAAACGTCTCTTTCACCTATAGCTCTTAAGGGGCCAGTTTGTTTTAATTTTTTTTTTTTTTTTTTGCATTTTAAGAGGTCCTGTCGTGCTTTTTTTTTTTTTTTTTTTTTTTTTCTCTATTACAAGGGATGTTCACATTCCTTGTAATAGAAATAAAAGTGATAGATTTTTTATTTTTTAAGAACAGTGCAAAAATAAATTTTTCTTTTAAAATGTGCCCCGTCGAGCTCGCGTTCCAGAAGCGAACACATACGTGAGCAGCGCCCACATGTGAAAACAATGTCCAAATCGCACATGTGAGGTATCGCTGCGATCGGTAGAGTGAGAGCAATAATTCTAGCTCTACACCTCTACACTGTTACTCAAAACATGCCACCTGTATAATTTTATTAAGCATCACGTGTGTGTGTGTGTGTGTGTGTATGTATGTATGTATGTATATGTGTATGTATGTATGTATGTATGTGTGTATATATATATATATAATGTAATATGTGTGTGTGTTTTGGTGCTCAGAAGTTTGCATACCCTGGCATAAATTGTGAAATTTTGGTTGGCATTTAATATTGGAAAATATGACTGACCATGCAAAAAAACTGTCTATTATGTAAGGATAGCAATCACATGAAGCCATTTATTATCATAGTTTTTTTTTTTTCAATCCTTTTTAAATGGTAATAACAGAAATCACCCAAATCACCCCCATAAAAACTTCACATACCCTGGCATGTTTGGCCTTGGTACAGACACAGAAGGTGACACACACGGGTTAAAATGGCAATTAACCACCTAAAGGACAGGGCCTCTTTTTGAGATTTGTTGTTTACAAGTTAAAAATAATTTTTTTTTGTTTTCCCTAACACCCTAGAGAATAAAATGGCGGTCGTTGCAATACTTTCTGTCACACCGTGTTTGCGCAGCTGTCTTACAAGCACACTTTTTTTTTGGGGAAAAAATACACGTTTTTGATTTAAAAAATAAGACAACAGTAAAGTTAGGCCATTTTTTTTATTTTATTTTGTGAAAGATAATGTTACGCCTAGTAAATTGATACCCAACATGTCACTCTTCAAAATTGCGCCCGCTTGTGGAATGGCGACAAACTTTACCCTTAAAAATCTCCATAGGCAACGTTTAAAAAATTCTACAGGTTGCATGTTTTGCGTTACAGAGGACGTCTAGGGCTAGAATTATTGCTCTCGTTCTACCGATTGTGGCAATATCTCACGTGTGGTTTGAACACTGTTTTCATATGCGGGCGCTACTCGCGTATGCGTTTGCTCGGCGGGATGGGGCGCGTTTAAAAAAAGTTTTTTTTTTTTTATTATTATTATTTTACATTCCATTTTTTATTTTTACACTGTTCTATAAAAAAAAATTCTGTCACTTTTTTTATTCCTATTAAGAAAAAATGTAAACATCCCTTAACCACTTCAATACCAGGCACTTAAACACCTTCCTGCCCAGACCAATTTTGAGCTTTCAGCGCTGTCGCACTTTGAATGACAATTGCGCGGTCATGCTACACTGTACCCAAATGAAATTTTTATCATTTTTTTCCCACAAATAGAGCTTTCTTTTGGTGTTATTTGATCACCTCTACGGTTTTTATTTTTTGCGCTACTAATAAAAAAATACAGAAAATTTTGAAAAAAAAATTTTTTTTTGTTTCAGTTTCAAAACTTTGTAAATAAGTACGTTTTCTCCTTCACTGATGGGCACTGATGGGGCTAAACTGATGGGCACTGATAAGGCGGCACTGATGGGCACCAATGATGTGGCACCAGTGAAGTGGCACTGATGAGGTGGCATTGATGGACACTGATAGGTGGCACTGATGGGCGACACGGATGGACACTGATAGGTGGCACAAATTGGCACTGATAGCTGGCACGGATGAGCATGGATGGGCGGCACAGATGGGCATGGATAGGCGGCACGATGGGGACATAACAGCTGGGCACGGGTGGGCACTGATAGGCGGCACGGGTGGGCACTGATAGGCGGCACGGGTGGGCACTGATAGGCGGCACGGGTGGGCACTGATAGGCGGCACGGGTGGGCACTGATAGGCGGCACGGGTGGGCACTGATAGGCGGCACGGGTGGGCACTGATAGGCGGCACGGGTGGGCACTGATAGGCGGCACGGGTGGGCACTGATAGGCGGCACGGGTGGGCACTGATAGGCGGCACGGGTGGGCACTGATAGGCGGCACGGGTGGGCACTGATAGGCGGCACGGGTGGGCACTGATAGGCGGCACGGGTGGGCACTGATAGGCGGCACGGGTGGGCACTGATAGGCGGCACGGGTGGGCACTGATAGGCGGCACGGGGTGGGCACTGATAGGCGGCACGGGTGGGCACTGATAGGCGGCACGGGTGGGCACTGATAGGCGGCACGGGTGGGCACTGATAGGCGGCACGGGTGGGCACTGATAGGCGGCACGGGTGGGCACTGATAGGCGGCACGGGTGGTCACTGATAGGCGGCACGGGTGGTCACTGATAGGCGGCACGGTGGTCACTGATGGGCGGCACGGGTGGTCACTGATGGGCGGCACGGGTGGTCACTGATGGGCGGCACGGGTGGTCACTGATGGGCGTCACGGGTGGGCACTCATAGGCAGCATTGGTGTTATACTGTACTAATGGATGCCAATCAGTGCCAAACAATAATGCATGCCAATCAGTGACCCATTGTGGACACTGATTGGCATCCATTGTGCTGACTGGCATCCCTGGTGGTCTAGGGAGGATTACCTTTTGCTTAGCATCCCTGGTGGTCTGGTGGCGTCCCTGGTGGTCCAGTGTGGGCATCCTCAGGGGGGCTGTGCTGATAATCGATCAGCACAGACCCCCCCCCCCTGTCAGAGGAGCAGCCGATCGGCTCTCCTCTACTCGCGTCTGACAGACGCAAGTGAGGAAAAGCCGATCACCGGCTCTTCCTATTTACACTGTGATCAGCCGTGATTGGACACGGCTGATCACGTGGTAAAGAGTCTCCGTCGGAGACTTTACCGAGATCGTAGTTGCCGGGTGTCAGACTGACACCCCGCAACAACGATCGCCGCGATGCGCGCCCCCGGGGGCGCGCAGCGGCTCATAATCCTGATCACGTCATATGACGTCCGATCAGGATTATGAAACCACTTTGCCACCGTCAATTTGTAATAGGGCGGGTGGCAAGTGGTTAATAATAAAGCATGACAGGACCTCTTAAATATGAGATCTGGGGACCTCATATTTACACTAGAATGCAATAAAAAAAGGTAATTTAAAGAAAAATTTGAAAAAAAATGGCCCTTTGAGCTATAGGCGGAAGTGACATTTTGACGTCTCTTCCACTGTGCAATGGTATGGAGACGAGTGGGAGCCATCTTCCACTCACTCGTTTCCATGCCAACGAAGGAGCAACATCCGACCACCTGCATGGTGTCGATGGCTCCGCTAAGCTGTGGAGGGCACTGGAGTACGGTGGGAAGGGGGGGGGGGGTCCCCTCTCCCGCCTCCCATAAAGTGATCTTGCAGTGAAATCCGTGAAAGACCACTTTTATCTTGAAGTGGACCGCCCACTGGAGAAGATGATACCGGGTTGTGGCAGCTAGCTGCTTCCATAGCAACAATATTCCTCTTCAAAGTTAAGACGCATATCGGCGTGCAGCGGTCCGTAAGTGGTTAAAGGTTAATTTCCCACATTTTTGGCTTTTTAAATCACAATTAGTGTCTGTGTATAAATAGTCAATGAGTTTGTTAGCTCTCACATGGATGCAGTAAAGCAGAAAAGAACAGTCAAAAGACTTGCGTAACAAGGTAATGAAACTTTACAAAGATGGAAAGACTATTTTATACAAAGACACTAATTGTGATTTAAAAAATGACAAATGTGGGAAATAAACCTTTAATTGCCATTTTAACCTTTGTGTCCCACCTTCTGTGTCTGTAACAAGGCCAAACATTCCAGGGTATTTAAACTTTTTATCAGGGCCAATTAGGTGATTTCTGTTACTTATGATTTAAAAAGGATCCAAAAAAACTGTGATAATAAATGTTTTCATGTGTTTGCTATCCTTAACCGCTTACGGACCAGCCGGCGCAGTTCTACTGCGGCAGGTTGGCTCCCCTGCTCGTGGCCAACGGCCGCGATGACCGCCAGCCACGAGCGATCGTGACCGGTAGACACAGAACAGGGACGCGTGTGTGTAAACACACGTACTTCTCTGTTCTGTTCTGACGGGAGTGACAGATCGTGTGTTTCTATTAGCTAGGAATCGCGATCTGTCACTTCCTGTAGCTAGTCCCTCCCCCTTCAGTTAGAATCACCTCCCAGGGAACATAGTTAACCCCTTCACTGCCAGTGACATTTTTACAGTAATCGGTGCATTTTTAATCGCATAGATCGCTGTATTATTGCCAATGGTTACAAAAATGTGTCACAATTGTCCGATGTGTCCACCATAATGTCTCAGTCATGATTAAAATCACAGATCGCTGCTGTTACTAGTAATAATAAAAAAAAAATGCTTTAAATCTATCCCTTATTTTGTAGATGCTATAACATTTGCGCAAATAAAATCAATATACGCTTATTGCAATATTTATTTATTTACCAAAAATATGTAGAAGAATACATATTGGCCTAAACTGAAGAAACATTTTTTTTTATATACTTCTGGGGGATATTTATAGCAAAATGTAATAGATCGCATTTTTTTTCTTTTTTTCAAAATTGTTGCTTTTTTTTTGTTTTGTTTATAATGCAAAAAATAAAAACCACAGAGGCGATCAAATGCCACCAAAAGAAAGCTCTATTTGTGGGGAAAAAAAAGACGGCAATTTTGTTTGGGTACAACGTCGCAAGACTGCACAATCGTCAGTTAGGCTGGGTTCACACTGCTGCGGTGACGAGATCGGATGTGATTCGCACCGCACTGCAGTGCAAATCACATGCGATCTCTGTGCGATGCCAGTTCAGCCATACAGATAGTATGGCTGAATTCGCATCGCATCCGGCCCAAACTTGCACAGGACCCTTTTTTTGGTCCGCAGCAGAATCAGATTGCATGGGTGTTCACACCATGCGATCCGATTCCTGTCCGAGTTTGCAGATCGCACTGCGATATGCGAACTGATCTGGGGGTGTCATTAACTTTTCACTGACACTCTGACATGCCCAGCAGTTCTCATAGGGCAGTGTGAACTGCCGCCGGGAGGCATGCGATGCGGGAACCCGCAGTGGATTCGCAGCGTTCCCGCATCGCAGCAGTGTGAACCCAGCCTTAAAGTGGCGCAGTGCCGAATCGCGCAAAAAAAAAATCTGGTCAGGAAGGGGCTAAATTCTTCTGGGGCTGAAGCAATTTAAATTAAAAAAAGTTTTCTTTTTTGCATGATCAGTCATATTTTCAATATTAATGCCAAAATTTCACAATTTCTGCCAGGGTATGCAACTTTGATTTTATATGTATGTATGTATGTATGTGTGTGTTTTTTTTTTGTTTTTTATCTGTCATCATTTAACACATTATTCAGAGAATGTAAAAGAAAATCTCAAATTTTGGGTTGTTCCCATAACAGTAATAGAGGGGAAATCTTCCAATGGGGATACTATAGGGGTCCCCAATGGATTTCCTGTTTAGCTGTGGGACAGGAAGTGAAGAACAATATACCAAATGGGGCACAGATAGAAGGAAAAAAAAAAAAAACTTACAGTGGTTAGAACCTTTCCCTTCTTTATCCAAAACGAGTAGAAGTTTTGCCTGTAGTTCCGCTTGAATACATTTTCATACAAGGTTTTTATAGCGGAGAGCGGTTTCTTTTTTTTGGCTCAAATGTTATGTTCATGAAGCGGACAGAGAACCGCTGGAAGCTTTACACTGACTGGTTGTAGCAGTGAGGGGTTGGAGTGCCCGCGGCAGAGTAGTAGTATGTTTTTTTTTTTTTTTTTCTCTCAAGAATCTGGAGCAGCTGTGTACTGTAGTCAATCCCCCTACCCCCTTCAAGTGATTGTAAAGGATCGTTTTCTGTTTTTATAGAACAACATACATGTCATACTTGCCTCCGTTGTGCAGCTCGTTTTGACAGTGGCCCCAAACATCCTCTTCTGGGGTCCCCTATCGGCTCTCGTGGCTCCTCCCTACATCAGCTAACCCCCTTAGGGCAGTGATGGTGAACCTTGGCACCTCAGATGTTTTGGACCTACATTTCCCATGATGCTCAACTACACTGCAGAGTGCATGAGGAAGTGCATGCATGTCTGCAGAGGAAGTTTACTTCCTCTTTAAGGCTCACACCAAGGGACTGATCGGGTCCACCTGTCTGGTTTTCAAGCATACCCGATCGGACCACCCATTGTTCTCTATGGGGCGGCAGATGTCGGCAGACATGGTTCCGCTGTCGTCCGCCGACATCAGGTCTGCTAAAAACAGACAGATGGGGTTATGTTCTCCATCTGTCTGGCGGATTGGATGGAAACCAACATGTAGTCTGTTTTCATCTCACTGCCCCATAGAGAGCAGCAGGCTGTGTCCGTGTCCACTCTGCATAGCGTCACCCGCCTGCTCAGCGAATATCAGTGGAGATCATTTCCTGCATTAAAGAGGAAGTAAACCCTGATGGGTTTACTTCCTCTTTCATTCCCTGCAAAGGCAAAGCATAATGGACTACTATGCATCGCATAGTAGTCCATTATGTGTCACTTACCTGACACAGGAGCCAGCGAAGTCACCGCTGTCCCCTGTAGTCCGGCGCATCCATCTTCTCGGTGGGGTCTCGCAGCTCCGCCGCTGTCATTCGGCGAAGCCGCGATGACGTCACTCCCGCGCATGCGCCCGGGAGCCGACACGCGCGGCATCTCCGTCGTTGAAGATGCCGCGCTCAGTGCGCCTGCGCGCCGCTGTCTTCGGCACATGCCTCTCTTCGGGCAAATATCTCATAAACCGTGTAGGTTTAGGAGATTTTTCTTGGACCTACAGGGAAGCCTTAATCTAGGCTTACCTGTAGGTCAAAGTGTGTTGTAAGGGTTTACAACCACTTTAAGATAAATAGATGTCCCAGTGTGTATATGTACAGTGGTGTGAAAAAGTGTTTGCCCCCTTCCTCATTTCCTGTTCCTTTGCATGTTTGTCACACTTAAGTGTTTCGGAACATCAAACCAATTTAAACAATAGTCAAGGACAACACAAGTAAACACAAAATGCAATTTGTAAATGAAGGTGTTTATTATTAAAGGTGAAAAAAAATCCAAACCGTCATGGCCCTGTGTGAAAAAGTGATTGCCCCCTAAACCTAATAACTGGTTGGGCCACCCTTAGCAGCAACAACTGCAACCAAGCGTTTGCGATAACGTGCAATGAGGCTTTTACAGCGTCCTGGAGGAATTTTGGCCCACTCATCTTTGCAGAATTGTCCTAATTCAGTTACATTAGAGGGTTTTCGAGCATGAACGGCCTTTTTAAGGTCATACCACAACATCTCAATAGGATTCAGGTCAGGACTTTGGCTAGGCCACTCCAAAGTCTTCATTTTGTTTTTCTTCAGCCATTCGGTGGTGGACTTGCTGGTGTGTTTAGGATCATTGTCCTGCTGCAGAACCCAAGTTCGTTTCAGCTTGAGTACACGAACAGATGGTCGGACATTCTCCTTCAGGATCTCTTGGTAGACAGCAGAATTCATAGTTCCTTTTATCACGGCAAGTCTTCCAGGTCCTGAAGCAGCAAAACAGCCCCAGACCATCACACTACCACCACCATATTTTACTGTTGGTATAATGTTCTTTTTATGAAATGCAGTGTTCCTTCTATGCCAGATATACTTGGACACACACCTTCCAAAGAGTTCCACTTTTGTCTCATCGGTCCACAGAATGTTGTCCCAAAAGTCTTGGGGATCATCAAGATGTGTTGTGGAGAAATTGAGACGAGCTTTGATGTTCTTTTTGCTCAGCAGTGATTTTCTCCTTGGAACTCTGCCATGCAGGCCATTTTTGCCCAGTCTTTTCCTGATGGTGGAGGCATGAACGCTGACCTTAACTGAGGCAAGTGAGGCCTGCAGTTCCTTGGACGTTGTTGTGGGGTCTTTTGTGACCTCTTGGATGAGTCGTCGCTGCGCTCTTGGGGTAATTTTGGGCAGCCGGCCACTCCTGGGAAGGTTCACCACTGTTCCATGTCTTCGCCATTTGTGGATAATGGCTCTCACTGTGGTTCGCTGGATTCCCAAAGCTTTGGAAATGGCTTTATAACCCCTTCCAGACTGATAGATCTCAATTACTTTCTTTCTCAATTGTTCCTGAATTTCTTTGGGTCTCGGCATGATGTGTAGCTTTTAAGGATCTTCTGGTGGACCTTACTGTGTCAAGCAGCTCCTATTTAAGTGATGCCTTGATTGTGAACAGGTGTGGCAATAATCAGGCCTGGGTGTGGCTAGAGAAATTGAACTCAGGTGTGGACAACCACAGTTATAGTATGTTTTAACAAGGGGGGCAATCACTTTTTCACACAGGGCCATGATGGTTTGGATTTTTTTTCACCTTTAATAATAAACACCTTCATTTACAAATTGCATTTTGTGTTTACTTGTGTTGTCCTTGACTATTGTTTAAATTGGTTTGATGTTCCGAAACACTTAAGTGTGACAAACATGCAAAGGAACAGGAAATGAGGAAGGGGGCAAACACTTTTTCACACCACTGTATGTGTGTGTATATGTATAAAACAAATCACTGCACGCACTTAAATTTTACCTTTTTATGATTTTACGTAAATGATCTGATCTATTTGAGCAGCTCCCATTTTCTGCAATGATTTGTTTTCATCCTCATACACATCTTTTGTTTTCTGCGGAAGTCCTCTTTTGTACGGGAGTGTGGAGCTGGGACTCGCAGGCCTTGCAGTGTAGGGGGTGCTTGTGTCCCTGTAAACACTTATTGTTTGCCTTTCTTCTTAGCTCCATGATAATGAGATCTTAGCAGGAGGAAGCAGCATAGCTGGCAGACAAATGTGCTCGGCGGGTGAGGGGCATTTTCGTGCCTTCCATTAAGGTTGTGAACACATTCCTTTTATAGTGTGTGTAAAGCTCAAACCTGGCTTCATTTTGGATAGAGTGAAGCCCAGCCATACAGTCTGTCGGTTCAGTAGGGACCAGCTGACTTTAAATTCATGTATCTGCTCCCTGGTTGTGCACAAGTCGGACTATCGATCGAATTGTATACAACCAGCCTGTCCAGTTTTATTTCCTGAACGATTAATGCTGTCAGCAGGGAAGGATCCCCGCTTGCAGAACTCCATAGTCCTACGGGAGGGATTCCCCCCATGAAGTCTGACTGCTGATGGGGAAATGGAGCAGTTTGCTTTGCAAGTTATTCCAGGTATGAATATTTTATACGTCGTTCTGTTAGTCCAGCTTGAATCAATGTAACTATGAATATATGGTAAGAAGAAAGAAATGGCTGTACATCCAGAACTTCCGATTGCCTTTTATTTTGTTTCACAAAGATAACACCAAACTGAGGTCACGTAGACGCGTTTCACACATACATCTTGTGCTTAATCATTACCAGTAATGATTAAAGTGGGGTGCCCCCTAAAAAAAAAAAAATGTAAAAGTCAGCAGCTACAAATACTGCAGCTGCTGACTTTTAATAATCGGACACTTACCTGTCCCAGGATCCAGCGATGCGGGGGAACGAAGCCCCCTTCGTTCTCCACTCACGGCGCCGGCATTCCTACTGTGGGCACCCGGCTGTGGCTTCACAGCCGGGCACAACACTGCGCATGCGCAAGCAACACCGCGCACCGTGATATGCCGCACAGTCATCTGGGACACGTGACAGGTCCCAGGTGACTGTGCGGCACCAAGGGGAAATGATGTCACCAGCCTGGGCAATGAAGAAGGCAGACTACGAGGGACCCCCTTGCAACAGGCATTTAGAGGTGAGTAAAAAAAAAAATTCCCAATTTTTTTAATTTTTTTTTTTTTAATGAATTTTAAGCAAATTTATTTTTTATTTTTGGTGGCAACACCGCTTTAAGCACAAGAAGACAGTTTGGTGTCTTTGGTGTTATCTTTGTGAAACAAAATAAAAGGCAGTTCTGGATGTGCAGCCATTTCTTTCCAAGTTTCCCAAGGAGGCGGGCTGAGGCTGGCACTCTGCAAGATACTCCAATCAGCATTATCTTTATACACCTGGAGCAGCGGTTCATTTTCATGAATATATGGTACCTGGAAATCACTGAAGTCTACACCTTTACTACTATGGTTTCCACTTTCTTCCGGGTCCCACGTTGAACAGCTGGGGCTGCTGCATTCTGAACACAGGAGGTTGGCTGCTTGGCATGGGCGCCATGCAGAGGGGTTTTCTTTTTTTGTATTTTCTGAATGAATGCAAAGCATTTTCTGATTAGCCAGGCAAGCTACCTAGCAGGCAGTTTTATGCGATTAATAGCTTTTCTTCTTGCATTTTTTTAAATTTTCTTAAAGCAGAGTTCCACTCAAAAGTGGAACTTATGCTTACCCCCCTGATGCCACATTTGGCACCTTGTAGGGGGAAGTGAGTACCTGTGTATTTGATAGGTACTATTCCCCAATTCTGGGAGACGGGGTCGCATCTCGGGGCCCCTCCTCTGCCGCGGGACTATTTGGGAAGCGCTTTGCGCATGCGCAGTAGGGAATGGCGACGTCTGCACCCGAAAGCCGTTTTTGAAGATCAGCTGGGGTGCAGACGTCGCGGGCTCCCTGGACAGGTAGATGTTCTTATATTAAAAGTCAGCAGCTACAGTATTTGTACTTTTAATTTTTTGTCCGACGGATTTTGTCCGAAACTGTTGTATACACACGGTCGGACGAAGTTGTTGGAAAATCCGATCGTTCAGAACGTGATGACGTTATTTCGTTATGACGGGACTACATTCAGGCTAGTACCCAATAGCTTTGATGTAGGAATTTGATCTGAGCATGCGTGGCACTTTGTCCGATCGGAATTCTCTACACATGATCGGAGTATGTCCGATTGGAAAATTTGGTCCGACAGATATTCCGACGGAAACAGTCCGATGCACACCACACACAGTCGGAATATCCGACAAAACGCTCTGATCAGAAACATTCCGTTGGAATCTCCGATCGTGTACAAGGGCTAAGGCTTGATTCCCACCTATGCATTTTGCAGATTTGCACTACAGAGCGTGTTCCTTTTGGAAACCATGGTAAATAGACTGTAGTGTAAATCTGCAAAATGCAAAAAGCACTAAAACTGCACAGGTGTGAATCCAGCCGAATTCTTCCCAAAGGTGTGGTCAGGACTCTGTGCAGACCAGTCATGTTCCTCCACTCTAAACTTGCTCATCCGTGTCTTTATGGACCTTGCTTTGGGCACTGGTTCAAATCATTTGGTGGAGGGGGATTATGGTGTGGGGTTATTTTTTCAGGGGTTGGGCTTGGCCCCTTAGTTGCAGGGAAGGGAACTCTTAATTAGTCAGCATACCAAGACTATTTCATGCCAAGTTTGGGGATGGCCCCTTTTTGTTCCAACGTGACTACTACCAGTACACAGAGCAAGGTCCATAAAGACATGGCGTTTGGGATGGAGGAACTTGACTGGCCTGCATAGAGTCCTGACCTCAACCTGATAAAACACCTTGGGGATAAATTGTAGTGGAGACTGCGAGCCAGGCCTTCTTGTCCAACATCAGTGCCTGACCTCACAAATTTGTTTCTGGAAGAATGGTCAAACCTTCCGATACACACTCCTAAACCTTGTGGACAGCCTTCCCAGAAGAGTTGAAGCTGTTATAGCTGCAAAGGGTGGGCCAACTCAATATTGAAGCCTACAGACTAAGACTGGGATGCCATTAAAGTTCATGTGTGTGTAAAGGCAGGTGTCCCAATACTTTTGGTAATATAGTGTAAGTATGTGCCATAACTGTGGTATCCCTCTAGAACGGGAGTCTCCAAACTTTCCAAAGGACCAATTTACTGTCATTCAGGCAGGCCATAGCTAGAGCTGCACAATTAATCGTCAGTTGTTATAACGATCTTGACTAAAGTGTTTCACAATTTCTTCTATGCAAAGAATTCTCTCTGCTCTTCTGAAGCCACAGCCATCAAAAGAAAGGAAGAGAAAAATTGGGCAGTCTGCCAAGAATCACAACATTCTTTATCAGTTGAGCTTAAGTATAAACATTGTAACAATTTGTCAATGGAATAGACTTTGTGTGTAAGGGCCGGTTCACACTGCAGGCGCGGCGAGGCGTCTCCGACTTGCCTCGCCGCGACCTGCGGCGGCCTCGGCGGCGACTTGCAGAGGACTTCTGTATAGAAGTCAATGCAAGTCGCCCAGAAGTAGTACAGGAACCTTTTTTCTGAGTCGGAGCGACTCGAGTCGCTCCTCTCAGAACGGTTCCATTGTACAGAACGGGGGCGACTTGCGGGAGCGAGGCGAGGCGAGGCGAGTCGTGTCGCCTCGCATCGCCCGCTGTGTGAACCGGCCCTAAGTGAAAAAAGTTTAATTACTAAACCTTTTTCTGACCTTTGTTGGCTTCAAGTTAAAATTATTATTTTTTTTTTTTTTTGCTAGAAAATTATTTAGAACCCCCAAATGCAATTTTTGTGGAAAAAATGACTTTAATGAATAAAAAAAAGTAAATTTAGCCCATTATTAATTTTGTAAGTATAATGTGAAACATTTTACGTTCCGAGAATCGTGATCTTTTTCTTCTAAGAAAAAAAATTGTGATTCTCATTTTGGCCAGAATCGTGCAGCTCTAGCTGTAGCCATTGGGAGTAGAAAATGCCCCAGCATTAGTGGGAGAAATATTGCCTCGGGATTTAAATCGACTCCGATTTTAAATCCTAATTTTTAAAGAGCAGCTGTCATCTCTGTCCCGCAGCGGCTCCTCCTCTGACCCGCTGTGGACTCGCCGACAGTCCCATTCACTTTAATGGGAAGGTTGGTGATGGGGCAGTGATACAACAAGGTGAGGGATGTGGTGGCAGCAGGTGAGCGGATGCCCCGCTAACAGGCACTGCCATGATGGATGTGAAATGACAGGTGCTCTTTAAATATAAGGACTTATTCTTGCTGGTAGTAAGAATCTTTAATATTTGCACACAAAATGAAGGTTTCCTATTTAGAATAATAAGCTGTCAGATTAGTAAAACAGTGATATCAGAACCGATTCAATCATACAGTTTGTAGTGTACATAGATTTGCAAAACAATGGGATAAAGGAATATTCCTGAACTTTGGTTTATCTCCTGGTTACTGTGAAATTGTGTGAATACATCAATACAGTGCATGTTATCTCAGCTTGCAGAGCTTGGATTCATTGAATGAGGTTACCGAAAATGTAAATATTGCTACAGAATATACATACAGCTTCATGCTACATAACTAAGCTCCATTTCATACAAAATAAACTAAATTATTAATGTATCTTAAATAGAAAACTTGATTTTTATATATTAAAAAAAAGAAGCATTTTATTAAAATAAATTTAATAAAAATCGAATTTAACTGCTTGCCGACCGCCTCACGCTGATATACGTTGTAGTCGGGAATGACAGGGAGCTGTTAAATATCCAAGACGCATCAGGAGCCAAGGCCTCTTGATGCACCAGGCTTCAATAACCACATCAGCCCCGGAAGGGTTTACCCACTTTCAGACCAGGCCCTTTTTTGTAAAATATATATTAAAAAAAATATTTCTTCCAGTTTTTAGGCCAATATGTATTATTCTACATATTTTTGGTATAAAAAAAATGGCAATAAATGTATATTTATAGGTTTGCATAAAAGTTATCACGTCTGCAAGATGGGGGGTAGATTTATGGTGTGTGTGCATATATAGGGGTGTGTGTATGTGTATGTATGTGTATATATATATATATATATATATATATATATATATATATATATATATATATATATATATATATATATATATATATATATATATATATATAATTTTTTTTTTAATTAGTAATGATGGTGATCTGTGATTTTTATCATGACTGCGACTTTACGGCAGAAAGATCGGACACTTTTGACACTATTTTGGGACCATTGGCATTTATACAGTGATCACTGCTATAAAAAGGCACTGATTACTGTGTAAATGTGACTGGCATGGAAGGGGGTTAAGCATTGGGGTCAATCAAGGGGTTAACTGTGTTCCTTCATCATGTTCTAACTGTAGGGGGGGATGGGTTCACTAGAACAGTGGTCATCAACCCTGTCCCCAGGACCCACTAACAGGCCAGGTTTTATGTATGACCTTGGGGGAGATGAAGACTAGAATACTGCAATCACTGAGCAGAACATGATATCACCTGTGATATATTTCAGTTATCTTGCAAACCTGGCCTGTTAGTGGGTCCGAGGACAGGGTTGATGATCACTTCACTAGAACATGACAGATCACTGCTCCCGATGACAGCGAGCAGTAGATCTCTTGCTAGGCAGAACAGAGAAATGCCTTGTTTACATAAGCATCTTCCCATTCTGTGTCTCCGTGCCACGATCATGGGCCACTGGTGGACATTGGGCACATGCGCCCACTAGCCGCGGATGAGGCAGCGACATACGGGTGCGTTGTGTTGCGCACCCATGCCACTTTGCCGACGTATATCGGCGTGAGACAGTCGGCAAGTGGTTAAAATATCAATTCTGAGTAGCATTGCTATTTCTATTTTGAAAGGAGTTGTAAAGGCAGAAGGTTGGGTTTTTTTATTTTTTTTTTGTTATCTTCATGCATTCATTACTTACCCGAGCTCCTTGCTCCAGCGTTGTCCATGAGTGTCTAAGCCGTCCAGGACAATCTTCCTGATTGACTAAGACACAGCAGTGGCGCCATTTGCTCCCGCAGCTATCAATCAAAGTCAGTCAGCCAATCAAGGGAGAGAGGGGGTGGGGTCAGGTCGGGGCTCTGTGTCTGAATGGATTCACGGAGCTCTGACTCGGGTGTCCCCATAGAGAGCTGCTGGTGGAGGGGGCACTCGATAGGAGGGAGGGGTTAGGAGCAGCAAAGCGGGACCCGAGAAGAGGAGGATCCCGGCTGCTCTGTGCAAAACCAACTGCACAGAGAAGGTAAGTATAACATGTTTGTTATTTTAAAAAAAAGAAAAAATGAGACTTTACAATCACTTTAAAGTGACTTATTTTGTTTGTTATCCTTTAACATCCATTGTCTTTCCTTTCTTCTGTGTCCTTTAGCCTCTGTATCCTCCCCCTCCGTCTGTCTCTTCCCACCTTCGCTTGTCATCATGTCTCAGACTCTGCAAATGGAGATTCCCAACTTTGGGAACAGCATTCTGGAATGCTTGAACGAGCAACGCCTCCAGGGTCTGTACTGTGATGTCTCTGTGGTGGTCCGCGGTCACCAGTTTAAAGCCCACCGGGCCGTCCTGGCTGCCAGCAGCTCTTATTTCAGAGACCTGTTCCACAACAGCAAGAACCCAGTGGTGGAGTTACCCGGTTCTGTCCAGCCGCAGTCTTTCCAGCAGATCCTGAGCTTCTGCTACACCGGGCGGCTCAGCATGAATGTAGGAGACCAGTTCCTGCTTATGTACACGGCTGGCTTCCTGCAGATCCAGGAGATCATGGAAAAGGGAACAGAGTTCTTCCTGAAGGTCAGCTCACCCAGCTGTGACTCGCAGGGTCTCCATCCTGAAGAAACTCCAAGTTCTGAGCCACCAAGCCCCGCCACAACAGCAGCAGTTGCAGCAGCAGGCACGGTCATGGTACCTCTGTCCTCGTCTACATCTTACAACACTTCACGGCCTCCCCGGGTTAAGACGGAGAGCCAGGAGTCAGAAGCCGTTCAGTGCACCCCTGTGGCCAAGAGACTGTGGGATGGGGGACAGAAAGATGCAGGAGGAGCCAATAGGAAGGTGGCACGTTTTTCCCAAGGAGCCGGTACTGGACCTGGTGGGCCATCGGGGGCAGCGGGAACGGCTGCGATGGGTTCGGAGAGGACCAGCCCAGGAACATCTAGCGCATACACAAGTGACAGCCCAGGGTCTTACCACAATGAGGAGGATGAAGAAGAGGAGGTTGCAGAGGATGGGACGGAAGAACAGTACCGGCAAATCTGCAACATGTATACAATGTACAGCATGATGAACGTCAACCAGGCCGGTGAGAGAGCCAATGGTGGCATCAGTAGCGGTATGTGTGATTTTGGTTATGGTTGATCTATGTGTGATGTATGTGCTTATGAATAGAGGCAACATTTCAGAATGGCAAAAGCCTTTTTTTGTTTGGTCTTTAACAGACATTTTAGTTTCTTCTGAAATATGTATCATTTATGACTCCCAAGATTTCGGGGGGGGGGAACTAAAACGGTTAAAGATCAAGAAAAGTTATTGATATTGGAAAATAGTAATTTCCGCTACAGATTCCCGAGGTCTAAAAATTAACTTCAGATGAAAATGACACCGTAAATATAAAGTATATATAAAGGCCTTAAGGGTAGAGGTGCACCGAATGGAAATTTGGGTACTGAAAATTCAGGATGCACTTGGCCGAAAATGACAGTTTAAAAAAAAAATTAAAAAATTATATTTTTATATATTTGCATTATATTCCACTTTTTAATTAATATTATGAATTTAAATGAATATTATTTTTATTATTGGCACCTTTAGTGCAAGAAAAGCTCAAGAAAAATGCATCCCTTTAAATTCTGGTTCACTGCACTTCCTTTGTGGTGGTAAAAATCTTGCTTGCTGCAATCTTGGTTAGTTAAAAACAGAAAAACACAACAAAAAATGCACCTCTCGGTTAAAATGCATTGTAAACACCTCAATAACGCATCTGTTACTTTTTTTGATATTGTTTTTCAGTCACATGATCTATGAAAAACACACCGTAAGCACAGAAAAATCGCAGGACAATCGCACGCGTTTTCTGCTCAATTATTGGCACCTTTTTCTTTATTGGCAAACTTCCAAAAACACCATTTTAGGCCACCGAAATTTCGGTGCCTCTCTAGTTAAAGGGATTGTAAAGGGAATTTTTTTATTTATTTAAAATAACAAACATGCTATACTTCCACTGTGCAGCTCGTTTTGCACAGAGTGGCCCCGAACCTGCTCTTCTGGGGTCCCTCGGCGGCTGTCTCTGCTCCCTCCCGCAGGTGCTTCTCACGTTAATGCGAGCTCCCTCGCATGGTGAGAAGCAGCTGCGAGCGCGCTCCCGTGATACAGCCGGCGGCTATAGCCGGTTGCTGTTTGACACGGCCCCGCCCCCGGCGCTCCACGTCAGTGGATGTGATTGACAGCAGCGCGAGCCAATGGCCTGCGCTGCTTTCCATCCATCCACTCCAGCCAATCAGCGGCCAGGCTGAACGGTGGAAAGGACGTTGGGGGACGAGCGCGGGACATTCAAGGGGTGAGGTAAGTAAAACGGGGGGGCTGGGGGTGCCGGGACTGTCAGATGTTTTTTCACCTTAATGCATAGAATGCATTAAGGTGAAAAAACATTTACCTTTACAACCCCTTTTAAGGGACCTGTATTGTGGAAGCTGTGTCCCAAAAACAAAAAGATTAGCAAAGGACTTGTCACAATTATTGCTCATGGTCTCCCTGCAGATGATCTTTTTCCCATTAATAACTTACCATGCCTTGTTCTTACCCGGTATCTGTGTTGATGAAGTCATCTTGGTATTGACAGGGCCACCAGATGATTAGTGGGGTAGTAAACTTGGAGCAGCTGGAGAGATGTAGGAAGCAAGGATCCACAGAATAAAATGAAGTATAAGCAGGGAGAACCTTGCACTGCAGATCCTCAGGTACAGCTTCCTCTTTAGCAAGCAGAACAGTGAGTGCACACTCGCCAGAAGGGCACTACCATTTTTATTTTCAGTAGAGATAACACAAATGGTATTTTTGGGAAAATTAACATTTGTATGTTTCTTAGAATATAGCGGATCTTCTCTGGTGTTTTTTTTTTTTTTTTTTTTTAAGTTTGGGTCTACTTTAAAGCCTATTTGAGGTCACAGAAATTTGGGATATAAAGCGATAGACGTTTTACTAACAATCTCCATTTTGATAGTTTTGCCCCATTTTATATTATATCCAACAAAACCGCATCTAGGCATGTTCAACAGTAAGATCAAACAATAGAAGGGGACCAAGTAGAAAAGTGTTGCAACAATCTATAATAGATATGACTACGCATAAGGGTAGAAAGCATAAATCGTCATCAAAAAGACACCTCTCCATTTGGAGCAGGGGGCCTTGAAATGGTATGAAGTGTATATATATCTGATGGTGACATATGTCCTTTGGACAAAAGACATGATGGAAACTGTGGAACATAATTGAAAATGTCCTCATCCTACTGCTCCCCCCCCCCCTTTTCAGAGTAATGTCAAGAGCAAGGTGCAAATTTTTTGTTAAGGTCAGGACTCTGTGCAGGCCAGCTAAGTTCCTCCACCCCAAACTCGCTCATCCATGTCTTTATGGACCTTTGTGCACTGGTCCAAATCATTTGGTGGAGGGGGCATTATGGTGTGGAGTTGTTTTTCAGGGGTTGGGCTTGGCCCCTTGGTTCCAGTGAAGGAAAAATCTTAGACCGTTTTCACGCTGGGGGCCACCCATGCTTTAGCGCAGCGATTTCAACTTCAAAAAAGAGGTTAAAAACACCTGTGTTGCGGCTCTTCCCAATCACTGCCCATTTATTGCAATGAGCAGGAGTGTTTTGGGAGCGCTGTATGCAATGTTCCCAAGCTGCACCAAAAGATGCTGCTTGCAGGACTTTTTATAACGTCCCACAAGAGCACTGCCCCAGTGTGAAAGCACTCGGGCTTTTACATTCGGGTGGCATGGGAGGCAGTTTTCAGGCGCTTTACAGATGCTATTTCTAGCGCTAAAACGCCTGAAAACTGCCTCGGTGTGAAAGGGGTCTTAAGGCCCCTTTCACACTAACAGACCATTCAGGTCCACCTATCAGTTTTGATGGCGGACCTGAACGGGTGCTCCATGCTGGTCTTTGGAGCAACGGATATCAGCGGAGACATGTCCGCTGATATCCGACCCGGTCTGATCCGCCAAAAGCAGACGGATGGCCCTACGTCCGGGTCCGTCGCTATCGAATCGGGTGAGATCTGATGAAAACGGACATGCGTTTTCATCCGATCTCTCCATAGAGACCAGCGGCGCTGGACAAGCCCCTCCCCGCTCAGTGAGCAGAGAGGGACCTGTCATCCGCCGGCTCAGCAGAGATCAGTGGAAAGATCTCCCGCTGAGCCGGGGGGAGTCCGCCTCGTGTGAAAGGGGCCTTAAGGCGTCAGCATACCAAGACATTTTGGACAATTATATGTTCCAACTTTGCCGGAAAAGTTTGGGGATGGCCCCTTCCTGTTCAGACATGAGTGCACAAAGCAAGGTCCATAAAGACATGGATGAGCGAGTTTTGGGTGGAGGAACATGACTGGTCTGCACAGAGTGCCGGCCTCAACCCGATAGAACACCTTTGGGATGAATTAGAGCAGAGACTGCAAGCCAGGCTTTCTTGTCCACATCAGTGCCTGACCTCACAAATGCACTTCTGGAAGAACGGTCAAACATTCCCATAGACACACTCCTAAACCTTGTGGACAGCCTTCCCAGAAGAGTTGAAGCTGTTATAGCTGCAAAGGGTGGACCAACTCAATATTGAACCCTACAGACTAAGACTGGGATGCCATTAAAGTTCGTGTGTGTGTGTGTGTGTGTGTGTGTGTGTGTGTGTGTGTGTGTGTGTGTGTGTGTGTATAGGCAGGTGTACCAATACTTTTGGTAATAGTGCATTTGCTGGATGTAGGCAATATTATTCCCAGCCAGAAGTATCTGCCACATATAGGCACCAACATTCCTGAGTTATCCAAAATTGATCAAGTTTATCTGAAAGTTTTTAGAGCACCATCATCTGATATCATTTTTGACCAAGCTTATGTTGGAGCTCTATGTGGATTTGGCCATACTTCTCTACCAGTCCAGCTCCCAGTGTTTGTTTTATTTTATTTTTTTATTTCAAAGGAAACTGGTTCTGCTTTCCTTCCCATGCTTGAGTAAATCAGTGATATGGTTGGTTCATATGCCCCATATGTACTTTCCATGTGTCAGGAGAGGTGTTGATGCCACGGATTGCTGTATGTTTTATAGTTTTCTGTTCTTAGAGTTTGCATGTATAGAGGCAAACCAGTGTCAGGAGCCAGATAGTCCAGGCGACAAACAATTAACAGTGTGTATATACAGCTGTGCTCATAAGTTTACATACCCTGGTAGAATTTATGATTTGTTGGCCATTTTTCAGAGAATATGAATAACACAAAAACTTTTCTTTCACTCGTGATTAGTGATTGGCTGAAGCCATTTATTATCAATCAACTGTATTTACTCTTTTTAAATCATAATGACAACAGAAACTACCCAAATGACCCTGATCAAAAGTTTACACACCCCAGCTCTTAATATCGTGTATTGCCCCCTTTAACATCAATGACAGCTTGAAGTCTTTTGTGGTATTTGTGGATGAGGCTCTTTATGTTCTCAGATGGTAAAGCTGCCCATTCCTCTTGGCAAAAAGCCTCCAGTTCCTGTAAATTCTTGGGCTGTCTTGCATGAACTGCACGTTTGAGATCTCCCCAGAGTGGTTCAATGATATTGAGGTCAGGAGACTGAGATGACCTCTCCAGAACCTTCACTTTATTCTGCTGTAGCCAATGACAGGTCGACTTGGCCTTGTGTTTTTGGATCATTATCATGTTAGAATGTCCAAGTACCTCCCATGCGCAGCTTCCTGGCAAATGAATGCAAATGTTCCTCCAGATAATATACTGCATTCATCTTGCCAACAATTTTTAACAAATTTCCTGTGCCTTTTTGTAGCTCACACATCCCCAAAACATCAGCGATCCACCTCCGTGTTTCACAGTAGGAATGCTGTACCTTTCATCATAGGCCTTGTTGACTTCTCTCCAAGTGTAGTGGTTATGGCTGTGGCCAAAAAGCTAAATTTTGGTCTCGTCACTCCAAATGACTTTGTGCCAGAAGGTTTGAGGCTTGTCTCTGTGCAGTTTAACATATTGTAAGCAGGATACTTTGTGGCATTTGCGGCAATTTTAGTTGGTCTACCTGACCGTGGTTTGGTTTCAAAAGAGCCCCTCATTTTCCACTTCTTGATTAGAGTTTGAACACTGCTGATTGGCATTCTCAATGCCTTGGATATCTTTTGATATCCCCTTCCGGTTTTATACAGTTCAACTACCTTTTCCCGCAGATCCTTTGTCAATTCTTTTTCTTCCCCCATGACTCAGAATCCAGAAACGTCAGTGCAGCACTGGATGAAAGATGCAAGGGTCTGTCAGGAGTCTGGAAACTCATTGACCTTTTATACACACTAATTACAAGCAAACAGATTACAGGTGAGGATGGTTACCTTTTAATAGCCATTCAAACCCCTTTGTGTCAACTTGTGTGCATGTTATCGGGCCAAAATCACCACGGTGTGTAAACTTTTTTTTTCAAGGTCATTTGGAAAGTTTCTGTTGTGACTTATAATTTTAAAAAGAGTAAACACAGTTGATTGATAATAAATGGCTTGAGGCTCACCAAGGTTGGTGGGGGGGAGCATATGCCTTTAAACTCCTAGCCACAAGTGTGTGCATGTGCGGTCATTGTCATATATATATATATATATATATATATATATATATATATATATATATATATATATATATATATATATATATATATATATATATATATAATGTACACCATTTCTAGATATGTTGGAGGTCTCTGATTTTTTAGGTGTGTGGTTTGGGGGTTGTCTACTCTGGGGTATTTGGGGTGCTGTACCAGTATAGCATTAATATACTTATTTTGCAAAAATAAAACCACTTTCCATTTATTCTACCCATGCTTACCTCACTCTCTTCATGAATGTTTAAAAACCCTGCTACATTACTTCTGTCACTTCCTGGACAGTCTTGTCCTGACTCAGGAAGGAGTTGACCAGCTAATCTCAGCACACCCCCTGTAACGTCAGATTTCATAACGGAAGTGACATTCCGTCGGCCATCTTGGTACACCCCACACTCGGCCACACTAAGCCTACAGTCTCACGTCACCAAGCGGACATCTTTTTACACCCACCAAAGTCTTGCATTTCACACTTTTTACCAGTAAACTGAGCTTATATTGTGAAATTCAGTATTTAGAACCCTGTGACACTGTTTTTTTTTTTTTTTTTTTAAGTTCAATTTTAAAAGCAGCGGCAAGCCTGCTGATCTCACACATTTGATAATCTGACAGAAGACCGCTGCTTTTACAATTCTACATCAAAACAGTGTCACAGACTTTTAAATACTGTATTTCACAATACTGGTAAAAATGTGCGAAATGCAAGATTTCGGTGGGTGTAAAAAATATGTCCGCTTGGCTACTTCAGACTGTAGGCTTACTGCAGCTGAGTGTACCTAGATGGCTGCGATGGAACGTCACTTCTGTTACAAGATTTGTAGGGGTCGCCTAATCTGACGGAACACACCCTGCCTCATCCACCTTCAGCTGGTCAACTCCTTCCTGTGTCAAGACCTAAAGTGTGTCCAGGAAGTAAGGCAGAAGTAAAGGAGCAGGGTTTTTAAACAGAAGAAGAGATTGAGGTAAAAATGGGTAGAATAAATGGAAAGCGGTTTTATTTTTTGCAAAATACTTACATTAACCCCTTCAGATCCAAATGACGGCTACGTTGCGGATCTACTTTGCCAGGGGGCCGTCAAGACGTCCTCCCCTTTGTGCGTTCCCCGGGCGCCCTCTGCAGGGCGCGCGCTGTGATCAGAGTCAACACGGGTGATTACAGATTGGAGTAAGGGGCGATCCCGGCCCCCTACCACGTGATCAGCTGTCAGCCAATGACAGGCGACAGCTTATCACATGATGTAAACAGAAGATCGTGAATTTTTTTTTTTCCAAAGCCCATCACCGGTTTCTGTTGAAGGGACATCGGTCCCAAAGAGGAAGAGGTGAAGCCTCTTTCCACCTCATATGTGCCCACCAGTCCCCCTGCCAGTGCCACCTACTTCAGACTGTAGGCTGAGTGCAGGGTGTATCTAGATGGCTGCGATGGAACGTCACTTCTGTTACAAGATTTGAAGGGGTCGCCTAATCTGACGGAACACAGTGCCTATCAGTGTTGCCTACTAGTGCCACCTCATCAGTGCCCGTCAGTGCCACCTCATTAGCGTACATCAATCAAGGAGAAAAATTACCTGTTTGCAAAATGCAAAATTTATTAACAAAATATAAAACCGTTTTTTTGTATTTTATTATTATTTTTTTTTTTTTTTTTTAACAAAAAAAACAACCCAGAGGTGATCAAATACCACCAAAAGAAAGCTCTATTTCTGGGAAGAAAATTATAAAAATGTTATTCGGGTACAGTGTTGTATGACCGCGCAATTGTCTGAAAATTGGTCTGGGCAGGAGGGGGGTTTAGGTGCCCAGTAACAAATTACTGCAAAAAATACATTACGTGCTTTTCTGCAGCTTTTCTATTGAAGTATATTGAACTAAAAAAAGCACAGTTTTGCGTTTACAAGTCCCTGACCTTTCCCAAATACGCAGCGGCTGAAAAATGCATTGATGTGAACCTGTCCCATAGGGAAACCATGTAAATTGACTGTAGTGCATTAATGCAAAAAGCACCAAAAAAAACGCATAGATGTGAACCAGGTCTAAGACACTTAGTAAAATAATGGGGTTAAAAAAATAAAATTAGCCCTTTTTATAGTACAAAAAAAAAGAAAAGCAGCTAATCACTACTGTAAGGGGTTAATTTTTTTTACTGTAGAATTGTGAAAGTAATATTTACAGTAGCAATTATTATTTGCTCTCTTTGTACTATAAAGGGCTCATTTTATTTTATTTTTTTAACCCCATTATATTACTGGCCGATTACCGTAATCAATTATGAAAATAGTAATCAATTAATTTCATAACCGATTAGTTGATGATTAATCGATTAGTTGTTTCAGCCCTATTTTTAATATATGGACACTTACCTGTCCAGGGAGCCTGCATTGTCGGCACCCCAGCCAATCTTTGGATCGGCTGTTGGGTGCAGCCACCGCCATTCTTGGTAAGGGAAACCGGCCGTGAAGCCCTTTGGCTTCACAGCCGTTTTCCTACTGCGCATGTGTGCTGCGCTTTCTAATTGGCCCGGCAACGGAGGAGGAGGGGGGGGGGCAAACTTCTGAGAGGCGGCACGTCTCTGGAAGTGGGGAAGGGGTACCTGTCAAAAACGGGTCCTCTTTCTCTCCTATCCCATGAAAGGTGCCAAATTTTGCCAACCGGGGGGTGGGCGACGAATAAGCAGAAGTTCCTCTTTTGGGTGAAGCTCTGCTTTTAAACTGACCTCTTTAACACACAAAAGTTCATCCCTTGTTGATCTAAGAACTAAAAGCTACCTTTAAAAATTTGAATTGGACTGCGCTGAGGTGATAGTACTTCATTAATCCTGTCTAGCTGCTCTCTAATTGAGAAATCGCAACATGAAAGTGGTAAATCAAGAGACAGTGCTGACAATGTTGATTAACATTTGCCGGCTTTTTTATTTTTTATTTTTTTTGACAGCTCAGTGAATAGAGAATGGCTCTGCACTTACATGAATGAATTGTATAAATCCTACATAGAGATCGTGGGGTGGGGGGGGGGTTGAATCAATATCACAATTCATTTTTTTTATTTAATGATTAATCATGCAGCTCTAAAACATTTCCAATAATAAATAAAAAAAAAAAAATTCAAACCAATTTCTTCATAAATTTAGGCTGATATGTATTCTGCTACATACTTTTGGTAAGAAAAATCACAATAAGCGTATATTGATTGGTCTGTGCAAGGGTTATACTGTTGACAAGCTCTATGATGTGTGTATATTTAATGGAATTGCCATACATTTTTTTATTTTTTTTTTTTTTTTTTTTTTTTTTTTTTTTTTATACTAATAATGGTAGTGATCAGCAAGTTTTAGCAGGACTGGGATAGAATGGCGGGCAATCTGCCACTGACACTTTATGGAAACCAATGACACTGATAAAGTGGTCATTGCTAAAAATATGCACTATCATTGTACTAATTACACTGGCTGGGAATGGGTTAACATCAGGGGCAATCAAGGGGTTTATTATGTACCTAAACGTGTGCTTGGTGCGTTCACTATGTGCCGTTTTCACATCCTGCTTTGCAGGGAAAAATAATTGCCACATCCCCACTGACAGGACAGAGCTCTGTATTGTTTACATTCTCGGAGATCTATCATCCTCTTCTCCGATCAGCGGGCGCCGATGGTCAATCATTGGCCAGCACCTGATGATTGGCCCCTGCCCCTTTGAAAGAAACCTATTTCATGAGAAGTTGTACCCATTATTCCTAGTGCCAGGTATTATTATTTTTTTTGTATATGTTTACGTATTTACAGACCTTCCCAGATCCAGTCTGGTTGTGGGTTCACGTTCAAATGTAATGACGTATGGGGTTCAAGCCTGGGAACCGTGCAGAAAGGAAGGGCTGCTGCTGAAACAGAAGGTCTACCCTTTACTCGTCCTTACTAGCTGAGCATGCCTACTCTCATTCTAAAGGCGACAACCCTACTTGTGCATAGGAAGCCAACCAGGCTGTGTTGCCATCCTGAGAACGTAGAAATAAAGGCTGTAACTGGCAGGATAAAGAGCTGGGGGAGGGGGGGGGGGGGGGTGGAAATCAGGTAAAGAAAAAAAATCAAAGCTAAAAGTATAACTAAAGGCAATTTTTTTTTTTTTTTTTTTTTTTTTTTTTTAGTTTTGGATAGTAGAGATGGATTACAACCCCTGTATTTTTATTTTTTGCGATCTGTCTCTGCCGTTAGGGAGAGTTGCCCTCTCTATTTGTCCTGTTTGATAGTTAAAGAAAATTCCAAATTTTGGGTTGTCCCCAGAAAAGTAATAGCGGGGAAATCTTCCAATGGGGACACTAGTTCTGGTGACCTGGGGGTCCCCAAGGAATTTCCTTCATTTTCAGGGATTTCCTCTCACTTTTTGTTTGGCTATAGAACAAGAAGCCAAGCGAAATCTCGGCAATGGGACACAGATGGCGAAAACAAATATCTGAAGGTAAATCTCTACAGATGGGGGGGGGGGAATCCATGGGGAGTTCTAAGCCTTGCTTGCTCTATCCAGAATAAAAAAAAAAGTTTTTACCTATAGTTCTACTTGAACTCCTGGCTGTTTTTTCTCCTATACCCCCTACAGCCCTCTAATCACTTGCATAAAAAAATAAAATATAATAAAAATCTCCTTCTGTTCTCCTAAATCCACAGTGACATGACATTCTGGTCCCAAATCTTGTCTCCGAGTACAGGCGGTTGGGTCATTCTGCCACATTGCCACCAGTGTGATGTGGACAATTGCTATCAGCCATCTAGCGCCAGGATCCACTCAGGATCTAGAAGATTCTGCAGGTGATTCTAGCAGTGTGAGGGGAATGTCAGGGACTGTCGGGCACGGGCATGTCTATCGCTGGATTATCAGTCCACAGCACACACTCTGGCGAGGGACCTGGATAGCAGACTTGGATAAGTATTATATACTTCCAAAGGTCAAATCATTATTATTATTTTTTTTAAATGACAGGGTGCCAAACTTTTGCAGGTGCTGTGATTTACCTTTCCTGTTGGTTAAACTGGGGGGGGGGGGGCGGGGATAATTTCACGTTAAAATTTGCAGAAACAAATCTGATGCCTGTGGAGGTGAAGACCTCCTTGCACTTAGAAACTCAGTGGAACATGTAATTTAAAGGGAGCTTTGCATATATCTTTGTGCATTTGTATGTGGCGCTGGTTGTCGTACTTGGTGTATGTGTGTTGTCCCTTATAAATCAGTTGCTGATTGTTGTGTGGTCTCGTTGGCTTTAGTGAGTTCAAGTCCATCGTCGTCGGTCTCGGTGTGCAGATTTGCCTTTCCTTGACTGTGCAATGTATAACCTGTGTGCCCTTGTCCTCTTACCATTAGAATATTCTTTGAATTCTTCAGCTGAGAAGGTGGAGGCTTTGCCTGATCCGGTCTTCTCAGACTCGAGGAACCGCGTTCGTGTCAAGCAGGACCTGGCCACGCTACCAGCTGAGCTCATCAGCCAGATCGGGAATCGTTGTCATCCAAAACTCTACGAAGAAGGAGATCCTGCTGAGAAGATAGAACTGGTGACGGGTACGTACTGCCGGCTTTTTATATACTCCTCTGTTTTCTAACAACAAGCTGCTATGTGTCTACTTAGGTTGACCACATGTTGGCCCCACTTTGTTCTAAGATATTGTAGCTGAACTGAGGTTCTGCACTGGTCCATTGGGCTCAGAACAGTCCATAAATTGTGTGAACCTTATAAATCCCTCATTCACTTCTGTATCTATAGGCATTGTGGATAAATTCCCCTTCAAAGCTCACAACAGTGGCACAGGAATCTCTGCTATTTTCCATTGAAAGCAGAATCTTGGCAGTCTGCCAACCAGATGTTTCTAAGCTCTCAGAAACTAAAATCTTGGGAGTCTGTTGTGATCTTCAAAAATGAATCACTTCACAGTGGCTGCATTTAGAGAGGTTAGTGATGGCTTGCCTTCAAACTCTTTTCCTGCTTGTTATTAATAAATTTTTGAATGCAGTTTAAAAAGGAAGTAAAACCCATCAGGGTTTCCCTGCAAAGGTAAAAGCATAATGGGCTACTATGCATCGCATAGTAGCCCATTATGTGCCACTTACCTGAAACCGAAGCCTGTGATGTCCCCGGTTTCCTCACTGGCAGGAAGCATCCATTCTTCACCCCTCTTCCTTCCGGGGCTGCGAACGCCGGCTCTGTGACTGGCCGGAGTTGCGTGACTTAACTCCCGCGCATGCACGCGGGAGCTGCCAGTCACGGCATGACCCCAGCTTGAAATGGCACAATGTGCGCTTTCAAGAGTGCGCAAACTCAGAATACATCAGCGCATGCGCAGAAAACGCCATTGTTAGGGTACATGGTAATTATCTCCTTAACCGTGCAGGTTTAGGAAATATTTCAAGCACCTACAGGTAAGCCTTAATCTAGGCTTACCTGTAGGTGAAAGTGGTCTGTAAGGGTTTACAACCACTTTAATGCCCTATAGCAGGGATATGCAATTAGCGGACCTCCCAGATGTTGCAGAACTACAAGTCCCATGAGGCATAGCAAGGCTTTCACAGCCACAAGCATGACACCCAGAGGCAGAGGCATAATGGGACTTGTAGTTTTGCAACAGCTGGAGGTCCGCTAATTGCATATCCCTGCTCTATAGTCTGGACACAGGGGCACTTCCTGCTACTACTGGAGTGACAAAAGCTAAATTGTATTTGTTTCTAAGGTGTGCCTATGGTGTGCGTGGGGGGTTCTTCTTTTTTTTTTTAACACTGTTTTACTACAATACAGAAGATGATGAAGAAAATCTAGAATTATAAATCTATACTCCGGTGGCTAAACTCTTAGGATTGGTACAAAAATATTATTCATATTTTGCCCCTTTAAGGTTTGTGGTCATCATTTCTGCTTTCTTACCGTTTCAGGAACGAATGTGTTTATTACCCGTGCCCAGCTGATGAACTGTCATATCAGCGCTGGAACACGCCACAAAGTCCTACTTCGCCGGTTACTGGCCTCCTTCTTTGACAGGTTAGAAAAGGGATGGGTTGTTATGATGGAACGTTACAGCTGGCTTTTCCATGTGTAGCGAGCGGTTAATGGTCATAATGAAAAAATGTTATTCCTTGTATTTTACAGTATCTTCTTCTTTTTTTTTTTTTTTTTGAAGAGTACATAGAACCGTCCGTATCGGCCCCACCTATTAGAGGATCACGTAGCCTAATTTGCCTGCTACAGTCATGCAATTACATACCCTATAGCAGGGGTAGGCAACCCTGGGCCCTCCAGCTGTTGTGGAACTACATTTCCCATGAGGCATTGCAAGGCTGGAAGTTACAATTACTCCCAGAGGCATGAATGGGATTTTTAGGTCTGCAACAGCTGGAGGGCCCCCGGGTTGCCTGCACTACACCTGCCTTATAGGGCCTGTTCTCAGCTGCATAAGAACTGGGGTAGGAGAAACTTTTTACCTGCAAAAAGATGTGCGCTTATTATCTTCTTCTTTTTTTTTTTTTTTTTTTTTTTTTAGGTGAACTTCTCATTTTAAAGTGTGTGTAAACCTCCAGCAATGACCTTCATTATTATATATATATATATATATATATATATATATATATATATATATATATATATATATATATATATAATATTGAAGGTCATTGCTGGAGGTTTACATACACTTTAAAATGAGAAGTTCACCTAAAAAAATAAATAAAATAAAAAAGATAAATGCATATCTTTTTGCAGGTAAAAAAAAAGTTAATTTATTTTTATTATAAACCTGTAAAACATTGCATCTACGATCAGCAGATTACAGGCGCAATCTCAGGCTCCTGCAGACTGTCAGCTTAGCTGTCTGCATGTACCTCGTATGAGCAGGCAGTTACTGAATGACAGGAAGACTCGCTGAATTACGTAGAACCCTCATCAGCATCCTGATAGTTCATCATTAAGAAATACAAGCCGTCAGCCACAATGTATGACTGTAGTTATAGTTTTCCCTTTCACAGAACGAATGATGTGGCTGGAGGGGCAGAGCCCTGCATGGCCTTTTTTTTTTTTTTTTTTTTTTATTTCATTTTTTTTTTTATAAATTGTGACAACGGGAGCAGGGAGAAGATCCCCGGCCCACTGTTAAAATTGTACTCTGGAGGGTGCAGGGGCTGCTCACTTAGTAGCTGGATACGGGTGTAACATGTTATGAAAGGTGAACTTTGCCTTTTAAGCATTGCAAGCTGTACTAGGACAGGGTGGTGTTGCATTCAGGGTGGAAGAAGAAAACTTCTTAAGGATCATTAGCAATCTGTGGTAGCCAGGACATATAATTAAGTACAAATAGTTTTTGTTCTATGACCCAACCTGGGGACAAGCTGAAGACAAGTCGTTGCAAACAGTCCTTACACATGTAAATGACTGTTGACCACATTAATATATATATTTTTTTTTCAATAGAAGTGTACTGAGCTGCATTGGGTGGTCCTTTTTTTAGAAATATTGTTTAGAATTTTTGAACAGTGCTTTTTTTTTTGTTTTTCTCATCTTTCAGGAACACTTTAGCAAACAGTTGTGGAACAGGAATCCGCTCGTCCACCAATGACCCCAGTAGGAAGCCCCTGGACAGCCGAGTGTTGCACGCTGTGAAGTGTGAGTATTGTCTTCTGAGATATTAGGAGAACAACAGAGCATGTGCAGAGTAGGGTGAGACACTGTATTACTGGATTTTAAACGGTATAGACACTTTATTTTTTTATGTTTTTATATAGCTATACCTGCAAAAGGGGCCAGCCTGATGTGATCTAGCAGGACTTAATTTTCTGGCAAAATGTCCACTTTAAACTTTTTTTTTTTTTTTTTTTTTTTTGATTAAGTAACAAATATTTGTCTTTCCCTAGTAGATTACCATCTTAAACACCCTTATCCTAACATACATACACTGTGGCATAGCTCGATTTTTGTGAGCCATCAAGCAATTCCAGCAGAAAAATGGTTCTGTGAACTGAGGAAATAAAGATGGCATCTTGTTCTTTAATCTGTGTTTGTCCTCATGACACATCACAGGAAGCACCATCATGGCTAACAGAGGACAGAATTAGAAATAGACTTGGCAAACTTGAACATTAATAAATCACCGGGACCAGGTGGCTTGCACCCGAGGGTACTTGGGGAACTCAGTCAAGTAATTGCCAGACCATTGTTCCTAATTTCTACTGACTGGAATGGTACCAGCTGATTTGAAGAAAAGCCACTGTAACACCAATGTTTATAAAAAAAAAAAAAAGTCAAAATGCATCCCTGGGAATTCCAGACCAGTTAGCCTAACATCAATAGTATGCAAGCTCTTGGAGGGGATAAGGGACTATATACAAGATTTTAGTAATGAAAACGTTAGCATTAGCAGTAATCGGCATGGATTCGTGAAGAATCGTTCTTGCCAATCTACTAACCTTCTAAGAGGAGGTGAGTTGCCATCTAGATAAAGGAAGGCCCCTAGACGTGGTGTATCTGGATTTTGCAAAAGCATTTTTATAAAGTTCCCCACAAAAGTTTATTGTACAAAATAAGGTCCGTTGGCATGGACCATAGGGTGAGTACATGGTTTGAAAACTGTCTACAAGGGCGAGTTCAGAGGGTGGTGATAAATGGGGAGTACTCTGAATGGTCAGGGGTGGGTAGTGGGGTCTCCCAAGGGTTCTGTGCTGGGACCAGTCCTATTTCATTTGTTCATAAACAACCTGGAGGATGGTTAAACTGTTCAATCTCTGTATTTGCAGTTGATACCAAGCTAAGCAGGGCAATAACTTCTCCGCAGGATGTGAAAACCTTGCAAGAAGATCTGAACAAATTAAAGGGGTGGGCAACTACATGGCAAATGAGGTTTAATGTGGAAAAATTTAAAATAATGTGCTTGGATGGCAAAAATATGAATGCAATCTATACACTGGGGGGAGAACCTCTGGGGGAATCTAGGATGGAAAAGGACCTGGGGGTCCTAGTAGATGATGGGCTCATCAATGGCATGCAATGCCAAGCTGCTGCTAACAAAGCAAACAGAATATTGGCATGTATTAAAAAGGGGATCAACTCCAGAGATAAAACAGTAATTCTCCCGCTCTACACAACTCTGGTCCGGCCGCATCTGGAGTATGCTGTCCAGTTCTGGGCAGCAGTTCTCAGGAAGGATGTACTGGAAATGGAGCGAATACAAAGAAGGGCAACAAAGCTAATAAAGGGTCTGGGAGGATCTTGGTTATGAGGAAAGGTTGCGAGCACTAAACTTATTCTCTCTGGAGAAGAGACGCTTGAGAGGGAATATGATTTCAATATACAAATACCGTACTGGTGACCCCAAAATAGGGATAAAACTTTTTTGTGGAAGGTAGTTTAATAAGACACGTGGCCACTCATTAAAATGAAAGGAAAATCGGTTTAGCCTTAAACTGCATAGAGGGCTCTTTAGAACTTTGTCAGGAAGATTAATCGGGAATATACACTGTATAAATTAAACTGGCGCACGTTTTAATGGTATTTTTATTTGAATTTTTGGCACCCTAAAACTCCCATATGTATGTATTACCCTTTTCGCTCCTTTTTTTACAGTAATATTTAGTACAGTAAAGATTGGGGAAAGGTGATCGCAGTGCCTTTGTTTAATATTCTACATTTTCTGGGGATGAAATTGTCATGCAGGAAAAGGTCACGCAGCTCTTTGTTCTGACAGTCTCAGGGATGAGCAGCATGACCACCACCTGCCCTAATCCATTATCTTTTAAGCTTTGACTAGAGTGGAGGACCTAGATGGCAATTTAATATCTGGCAATGGTTTTGGCAGGATTTGGACCTTTAAATCCATCCACCTCACAGCTTTATAGCTCATTATAGTCCTGGACACCGCATGTCACGGTTTGATTTTCTTGCAAATTACTAAATTTTTATCTTCCAGTAAAAATACATTGTCATGTCCTCCAGTGCTTAGGGGTGCTGAAATGAATCGTTGCAACGATGCATCGCGATTCGGGTGTCCCCGATGCGGCATTGATGCGTAAGGATCGGAAAATCGATTGCCGGGTGATGTCATCCCGACTTGCAACGTCCCTCCTGGGAGAGCGATCCGAGAGTATTGTTAAAATTACTTTGTTTTAATAAATGCCGTGTTACAATGAATGATGTGCCCCGCTGTATGTGCTTTTTTAAAAAAATATGTCGCTTCATACCAAATTTCATAGGACAATACATCCCGCTCATGTGACGGCCCGGCCCATCCCGTCTCTCTCACATACAGCGGGGCACATCATTCATTGTAACATGGCATTTATTAAAACAAAGTAATTTTAACAACAGTAAGTAGAGTACAAATGTGTTAGAGAAGTGATGGCTGCGTTTGACGGGCACAGTGGCTGCATTTGATGGGGGCGGTTCAGTATTTTTCAGTTTGTTTGCGCCCTCCCCCAAAAAAAATTTGAGCACTAGCCGCCACTGGTCAGCACAGAGACAGTACAAGGAACTTCACAGGGCTGTTTGTCAGCTGTGGATTGTAATCCCTGCTGACCTCCCAGCAGCAGTGTGTGTGAATGTCTGTACCCTGTAGTGCACCAGATTAGTGCACTTTTAAAGTGGGTGAGGTTATTTTTAATTCAAAGTGCAGTTCCAGTCAATTTTTTGTTTATTAAAAGTCAGCAGCTACAAAAAAAGTGTATCTTCTGACTTTTAAAAAAGACACTCATCTGTCCCACAATCCAGTGACATGGCCACCCAAACCCTCCATTCTCTCCCCCTCCTGTCCGCAGCACTGGCAATACTACTGTGGGCATCCGGCTGTGACAGCTTGCAGTAATGGTAGTAATTACAGGAAAGACCTGACAGGATGGTTGTACTGAAGTTGATTGATCAACTTTAGTACAACCAGCCAGCTTATAGATCGAAAATTCAGCCAGTTCTTGCTGAACCGACCGACCGAATTTTGAGCTATCTGTGGCTTGCGTAACTCTGGTGCCTATTGGAATGCATAATTATATTAACACAACTGCTGTAACAGGAAAGGAATAAGACTGGGAAAATGGAAGTTGACTGCAATGTCTATCAAATTTGAATATTACACAAAAATAACCAGAGTGAATACTAAATGCAGTTTTGAAATGATTGATGTTCAAACTTGCCTGGCCCAATGTGAAAAATATATTGCCTTCTCCCCCTTGCTCAATCATGAATGAACTGTGATTAACCAAATTTTTTGGAAAGCTGAGTTAAATTTCACTTGCCACACCCAGGCCTAAATGCTGCAAGAACCGTTGAATTAAGAAATCACTAGAATCTGTCTGACAAAGTGAAGCACGCTAAAAGATCTTAAAAAGCCACACGTCATGCTGCAGTGTAAAGAAGTTCAAGAACAGATGAGAAACCGTAAGTAATTGACATGAATCAGTCTGGAAAGGCTTATAAAGCCATTTCTAAAGCTTTGGGACTCCAGCGAACCACGGGGAGAACAATGGTGAACCTTCTCAGGAGTGACCGACCTATCAAAATTACTCCAAGAGCATGACGACTCATCCAGGAGGTCATAAAAGAACCCAGAACAAGATCTAAAGAACTCCAGGCCTCACTTGCCTCAGGTAAGGTCAGTGTTCATGATTCAACAATAAGAAAAAGACTGGGTAAAAATGGTGTCCATGGGAGAGTTCCAAGGCCAAAGCCACTGCTGACCAAAAAAGAACACAAAGGCTCATCTGACATTTGACAAAAACCCTCTTGATTATCACCAGGACTTTTGGGCAAATATGCTGCGGACTGATAAGACAAAAGTAGAACTTTTTGGAGCGTGCGTCCCGTTACATCTGGCATAAAACGAATACAGCATTTCATAACAAGGACACCGTACCAACAATCAGACATGGTGGTGGTAGCGTGATGGTCTGGGGCTGCTTTGCAACTTCAGGACCTGGACGACTTTCCATAATTGGTGGAACCATGAATTCTGGGCTCTACCAGGAAATACTAAAGGAGAATGTCCGGCCATCAGTTCCTGAACTCAAGTGCACTTGGGTTATGCAGCAGGACAATGATCTGGAAAAACAACAGCAAGTCCACCTCTGGCTCAGAAATAAATAAATTTAAGGATATGGAGTGGCCTAGTCAAAGTCCAGACTTAAATCCAATTTGAGATGCTGTGGCATGACCTTAAACAATGTGGTTGAATTAAAAAGAGTGGGCCAAAATACCTCCAACGATGTGAAGGACTCATTGCCAGTTATCGCAAACTCTTGATTGCAGTTGTTGCCGACAAGGGTGGCACAACCATTTATTAGGTTTAGGGGCAATTTTTCACATAGAGCCGGGCAGGTTTGAACAACACTTTTTTTTTTTTATTTTTTTTTTTTTACCCTTTTTAATAAATGAAATCCTCATTTAAAAACTGCATTTTGTATTTACTCAGGTCATCTTTGTGTAATAAAATTAGCTTGATGAGCTGAACCATTTAGGTGTGATAAATATGCAAAAAAAAATCATAATGGGGGCAAATACCTTTTCACAGTACTGTATATACTTATGTCAGATATCTGTAGCAGTTTGTGATTGCAGTTGGAAAGTCTTGCATGGATGGTACAGTCTAGGGATGCACCAATACCATTATTTTTTAAAATTTTTATTATTTTTATTTTTTTACAATGAGTACAAGTACCGATACTTGGTATGGTTAGATGGTACAAAGCATTATAAAGCTATTTACAAATGAAATAAATTTATTTTATTTTAATTTATTGCTTTTTCAATGTGAAATGTATAAATATTTGTTAATATATGTGTAAAAATATTCACTAACAAAACAAACAAAAAAAATTGTTAATCGTTTATAAAATAGACGTGAAAAAAAGCAGGAAAATAATTATTAAATGGAGGAGAATAGGGAGTTAATTAAGGCTGATTGGAGTAAATTAAGGGTTATTAAGGGGTTAAACATAGGAACATTTGTTCATCCATTTGATATGCAGATGAAGAAACAGAAATGTACAAAACGAAACAATGTTTCTTTTTATTTTACGGTTTCAGGGCTGAGCAATGTTGTTAAATATTGTCTTTTTTGTTTTTTTTTTGTTTTTTGTTTTTTACAGCTCCAATTTCTGGACTTCTTTTAACTGCTTTCAGACCGCCTCACGCAGACATACTGCGGCAGAAGGGCACATACGGGCAGATTAACATACCTGTACGTTGCCCTATAAGAGGCGGCTTGCGGGCGCGCACCCGCCGGGAGCTCAATGAACGTGATCGCAGGTCCTCAGTGTCCGCGGGGATACCTTCGATCGTCTCACGGAGAGAAACAGGGAAATGCTAATGTAAACCAGCATTTCCCCATTCTGCCTAGTGACGCTGATCACAGCTCCCTGTGATTGGAAGCGGTGATCAGTGTTGTCGCACACAGCCCCTCCCCCCACACCGTTAGAATCACTCCCTAGGACACGCTTAACCCCTACAGCGCCACCTAGTGGTTAAACCCTTCACTGCCAGTCACATTTACACAGTAATCAATGCATTTTTAATTGCACTGATCGCTGTATAAATGTGTGGTCCCAAAATCATGCCAAAAGTGTCTGATGTGTCCGCCATTACTAGTAAGATAAAAAAAAAAGTATAATAATGCCAACTATCCCCTATTTTGTAGACGCTATAACTTTTTGCGCAAACCAATAAATCAATAAACGCTTATTGCGATTTTTCTCCCCCCCCCCAAAAAAAAATTAGATGTAGAAGAATACGTATCGGCCTAAATTGAGAGGAAAAAAAAGTTTTTTTTAATATATATTTTTTGGGGATATTTATTATAGCAAAAATTGTCGCTATTTTTTGTTTATAGTGCAAGAAATAAAAACCGCAGAGGTGATCAAATACCACCAAAAGAAAGCTCTATTTGTGGGGGAAAAAAGACGTCAATTTTGTTTGAGAGCCACGTCGCACGACCGCGCAATTATCAGTTAAAGCGACGCAGTGCCAAATCGCAAAAAGTGCTCTGGTCTTTGGCAGCCAAATGGTCCGGGACTTAAGTGGTTAACACTGGGGAGACCCACTGACAGCTCAAAGATCAGGTATCGGTGCATTTTCATGAGTACCGATACTTATGCAAATACTTGGTATCGGTACCCATACTAGTATCGGTGCAAACCTAGTACAGTGCATGCATAATATCTTAAACATGTACGTCATCCCTTCAGTTGACCTCTCATGTCTTCCACAGTTTACTGTCAGAATTTTGCCCCGAATTTTAAGGAGAGCGAGATGAACGCCATTGCAGCGGACATGTGCACAAACGCCCGGCGCGTGGTGCGCAAGAGCTGGATCCCAAAGCTGAAGCTGCTGATGGCCGAAGGAGACGCTTACACATCTTTCATCAACGACACCGGCAAAATGGAGCCCGACCTGATGGGAGCGGCCACTGGCGGAGATCATGGCACCGGCTTCGACGGTGAGCCAGGCGAGGGGATGCCCTGATAACCCTTCTGTACGGGCCCACACATGTAAATATCGCCCTCTGTCTTCACCGAGGGAAGAGGGTGTAGAGGACAATGTGGCACTCAGGAGGTGGACTGTAATCTAAACGCCGCAGTAGGAGGTGCTAAGTATGACTGTGTGCTGCTGCACGAACTAGAGACTGGTGTGGAGGTACTCGGTATCACTATACACTGCTGCATGAGGTACTCGGTATCATTTAGCGCCCCCGTGTTCCATTATCAGTATAGAGTTATACGCAGTGTCATTATATAGCGCAGAGTGTGTACATTATCAGTGTATAGAGATACTCCGCATCGTCATACAGCACATCAAAGGTCGTAGAGCTACAACTGAGATTCACTTGTAAATAGATACTTTTGCGTCATTTTATAGTGCAGTCGAGGTAGAAGTACGGTATTCTCACTGGCCAACTGACAACCCAAGTCCTGCATCCCTGCTGCGAGATTTAGCGTTTTTTCCTTTTAGTATTTACTTTACATTTTTCAAGCCTCTCCTGCCACATCCCAAGAAGGAGTCGAAGGTCGTCCCGGAGCATGCTGGCTGCGCACAAAAAGCCCGGTGTGCTCAGGCCTGAAACAAGTTGCAAATATGACCCGTATATTCTTTTAGCTTGCAAGGTAAATACTGGTGTTGCACAAGCTCTTTCAATAAGAAATAAATATGGACAGAGCCTCCCCCCAACTAAAGCAGCCAGATTTCTGCCTTCTTTTTTTTTTTTTTTGTAGTCAAATCACTGAAAGATTTATTCTGATTGGTCGCTGTGGGTCACCGTACTTAGTTGATGTAGCTCCATAGACTTAATTTTCTTAACTGCACTAGAAGAAAGAGCTAGATGCTCGCTTGTTGCTGATGGCAGCGCTGTTTTTATACTGTGCTCCAGGCTTTGAACGATCTCCAGGCGTGTTCTTGGGTCTTGCAAGCAGAAGGTATCTCACTTTTTGAAAGGATTGAAAACATTTTTAATAACTGTACGCCTTTTCTCCAAAGTTTTGGTGATTTCCTTATCCTAATTTTGAGCAACGCCAGCACCTTGCTTGGGGTGAACCAGTCACCCCACGGGAGCCAGATTTTTTTTTTTTTTTTTTTTTGGCAAAACCAATATTTTATAGAATACAACTTATTCTTTTATGATGCTTCGTTTCTTGGCTATCTCTTAAATGAGCTTCCTTCCCTTCCCTTGTTTTACATTGTCTCTGTTGCCTTTTGTTCCCAAGATTGTTGCAGCACAAACACCTGACTGGTCATGGTGTAATCTCACAAACCATTGATGAATTTTATGTATGTGTGGCTTGTGAATGAAATTTATTGGGTTAGCTAATTTTGTGCTCAGGCACAAAGGTAGCTAGCATTAAGGCTGCAGATAACAATAAGAAACGGTTTCCTTGGTGTATGATTTTTGTCTTTTATATCTTTGAGCTTCATTTTCTTAAAGGGTAAGTTCACATTTTACAGAAAAATCTGTAAGGTGAACTTATTCAGGACCCCCCCCCAGTCCCGCTGACCTGGAGCGCGGTCATCACCTGCTAGGAGAGATCGGATAGCCTCCTCACCGTCCGGGGCTTAGAAATCCCCCGCAGCTTAATCTCCAAAATGTACCTCGTTAGGCGGGACGTGTAGGAGCATTCTAATTGGTCGACTCTGTCACATGTGTGGTGCCGACCGATCAGAAATTGCGTAGCCCGTCCTGTCACCGCAGGCGAAGAGGAGAGAAAGCCGTGGGGATTTCGACACCCCCCCCCCCCCCCCCCCCCCCCCCGGACCTGTACAGCAGCGATGTGATCTGTCTGTGCGGGAGATCGCCGGAGTCGAGGTTAGCGGGATCCTGTGCATTGGGAAAGGGGATCCAGTGTAAGTTCACCTTACAAATTTTCTGTAAAAGTGAACTTGCATTTTAAAGGCCTGTACATTTACAAAGGTTTTGTTTTTGCACTTTAAAAAAGGGCATGGGGGTTGGCTGGAATCGCTCTGTTAACCCTTCGATCCTTTTCACTTTTGAACGTAAGAAAGATTTAGGAGAAGGCACCACAAAGACCTTGCTATTACCCTTGCTAGCCAGAGAATCCTCTATTAGTGGTCATCAGCCTTGTCCTCAGGGCCCACTAACAGGCCAGGTTTTATGTATTACCTTGGGGAGATGCAGACTAGAATACTGCAATCACTGAGCAGCAAATGACATCACCTGTGATGTATTTCAGTTATCTTGCAAACCTGGCCTGTTAGTGGGCCCTGAGGACAGGAGTTGATGACCACTGCTCTATTATGTCCCCTCTGATCCTGATTATTCATTTGCCATTAAGGGCTCGAAGAGATTTCCTCTTTCGGCGAGAGTGCATGGAAGTAAATAAGGGCATTCTCATTGGATAGCAGAGCAATACGTGGGTGTGGCTTATACCAAACGCTACATTCATAGCCCTTAGTTATAAGGTGAAACTGTGATCAGAGGGGAATGTACCAGTGGCTTATCAGGCTGATAAAGGTAAATGTGACTTAATTTCAAAAGGAAAAAAAAAAATGGCTGACACGTTTGCTTTATAATTTATTACCAAAAATAGCCACAAAGGCTACAAAATGGCTTGATGGATTGTGAATGGGCAGAAGATCATTTTTGATCTTTGTTTGATGCTAGCACACAAACATCATGGACAATTTTATGGCAGAGGGATTCTGATGGGTTTTTAAGTTTACTTGGGTTGGCTTTTTATGAAACTTCAGAAAGGGGTAATTGCTTGTAGCAGCCAAAAATATTGCTCTCATGATTCCCCCCCCCTCCCCCCTCCCCCCCTTGAGCAGGTTATATATGGAAAGTAGAAACCTGCTTGCTATGGGCACCAGCCAGATTTCTCATTTTGCTGTGGGGGCTTTAAAGTGTTGCTAAACCCAGGACCCTGCATTCATTATATCTGGTCTCCCACAATACACAGAACATGGAAATGTAATTTTGCTTTAGTAAATATAAACTGCTAAATACCTTTTTTTTTTTTTTTTTTTTTTTTTTTTTTTCTCATCAGCAGTATATAGCAGTCTTGTGACTTCTCTGTCTGTTTAAAGCTTGTAGGAGGAGTTTTCATTCTTCTCTGACTGTCCTATAAGGCTGCATGCCCCCCCTGACCCTCTTTCTGGACAGTGCTGATTGGCCCTGTGTTGATCACATGGGAAAAAAAAACCTCTAGCAATACACACCAAACTGAGCATGTGCAGCTTTTCCCCTATCCTTTGTTCTGTTAGCAGATAGATTGGGGACGGTGGAAGATCAGAGAAGACAGGATCAAACAGCATTTTTACATAATACAGAGGATAAACTCCTAAGGTTCCACAGTGAATATAACAGGCATGCTTTACTGCATATACAGACTGATTTTACTGTTGTGGGTTTAGTAACACTTTAAAGCGGAGGTCCACCCTAAAGTGGACCTTCCGCTCATTGGAATCCTCCCCCCCCTCCGGCGCCACAATCGGCACCTTTCAGGGGGGAGAGGGGTGCAGGTACCTGGACAGTACATGTATCTGCACCCACTTCCGGAATAGCTGTCTGCGGAAAGGGGTGTCGATTATGCCCCTTTCCGAAAGTCCCCCGCTGCCTGCTGGGAAACACACAGATCCCAGAGGCAGCGGGTCCATCCTTATTGCGCAGCGCGACTCGCGCATGTGCAGTAGGGAACCGGGAAATGAAGCTGAAAGGCTCCACTTCCTGATTCCCATACCCAAGATGGCGGCGGCAGCACCCGAGAGACGATCGAGAGATCGGCTTCGGGTGCCGACATCGCGGGCGCGCTGGACAGGTAAGTGTCACTATTTTAAAAGTCAGCAGCTGCAGTATTTGTAGCTGCTGGCTTTTAAAAAAAAAAAAAAAAAAAACGCAGACTCCCGCTTTAAGTATGAAGGGGTCTGCCCATAGGAGCCAATTAGTGCTTTAGTTGTAGCAGAGTGAAAAGGTAGTTGGCCACTATGGCCAACTTGGCAACACTTTTTAGAAACTTTTGTGTGTAATATATATGTTTAATAAATATATATTATACACACGTGTATATGTGAAATCCTCAAGTCAAGAGAGAATGTCAGAGTATGTGAATCCATTCCTCAGATCTGTTGTTGGAGGACAGCTTTGTCCAAGATTTTTAAATCCTTTATCAACATGGAAATTCCTCTGATTGAGAATCTCCTTATTTGCTGTACATTGATTTGGATGTGGTTTAAATGAGGAAGTTGTAAATCATTCTAAGAGATAAATATCCTCCCACGTATTTGACCCTTCACACAGAGCTATGAGCAAGGATCTGATCAGTATTTTTATTTTTTTTAAATGGATAGCATGCATGGATACAGTGGTTTGCCGATTGGTTAGTCTGATAGCCAACCAGAATACATCGCTGAAATTAGCAGCGAGGATATATACTAAGGCGCTTCCACCAATGCCTGGCTGGTGCGACGTGTCTCAATCATTCAGAGTCTTATCACAACTTCTACACTGACAGACATAAAAGAGGGAGCAGTAGGTAAAGCTGCATGTAGGATTAGGTAGGTAGTTTTATCTGTGTATATATAGGTGCACAGATCTGCAGCTATGTTACTGATTTTATGTTTGCATAAGCACAGAATTCTCTCTAGGGATTTTTAAAAAGGATGTATTCCAGTATACACCGCATATGAATAGGTTTCTTTTTTAAAAGGAGGTTAGAGATTAAGAAACATCCTCAAAATAAAAAAATCAGTCTTTTCCCGCACATTACACATACCCCTTTTTCCTCCCACAGTCTTCTGGCTGGTCATATGATGTCCTTTGGGCCTCTCTTCTCTTGTTCCTTGGTGTTGGGCAGTTCACAGCCCCTAAATTATACAGAGCAGTGGTCATCAACCCCGTCCTCAGGACCCATTAACAGGCCAAGTTTTATGTATTGCCTTGGGTAGATGCAGACTAGAACACTGCAATCACTGAGCAGCAAATGATGGATTTCAGTCGTCTTGCAAACCTGGCCTGTTAGTGGGCCCTGAAGACAGGAGTTGATGACCACTGATATAGAGCATTGTGTCTCAACTGCAGTTCTCAAGGCACCCCAACAGGACATGTTTTCAGGATTTCCCTTAAGATGAAACGGCTGTGCTAATTACTAAGGCAGTGAAACTGATCAAATCTCCTGTGCAAAAAAAAAAAATGGAAAGCCTGAAAAAACATGACCTTTTGGTACCTCTTGAGGACTAGCGTTGAGAAACACTGCTACAGAGAACAGTGTTTATGTAAGATGTGAGTGGTGTTCTCTGCAGAGTTTGTGGGCCTTGGCCGGCAATCTAAGTCACCTCCCCAGGGGTGGAAGTGGGTTGAGTGACACTGGATGTCATTCAATCTAAAAGATGGGTGGTGAAAAGAACAGAGGGCAATACTGGACTGGGACATGAAGATAAATCATTTTAAGTGGAAACCTGCTTTAAGAAAGCATTTGCAGACAGGTCAAACCTGCCAGTGAAAGGTTGATGCTGTCCGGGAGCCATTTTCCATCTTGGAAACCTTTCAGCGTATGAATATATAGGAGCTTCTGTAGCTGACTTGAATGCTAAGGCTAGGTTCACACCTGTGCTTCTTTTCTTTCTTTTTTATTTTTTTGGGTGCATTTTTGATGTGATTTCATGCTTTATACTTTTTATTTTATTTTTTGTAGGAGGAGACTGGTTGTTAAAACACAAAACACTACTAAAAACACGCCAAAAAAATTGCATTTACATTTTGTTTTTCATGCGCACCCATTGAATTCTATGGGGCCAAAATCGCACCTTCCTGCACCAAAAGTGCCTGCACCTTTTTCTCCTAAAATACACTTAAGGAAAATGCACAGATGTGAACGGGCTAATTGGGAAAGCATGTAAAATGGTTTGTTGTGCATTATTGCACTTCAGCAAACACACTAATAGTTGCACAGGTGTAAACCAAGCCTAAGTGTCCCTGACTCCTAAATGAGAAGTACAGCTCGTTTTGGCGAGCTGTGCAGAGCGAACTGCGCTCCTGTGACAGAGGGCCGAAGCTTGCTGTCGGCTGATGTCACAGAGCCGGTCGGGATCCACACAGGAACCTGGAACCATAGCTGGCTAAGCCTCTCATTGAGGTGCTCCCACCCCCTCGACCAGCCCAGCGGCCCAATGAGGAAGGGGGCACAGGGAAGGCAGTGGTTACTGTCAAGGAGGACTGAAAATGGAGTGATCAGCGAGGGACAGATGCAGCATCTGATCGATGCTGCATTCACCTAGGTAAGTATGCTTAAAGAACAAAATAAAACAAAATTCTTACTTTTCTTTAACAAAGGGTGTGTGTGTGTGTATGTGTATGTGTATGTGTATGTGTATATATATATATATATATATATATATATATATATATATATATATATATATATATATATATATATATATATATATATATATATATATATATATATATATATATTATAATATACCCTTTGTTAAAGAGTAAGAGTTTTTTATTTTGTTCTTCTAAGCATACTAAATATAAAAAAATATATATGTTACATTGGTCCAAGCTGCACCAATGTAATTAGGTATAAAAAAAATCCAAACCTATAGTTCTCCTGTAGGCATACAGGTCTTACCAGCAGAGTTCCTGAGCATTGATTTTTAAGCTGAACCACAGCAAAAAAATAAAACTCAGACCATGAATAGAAAAAATAAAACAAGCAGGTTTGCTGCAATACTTGCCTTCAACCGAGAGCTCTTCCCTGTAGCTATTCCTTTCTACATGCTCAGTCCTCCGGGTTGAATAACGGCCGGTGTCATTCCAACCCACTTCCTCTGAGGCCAGGCTGTCATGAACCCCCCCCCCCCCCTCTTGGGGAAATGTCATCATATTTGGGGGGGGGGGGATGTTAGGATGTTCTGGGCTGATCAAATGGCTTTGACATGGTTATTTAGACCTGTGCTTTTTTTTTTTAACCTGGAACAGCTGTTTCAAGCTTCTCTCAGATAGCCACCTCCTATTCTTCATGCCTTTTTAGAATTTTTTTTTTTTTTTTTTTTTTTTATAGAATACCATATCTCCAAATCTTTTCATGCAGTTTTAAGTGCAGGAGTTTATTGGACAGCTGTGGTGTTTGAGCATGGCACCCCCTACCAGGCATGCTGTTACATGTTAATTTTGTAAATATATGTATAGTTGATCTTGTAGGAAGTTGGGAAAAGCCTGTAGTTTATAGGTTCTTCTGTACAGGTATAGTAGGGATAGAGAGGGCACTATATGGTACAAGTTAGTAATAAGGCCACTGAAAAATAGAACCTACTGTAATTACTGTATGCCAAAAGCTAACAACGCTGGGGCAGATGTATAACCACCGAAGGAATGGCAAAATGATATTGTTGCCCCAGGCAAGCAGATATCTGCTTTTACTTTTAGACCCGCACTAGGAAACTAGAAAACTCACAGCTGGATCCTGGTTGCTATGAGTGATGTTATCATTTTCATTTTTTTTTTTTTTGCCATTTCTGACTCGATGGCAGGCACTTGCTGTAGGAAGTGCTTCCATAGCAACCAAATTTTAGTGTTTTATTTTTTCTCATGCTGAAATAGAGCGCGGTGGAGTCTTGTTGCCTTTTTAGCCTGGTACACACTAATCGTTCTTGGCGGGGAAAAAAATAAAAAATCGGCTTTGATCGGAGCCGCTGTATTAACGATCTGACCTTAGTCTTATGGACACAGAGAACCAGCTCGGGAGCAAGCGTGCACAGGTGCCCCTATAGCAAGTTCCTTGCTATGGGGGGCACTTGGCATGGGGGAAGGGCTAAAAGCGCCAACGGCAGACCCAAGAAAAGGAGCATCTGGTGCTGCTATTGGCAAAAGCATTACATAGAGCAGGTAAGTATAACATGTTTGTTTTGTTTTTTTAAATAATAAACATGTTATACTTGCCTGCTCTATGTAATGGTTTTGCACAGAGCACCGGTGCTCCTATTCTTGGGTCTGCCGTTGGCACTATTAGCCCCTCCCCCTTGCCAAGTGCCTCCATAGCAAGCTCCTTGCTATGGGGGAACTTGTGCATGTTTGCTCTTGAGCTGGCTCTTTTTATTTTTTTTAAATAATCACTTTAGTGGCACCCTAAATCAGGGGTCTCAAACTGGCGGCCCTCCAGCTGTTGAGAAACTACAAGTCCCATCATGCCTCTGCCTGTGGGGGTCATGCTTGTAACTGTCAGCCTTGCAATGCCTCGAGGGACTTGTAGTTTTGCAACAGGCGGAGGGCCACCAGTTTTGAGACCCCCTGCCCTAAATGCATCTCTTTGTTTGCACACATGATACTACTTTTTTACGTGATTCAAATGAATGGGCTGTGAGAGACCACACAGGAACGTTTGCTTTCCATTGTGATCTTGCCCTTGAAACGGAACTAAACCATCAATTTAATGGTTTTCTATAACTGTTACTTTCAACGCATGCCATGAATGGCAACTGTCACAGTTGCTTGTCCTCTTAAAACAGTATTAAACTCTCCAGCACTGAGCCGTCACCTCTCCCAAATTTTCCATCTTCAGATATCACTGTGCATGGGAGTCAGCATGGTGTTTTATTTGCACTAGAAAAAGTGGCTGCTTGGATGCTGTGGGCAATCTGGTCTTGGCAACGGATGGGTGTGAAAGTTGGGCAACTTGTGTTTTTATATATATATATATATATATTTTTTTTTTTTTCTTTTAGCAGGAAATTGGCCAGTCTTCACCCTGTGCTGGTTGCAAAGCGTAGTCTTGGCTCACGTTGCAAAGGGCAACCTAGAAAACCATCCCTTCACTTGTTATACATGAGCTCCACCGATATTATTGGGCGCGTTGGTTTCTTTATGAATCAGCCTGTTCATGATGTAGGCAGCCTAAAATCACCACATTACTAATCCGTGTTCATTTCCTCTCTTTGCAGTTTCCAGCATTATGTATAGAAATCGTGTGTAGTCCTAATAAACACTATATTCAGTAAGGTAAAGCGTGGAGATTGCCACACCTCAACTAAGAATTCCGAAGATGCAGTTGAGTTTTTTTTTTTTTTTTTTTTAAATACAAGGGCTGCCATTGGGTTTGACTGACCTGCCTGCACAATGCATGTCTTGCTGTACATATATCTGTATATATAGTAACCTCTCTTCCCACGTGTAGGTTTCTCAGTTTAGCTGAGCCCTGCTTTGGGCTGTAACAGGATGTAAATAATTTGAATTAATATTTTTGCAGGCAAAGGGGTGGGAATGGAGATCTGAAAAGAAGCAGCCCTTAGGCAATCTGTTTGTTTTTTTGTATATGCAGAAGTGCGCAAGGCTGCACAAGCATATGTTTTAAAAAAAAAAAAAATTTTAATATTATTTTTGCTTTTGTTTGCGTTTGCCAAATTTAGATTTTTTTTTTCACTAGTGATCACATCCACCATTTTCACAGTAGTTGCTTAGGAAAAAAAAAAAGGAAGATTCAACATATTTTAAACATGTATATTTTATAGGCCTTTCTGTTACATATGAAAATTTGCAGCAGTTGCTTGGTAATTGTGTAGTACTTGCTCACAAACACTAGATGTCACTGTCAAGTGCTGCCTGGAATAACATATGCAGGAAACTACAAGAGCAAGAGGATGTAATACCTGAAGGTGACACTAGATGGTGCTGTATAATTCTTTGTGATGGCACATGGAAAGCCTTGGACTTATTTAGGAATGCTGAAAACTGTGCTGGGATTTGTAGTTCTGCAGAATGGGATTTGCCAGATACTATGCCGTCTTTTTTTTTTTTTTTTTTTGGACTTCTTCAGATTGGTTGCTTTGGCTAACTCTTGCATTCCTGGTTATTAATGATTTGCATAGTATTTCAGTGCCAGCTTCTGAATGTGAGCATGTGCTACACCCACAATTGATATGTCAAAGTTTTTTTTTTTCTGATGAAATTGCACAATTTTAATGGATGAAGTTACCTTTTTATTTCAACCAGTCCTATAAAATGTAATGTTGATGAAGGAAAAAAAAAAAAAGTGATTCTTCCCTTGTTGGCAATAAAATAGACAATTTCACAGACAGACTGGTAAAATTTTGGAATGACTCAGCAGAGAGGGAGGGTTGCACATTTTATTTTTTTTATGCTTCTGTTTTTCTACTTCCCCCTGGGCCAGCGGGTGGTGTGTTTTTTTTTCTTCTTCCTTTTTTTTTTTTTTTTTTACAAGTTTATTTTGTAATTGTGGGGAAAAAAAATGAGCCCATATTTTCCTTTTGTCATAAAGGACTTTTCACTAATTGCGCACTTTGAGAAGTGCAAATGCTTGAGATAAGCGCCACATCCCATATTTCCTCATCCCACTGCGCAGTGGGTGCGGAGGGGGGTCTGTGGTTTCCAAAATGCTCCCTTTCCATGTCTCCTTCCTCTCTGCTCTTTTAAGTGCCAAGATATCGCTGTGTGTTCCCTTAACTGTGAGACAGAAGAATTGCACATAATGGAGTAAAAATTCCGAAAACAGATATTAATAAACATTTTTAACAAAACTGAAAAATAGCGTGTTTTGTTTTTTACTTTTTTGGTATTTCTTTACTTTGGTATCGATGCATACAAATGTTGGAACAAATCAATTAATCGCCAACATTGCTTGTGTGGAGCAGCAAGGTTCACGTCATTCGTGCGATAAGACACCAAGTGAATGACGCACCGCCGTCGCATCTCATGCAGTCTGCTTACCTGCACATGCTCTGTGGACTCTTTAATCACAACGGCACCCATGTTGGATTAGGCACGCTAAGCCACTGCTTCACAAAACTTGACCTGACCAGCGGTGAGCGCTCTTATCTCCAGCAAAGCCTTCCATACTGACTCCCGCCTTGCACTGATTTCCTCCTCCTCCTGACCCCCCCCCCTGATTTCCTCCTCCTCCTGACCCCCCCCCCCCTGATTTCCTCCTCCTCCTGACCCCCCCCCCCTGATTTCCTCCTACTGACCCCCCCGATTACCTCTTCCTACTGACCCCCCCGATTACCTCCTCCTACTAACCCCCTGCCAGTGTGAGTAAGCTGGTCATCCAGGGGTGGAACGCAAGTGGGAGTCTACCATATCAAGGCTGGGTGAGTGGACCTGTGTGTCCTTGATTATTTCAATGGCTTTATGATATGTGCCTTAAAGTGGATGTGAACCCACTCTCATCCTTTCTAAACTACTGCAATATTCTCTAGAAGGATATACATGCCTCCTGCATATATACTTATCTGTCAAATGTCTCCCCTCTGTCTGCTACGAGACCCGAAAAACTGCAGATTCTGTGGGTGGGTCTGTTTTCCAGGGCTCAGTGGGTGGAGTCGTGATTTCAGTACACTCCCCTTATCAACATACATTTTCTCCTGTGTATTTCTTACACTGAACTTCTGCTACCCTGTTTCCCCTAAAATAAGACCTAGCGTGATTGTCGGTGTTGGCTGCAATATAAGCCCTACCACCCAAATAAGCCCTACTCTGTTTCCTCAAAAATAAGCTCTACCCTGAAAAGAAGACCTACAAGGACTTTAGGGCTTATTTGGGGGGTAGGGCTTTTATTGCAGCTATCACCGACAATCGCACTAGGTCTTACTTTAGGGGAAACAGGGTATGATCTCTAACATCCAGTCAAAACCCAGAAAAGTCCCCACATGACTTCAGAATGCCAAATCACGCTGAGGGGTGGAACAGCCAATCCTTGCAGAGCTGCTGAAGAAAGGAGTGGGAGGGAATTAAAAAATAATGCATGTCTTGCTAGAAAGCTCCAGTCTCTAAATGTTGAGCTGCTTCTACAGGTAAAACAAAAAACTCATGTAGAAGCAGAGATTTTTATCCAGTGTGTGGAGCTGAATCCAGTCTCCCCACCTTGTGCCTCTGCAATAAAGGGCAGTGCAGCAGGCACGCTTCCTGCCTACAGACATCCAGGTTTCCACAAGACCACTAACTGTCCTAGCAAGGCCCACTGGGCCTTCAGGGGGGCATCATTCACTTCTCCTGTGTGCCATGTGGTGCACACAACTTTAATAAAGGCAGTTTTACCTAGATGAGAGAGAATTACTGCTGCGCCTGCCCCTTCTATTCTGGGACTCGGGAACTGCAGCTAAGGGTATACTATAAGCTGTGTTGCTTTCTGTGTGAATGTAGTGGTATTTAGTGGTAGTGCTGTCTCACCTTTGTATTAGGCAATAGTGTGTGTCGTATTATTCATTCTTACAGGAGCTGTAAGGTGTATGAGATCAGACTAGTGTCTGTACAGTGTGATTTGGAGCTCACACATATGTAACACACATCGCGTTGACTGTCTTCTGTTCACATTTAGGCAACACTATGGGCATTGGTGTAGGTAGGCATAATGTCTGCTAAATGTCAATCACTGATGAGTGGGTGTTACTGCAGTGAAGTGCTGGCTCACCTGCCTCTCCCCCCCACCGACGAATGTAGACTAAAAACCAAGGTTGATCCTGTGACATCTTATTAAATTTTTCACTTGGAAAACGTACTTAAAGTGGTTGTAAACCCTTACAAACCACTTTGACCTACAGGTAAGCCTAGATTAAGGCTTACCTGTAGGTCCAAGAAATAACCTATGGTTTAGGACAGTGATGGCGAAACTTGGCACCCCAGATGTTTTGGAACTACATTTCCCATGATGCTCATCTACACTGCAGTGTAGTTGAGCATCATGGGAAATGTAGTTCCAAAACATCTGGGGTGCCAAGGTTTGCCATCACTGGTTTAGGAGATATTTACCAGAAAACAGGCACCGCTGTCTACGGCGCATGCGTAAAGACGGAGCTGCCGCGTGTGTCGGCTCCCGTGCGCGGGAGTGACGTCATCGCGGCTTCACCGAATGACAGCGGCGGAGCTGTGAGACCCCACCAAGAAGATGGATGCGGTGGACTACAGGGGACAGCGGCGACTTCGCTGGCTCCTGTGTCAAGTAGTCCATTATGCTTTGCCTTTGCAGGGAATGAAAGAGGAAGTAAACTCATCAGGGTTTACTTCCTCTTTAAAATAAAGAGAAAACTATTGTCTAAAGCAGTGGTCTCCAAACTGCAGCCTGTAGGCTGGATGTGACCCTTTCCTTGTCTTTGCATGTCCCTTAAGGCTCTATTTCTCCCTCCAACACCAACAATAGGGCTCTATTCATCCTACTGCCACCATAGAAGGGACTCTATTCCGTACGCCGCGTACACATGTAGCAGACTATCCGGTGGACTTTCCGAATGGGCTACTTGCCCACACACGGCACTTTTTCAGCGGACTAATACGGCGTACTAAGTCCGCCGTACTTTTGAGATGAACTGACTCGCCCACACACGCGGAGGAAAGTCTGCTAATTTTGAGCACGTCTCCAGGTAGGCGGGGCCCGCAAAGAATGCGTCGCTGGCCCCGCCACCTGGTATGGACTTAAGGGGGAACCCCAATGGCGAAAAAATCGGCGTGGGAGTCCCCCCCAGGTCCACATCAGACCCTTGTCCGAGCACGCTACCCGGCCGGCCAAGAAAGGAGGGGAAGAGCGAGAGCCCCCCTCCTGAGCCGTACCAGGCCGCGTGCCCTTTAATATGGGGGGTGCCTTGGGGAAGGGGGGGGGGCGCGCGGCCCCCACACCCCAAAGCACCTTGTCCCCATGTTGATGAGGACAAGGGCCTCTTCCCGACAACCCTGGCCGCTGGTTGTCGGGGTCTGCAGGCGGGGGGCTTATCGGAATCCGGGAGCCCCCTTTAATAAGGAGGCCCCCGGATACCGCCCCCCATCCTATGTGAATGAGTATGGGGTACAATGTACCCCAACCCATTAACCTGTAAAAAAAAAACACAACACACAAGGGTTAAATAGTTTATTGCACAGCTTCGGGGGTCTTCTCGCCAGACTCCTCCGCTATCTTCTTCTAGCTCTTTTACTAGCGGAGGAGCCCGGCTTTCTTCCTCGCCGCCGCCCTCTTCCGACTTCGGGGGTCTCTCCGGGCGGGAAAAGTCCGTTCATTTCAAAAGTACGGCGGCCTGGCATACGCACGGCCGGATTTTCCGGCGGGAAGATTGGAGTGCAAAACTACTTTCTAAGTCCGCCGTACTTTCGGGTAAAAAAAAAAGTCCGCCGGAGGCTACACACGGGGGGATTGTCCGGCGGACTTGAGTTTGCCGGACTTTTCCACCCGATTGTTTGATCGTGTGTACGCGGCATTAGACGGACACTATTCCTTCGCCTCACACCAAAGAGCACTCTTCCTCTCAAGGATACCAAAAATGGGACACTGTTCACTCCACGGACACCAAGGATTGGAAACTATTCCTCCCACGATTGGTGTCAGTGGGAGGAATAGTTTCCAATCTTTGGTGTCCGTGGCGGTAACAATGTCCCATTTTTGGTATCCTTGGGAGGAAGAGTGTTCCATCTTTGGTGTGAGGGGAAGGAATAGTGTGTCAGTCTAAGGAATAGAGTGGGACACTGTTCACCCCCATGGACACCAAAGATTGGAAACTATTCCCCCCCCCCACGGACACCAAAGATTGGAAACTTTGCCCCCCCCACGGACACAAAAGATGGTAAACTTTCCCCCCCACGGACACAAAAGATGGTAAACTTTTCCCCCCCACGGACACAAAAGATGGTAAACTTTTCCCCCCCACGGACACAAAAGATGGTAAACTTTTCCCCCCCACGGACACAAAAGATGGTAAACTATTCCCCCCCCCCCACAGACACAAAAGATGGGAAACTATTCCCCCCCCCCCACGGACACAAAAGATGAAACTTCCCCCCCACGGACACAAAAGATGGTAAACTATTCCCCCCCCCCCCCACGGACACAAAAGATGGGAAACTATTCCCCCCCCCCCCCCCCACAGACACAAAAGATGGGAAACTATTCCCCCCCCCCCCCCCACAGACACAAAAGATGGGAAACTATTCCCCCCCCCCCACAGACACAAAAGATGGGAAACTATTCCCCCCCCCCTCCCCACAGACACAAAAGATGGGAAACTATTCCCCCCCCCCCCACAGACACAAAAGATGGGAAACTATTCCCCCCCACAGACACAAAAGATTGGAAACTATTCCCCCCGACGGACACCAAAAATAGGGCACTATTCCCTCCACGGACACCAAAGATTGGAAAACTGTTCCTCCCACTAATTAATATCAATAAATTAAACTGACCACATGTGTTATGTAATTATTTTCCCCTGCTGACCACCAAGTCTGAGGCATTTTCTACTGCCACTGGTCACAGTCCGGCCCTCTTAAAGTCTTAAAAACAGTAAACTGGCCCTTTGCTTAGGAAGTTTGTAGACGCCCTGGTCTAAATACATTAATCATGTGTATTCTTCCTTGAATTTCGGTGTGCTTTGTGTATTTCTTCCAGATCTGTGCAGTAATGCAGTGTGAGACTTTCCCTCTGTGCAGGAGCTTCCTGTAATAAACACCGCTCACGGCTGCTCTCTTTGTGCCAGGCTGACTGGCCTTGTATCGGTAAGTAATATTTATCTGAATTACACTTTTAGACCCTTTCACACTGGGGCAGGTTTCAGGTGCTCTAGCGCTGGAAATAGTCTCGGCTAAGTGCCTGAAAACCACCTCCCATTCATTGCAGTGACTTTTCACACTTGGGCAGTGCATTTGTGGCACTTTGCAAAAAGTCCTGCAAGCAACATCTTTGGGGTGGGTTGGGAGCGATGTATTTAGCACTCCCAAAATGCCCTGCTCATTGAATGAATGGGGATCACTTTCAAAGCCGGCAAAACTGGAGTTTTTTACTTTTTTCTGGGTTGAAAAGTGGTTAAGACAAGCAGTGCTTTAGTGCTAAAGGCTGGTCTTAAGCCCCATACACACCATCAGATTTTCTGCTGATTTTTTTTTTCCTTCATATTTACCAAAACCATATACTATGAAGTCAAACCTTAGGAGTTTCAATTTGTATGCACTCAACAGCCCTTGCACTACATGGTTTTGGTAAATCTGAAGGAAAAAATCAGAAGAAAATCTGACAGTATGTACGGGGCTTTATAGTAAAGCTGTCAGAAGGGAAGGATTGCTTCTGCGACTGTCATTGCTATCCTTCCTTTGATACACAGAGACTTACTGAGCTGCAAGTGTGTGTGTGTGTGTGTATATACACACACACACACGTTCTTCAAGTTTTGGAAAGTAATCTGCTGGTGCTAACAATGTTATTTCCAAGATGGCAGCACTCTGCTGGGGGTTTTTTTTTTTTTCCCCCTCTTCTCTACATATCTACACCAGTGAGGTTTTCTTAGTGTGTGTTTGTGAGATTGGGAAGACACTACACAAGACTTT